>NC_037092.1:48310767-48622186 GCF_002994745.2 Rosa chinensis
TATCGATTTTTATTTGTGTTAAAAATCGGGGGCGTGATAGCTTAACAAGAAAATTAGGGATTTTAATTTCATACAGAACCTGTTCAATGAAAGACCAACTAAGCTTGTCATAAGCTTTGGATAATCAACCAAGCCATAAAACCTTAACCCCCTTTAGAGTTTTTGCACTTATGCATAATCTCTTGAACAATCATCATGTTGTCAGATATATGTCTACTAGGAACAAAGCTTCGACTTATCCATTTCCCAAGCATAGATCTGATTCTTCCAACAAAATTTTTAGAAATTATCTTGTAAACAGTACAACATAAACTAATAGGTCTAAACAAAGGCATGTGCTGAGGGGCTTGCATTTTTTGGAACCAAAGCTATCAAGGTAAGATTAAGGCCAGAAGGAATTTTACCAGTATGGAAAGCAATCTTAACAACGTTGATGATCCCAGAGGAACAAAGAGACGGATGTTGCTGATAGAACAAAGCAGGAAAACCATAAACTCCAGGGGCTTTTAGTCTTCCACTCCTAAACAAAGCATCATGCACATCTTGATTAGAGATGGGACGTCTATTCATCCACAAAAAATTATTAGTATCAATATTAGGGAAAAACCAAGGAATGTGGAATCTCAAGTCATGATCAACTTCCACAGTAAATAAGTTTTTTAAAAAATCAGCAGCAATTTGCTTTATTGTGGCAGGATTATCTGTCCAGATTCCAATAGCATCAAAGAGGCCATCAATTTTATTCCTTCTCCTCCTTATCATTGTAGTTAAATGGAAAAAAAAAAATTATTTCTATCCCAGAAGTAGAGGATTTTTTGCCCACAAGTGTTAAATTTTTTTTTTTTTTTTGGGGCTAATGACATATAAGGCCATTTTTGAGTGTTATGTTGCTCAATAGGCCACCAAATCTTTTTAGGACAGTTTATCCTTTAATATAAGGGAAATTTTTAAGAACAGTACATGAGGTATGGGCCACTGAGAATTAAGGTTTATATATTTTACAAAACCTAAGAACGGTACATGGGGTTCAAAACCCGACCCATCATAAGTGTAAGACCTCTAAAATTCGTTATTAATTTCTTGAAATTTTCTGAAATTAATAAAGTGTTCGTTAGTAAGATTTCGTGGTTCAAGAGTGGAGCGAAAGTATTTCGGACGAATAATTACTCGAAACGTGTTATTTTCGAGGAGTCAAGAGGTTGATTTTTTATTCATTGAGTTTCTCCAAAAATTTCCTTCACGGAAGTCGTAGAGCGTATCGATACAAGTTCGTGGATATGTAGAATGTGAAAATCGGAGTTCGTATGAAGCAGTTATGGCCAACGGAAAAAGTTTCCATTTTTGGATAAATTCAGAAAAAACCCTAGTTTGTTTCCATTTTCGGAAACCCCTGATCTGAATTTTCCCTTCCATTCCAAGTAAGTAAACGTGCCCTAAGTTCCTATCCGCCTTTCTATGAGCACCTCAGTGCCTTCATCATCGCCTCAGTCAAACCCTTACCATCTGATTTCAACTTCAATGAACATTTGGACCGATTGCTCCGATCTCTGCCCTAAATCTGTGGTCCTCAAGTTTCTTCACTCTATTCCCTCTTCGTTCGACCGCTCGTTGTATGACAATTGTATCACTCTAGAATCTTACATATATGTGTATCACAAATGTGTCACACCAGAAATTTATATATAGCTGTATCACTAACACTTACCAAATTCTTTTCTAAGATTTTTCGATCCAAGTCATTTTTGTTATTAGTCCAGGCATATTTTCTTATTAATCGCGATCCATTTGTTTTTTGTAATGGTTCATTTTACCCTTAGAATAAAATAAGGTAAATAATTACAAATTCACTAGTTGAATCACAATTTTAGCTCAATTTTAAATTTCAATTCAAATTCTAAAATCTACAATTCATCAATGAATAATTTGCAGACATATAAGATTAAATTCATTCCTATGAAATCAATATACCTAAGATGATATTGTGATCCCCGTTCTCAAACCCGCCCCAACAATAGTTTTCTTATTCCTTTTTTAATTAAAGAATATATATTTTAGTGCCTACATTTTCTTTTATGGTTTAACTTCATATTAAATCATATATTTTGCAAGATTAAGAACCATTTTAGTATGTATTTAAGAATAGAAATTTATGTTACATTAATTTAATTTTTAGAAGAAAATTAAGAAAAAATAATGTTTTATTAATTAAGGGGAGTGAAATTTGCACCCCCCATATTACAACCTGCACCCCCTTTCTAATTTTTTAATATTTTCTGATGCCCTCTTATATTTGTTTCCCATATTACCCTTCTTCTCCGACCAACTCAAACTCAAAGCTGCATCTCATCCTCTCAAACCCGTTTCTCCTCGTTGGCTGACACACACACACAGGCCAATAGTAACAAGAACAACAAAACAAAAAGTTGTGGGAAGCTTTGCAGAAAGAGAGAAGTTGCAGAGCCAAAGCTTCTGCAGCAATCGGAGAGGGGGCCAAAGCATTCGAAGCACAGTGAGACAGACGGCTAGCCAAGCACAGTGAACGACGACGGAGGCCGAAACAATCAAAACACCCATCCATCAAAACTCAAAACCAATTATACCAACGTGTAGAGCACAATGAGTAGAAGAAAGTTCATACCTCGAACAGCCGAGAAGATCGCTGGAAAACTTGGGCCTATGGATGTGTATATGATGTGTCTCTCTGTGGGGCTCCAGCAGCTGTAGAAGGCTGTGGCCTTTGATTAAAGTCCAACACTTGGACCCATCGGACTTGACGATTTTGACGCCTGGGTTTCCTTCGAAATCGAGATTAAACGCGAAGAGATCGGCGTCAGGACAGAAATCGGGTTTCACCAGCCGTCGTCGTCTTAGCGATGAAAGTAGATGACGGAGTCGCGGGACCAGGCGGACAACCCGCCGCGCTCACAGACCACCACAAGCTTTCCGGGTTGTGAAGCTCGGAAGACGACGATGTCAGTATTGAGTTGGTGAAACTCGCCGTCCCAGGGACGAGAGCCGTAAGAAGTGAATGCGACGAACTCGCCGAGAGAGAAACGGCCGGACTGTAATCGATGGACCCGGGTGGAGTCAATCGGGTGGTTTTCTTTTCGTTCTGACAGTGGAGTAGAGAGCATACCAGCTCTTGAAAAGCCGATCGGGCTGTTCGTGAGCTGAGATGAGGTAGAGCTTGCCATCCTTGATGATGGGTCGGTTGTGGAGGAGGCTTCCGGGCACTGAATGCAGCAGTTGGGGATTTGGGATTCGATGAGAGAGAGAGAGAGAGAGAGACTGAAGAAAAATGGTTGGAGAAGAAGGGTAATATGGGAAACAAATATAAGAAGGCATCAGAAAATATTAAAAAATTAAGAAAGGGGTGCAGATTGTAATATTGGGGGTGCAAATTTCACTTCCCTTAATTAAATTCTTATTAGAGATCGGGCTTATGGATGTCTAATGAAAATAGGGATAGGAAATCCCGGATAATTTTATTGGGGATAGAGGGGCAAAGAATGGACTTGAAAATGAAAATGGGAATGGTATTGGTGATTTGATTTCCATCGCAAGCCGCCCCATAACCATCCTGAGTCCTGACCCAAATCGATCTGAAAATCAACGGTGGTGATTTAGGTGGTAAAATGGCACACACATGTTTTTGGGAAACCAAAACCAAAAATAGAAATCAATTTTAAGCAAACGTAATAAGACGGTAATAAATACATATACGTTTGCAATGGAAAAGAAAATGAAAGAGAAGAAGCGTGTGCCAACTGCCATTTACTCGGTATTACACACGAAACGCTGCAGTCTGTCCACACACACGAACATTAATATTTAAAAGAGAGACAGGCCCGTCACTAATTGACTCATTCTCGATCTCCACCCTCGTCTTTCTGATTTGCTTTGCTTCCTTCTAATACTCTACTACTTCTTGACACCCAACAGCGAACTGTATCCAACCCAGCCAAATCCCAATCCTTCTTCTTAATTACTCGGTCAGTTTAAATTTTGGCTAATCCAACTCAACACGTACAGACTCAGTCAGTCTCATACTACATCATTTTCACAACCATATATACTAGCTACCTAATCCCGGCCAGTATATATATGCTTCCTACAGATCGATCGACGTCTTTGGTCCAATCTTGAATCTCTAATTGCCAGACGGGTTCTAATCTTCTTCATTTGCTTCTGAGATCAACATCGGAGCATACCCATCAGTTGAGGTAAATCCCCATCTCCTTCTTTCCAATTCTTTCGATCTCTTCTCGATCATATATTCATTTCATCATGATGATTATATATTCTTCGATCCAAAAATCGAATATCACTATGTTAATCTCATAACTCAGGTCCTGATTTCTCGAAATTTCCTTTACCGAGTTATTGTAATCTGTAGGATGCTGTTAATTAATAATATGCATTGTCGTCCGTTCAGGAGTTTCATTCCCCTCTAAACACTCGTTTTACTATTACTCTAACGTGCACCCCACTTAGCCTCTTCTTAAACTATTGTCTGACGAGGAAACCTTTGTCTTCTTCCTTTTTTTTCTTGATTTAATTACTCTTTCTCCCTTCTCTATATAAAATTAAATTATAGATAATTATTAAAAAGTATAATTATTCGTGTTTTCCCGTTTCTGGTAATTTAATACACTCAAAAGCAAAAAAATATCCCGATAAAAAAAAAAAAAACAAAACAATATTCAATCATCTGAAATTAATGCCTCATCAGACTATTAAAATTAAATTAATGCCTAATATTCTCTGTTTTATTTTCTTCCAGAAATTCCAAATATACCCTTAACGCGGGTTTCAATAGTATTAAGGAGAGTCGAGCGCCTCAAACTCTCAGTCCCCTCAAAATGGCCGACCGAGTCCACCCGGGCGATTCGCCGGCTGCCCATACGGCGCCGTTGCATGCCTCCAACGACAACAACAACTCTGGCCTCCCTCAGCCGGGGACCTACGTGGTCCAAATCCCCAAGGACCAAGTCTACCGCGTCCCACCGCCGGAGAACGCCACCCTCTACAAGAACTACACTCGCCGAAAGCCTCGCCGCAACTGCTGCCGCGTCTGCTTCTGCTGGATCCTCGGCATCCTTGCCTCTCTCATCCTCCTCTCCGCCATCGCCGCCGCAGTCTTCTACCTCGTCGTCCGCCCCGAGTCCCCCAACTACTCCGTCCAAAAAATCGCATTCAAAGGCTTCAACTTCACCTCCGCGTCGTCGACCATCTCGCCGGTGATCGACGTGACCGTGCGTGCGGATAACCCTAACAGGAAAATCGGGATCTACTACGAGCGAGACAGCTCGGCCAACGTGTTCTACACTCACATCCAGTTGTGTGACGGCGCTCTGCCGGCGTTTTATCAGCCGCCGAAGAACGTGACGGAGTTGAAAACGGTGCTGACGGGGAGCGGGATCAGGCTGACGAGCGCGGTGCAAAACGGGCTGGTGGTGGCGCAGAGCCACGGCAAGGTGGCGTTTCTTCTGCATGTCCGAGCCCCCGTTAGAATCAAAGTGGGGTCCCTTAAGACGTGGACGATTACCGTTAAAGTTGACTGTGATTTAACGGTGGATAAGCTGACCTCAGACGCCAAGATTGTTTCTAACGACTGCAACTACGGTGTGGATCCTTGGTAGACGACTGGATCGTACGTCATGATATATATATATATATATATATTACTCCTGTGTATTGGTTCTCATTTTTCTTGCTTATGAAACATATTGGTTTGCATTTTTTGAAGGAATTTATTGGGGTTTTAGTCTCTGGTATAGAAAATATTCTTACAATAATTTCGTGTCCTGGACAGTGATTGATTGAATTTGTATAAACACTTTTTATTTATTTTTTTCTAACAATATCTCTAGACAAGTTTGGTGGCAGATCGAGCTGAGAATTCATCCATGGGTCGCGGACTTCTTCTCTTCTTTAATTTTTATCCGTCATAGTCAAATATTAAATTCCCTTGGTTTTACATGTTCTTTTCTACTCAAACCACTTCTTGGTAAAATTCAAGGAGTTCCTAAAAGGATTAACAAACATATAAAAATGAAAATTTGGAGGGTTATATGTGGTGCAACAACACAAAACTAACAATACTAAAAGTCAGAGAAGATTTTATGAGTGTAAAGTGCATATCAAAGCATTCAATCTCTGTTCATTGTAGGAGTACACGAGAGAAGATATAGTTTTTGAAATAGAAAAGAGAGGAAGAACAAATATTTAAACATCTAGATACAAAATAAACTCTATCTATTGCACTTCATTCGTCTGTTTTTCTTTTTTAGAGGTTATGTTGATTGGAGAATGATCAAAGGCTACGCTAAACACGTTTATATGCAGCTTTCTGTCACTAATTAGTCTCTTTATAGTCGAAACCCTAAACCTAGGGTGACTTGCAAAGCGGCGGCCGCCAGATCCGATCTCGTCTAGCACCGGTCACGGCTTGGTGAGACTGTCCTGGTTCTAGGTTTGCGGAGGAAAGCTCTATGTAATCACGTTGGTGGTCGTGTTGGTGGTTTCTGATCTGAGAAGCTTCGATCAGATTGCTCTAATCTGGACTTTTGGGTTGTAGGTCGGAATACTGCTTGACTTCCAGCAGGCGCAGGGGAAAGATCTATTGTAGGTCGTTGGTCGATCGTTCTAGATTTCAAATTGGTAGTTTGGTGAATCCGGGTCTGAGAGTTGCTTTTCTTTGGTTTGGGATTGAAGTGTTTCGGATTGCAGCTGAGTGGTTCAGATTTGCAGTTCCAATGCAGTGGTGGATTGGATGGCCGCGGGACCTAACGGCGGTGGAGACAGCTCAGCAGCGGTGGTCTATTTCCAGCAATCGGCCACCGGAGCTGTGGTCGAACAGGATGCCGCCGGAGTTCTTGACGACGGTGAAGGAAAAGGAGCACAGTGTTCCTTTTTGGCTGTTTGCTTGGGTTTGGGCCTGGGTCTCTGGGCCTAGGCTCAAATTTGGGCTGATGGGGCAGGAGTGGCATCCTGCTAAGCAAGACTTGATTTGGGTTTGGGCCTAGGGGCTTGGGCTCAAATTAAGGCAATCTGGGCCCTAATGAGATTAGGATATTGAGCCCGTGTGAGGTTGGATTAACTTCTATGAGTCTTCTATGACGTTTCTAGTATCTTACTTCTACCACAATTGCGTGATTGGTAAGTGGGAACTAGTTGAATGATTTCTTTTCCATAGGAGGCGAGGTTTTTTCATTCTTGTACAGGCTCGCTTAAATGTGAGCGTCCCAGAGATTTTAATGATCTACTCTTACTTAGATAGTTTAGTTCGGATTTTCTTGCTGAGTTTTGCTTATGTAAGTTATGGTAAACTCTAGCCTATTGGTTGTTGATCTAATGATATCAACTTCTATATATTCAAAAAAAAAAAAAAAAAAAAAAAAAAAAAAAAAAACTCTATCTATTCTACCATAAATACAAAATATATACAAACTAAACTTTTTTTTTTTTTGAAAAGAAGAGGTCAGCTTTTATTAAGAATAATAAGAATTACATATGGTCTTGCTCAGCTGCAATAACAGCAAGCAGAAAGGGAGGAGGAGAAAAATAAAAACATTCTCGAGAAAACGAACTAACAGATGCAGCCATCAGATGAGCTGCTTTATTAGCACCTCTTTAGGTATAAACGACCTTCAAATTAGAGTGAGCTCTCAAAATGGAGCCCAAATCATCATAAAGCCACCCAAGATGTGAGAAATTACTCCCCCCAGACCTGCACAATTGCTGCTGCACAAGCTGAGAGTCAGTCTCCACTATGGCCGGTACCAAAACCTGATCCAAGACAAAGTGAAAAGCTAGTTTACATGCCAATGCTTCTGCATGTTCAGCTGAAAGCAACCCACACAGCGGTTTCCCTCCTCCTGCTATCATGGTGCCATTGCAATCACGCACCACAAAACCAGCGCTACCATTTCTTGAAACATGATCAAAACTGCCATCCACATTAATTTTATAGATCCCCACTGATGGAGCCCGCCACCGAGCCAATCTTGAGCTGCTAGGCTCCCTCAATGTCGGCCTAGTATTATGAAAACGAAAATCCTGTAATCTTGTAGTAGCCTTAAGTAGAACATCCCAAGGTTGACCTTTCATATCATCCCATACTATTTCTTTCCTTCCACACACTCCACAAAAGAAACAGAAGATCCCCCAAATCCTTTAACGATAAAGCCTGAACACAGATGCTCAACCACCCTAGCAAGTCACAATTCAAAGCTTGTGGACTGAAACAAGTGTGAACCAACACACCATTACCCTGTAAAACCTGTTTTGTAAAAGGACAATCACAACAAATGTGCAAAGATGTCTCAGTTGCACTTTCACAAAGAACACAAACCTGTGTTTCCAAAGGCACTCTTCTAGACAGTAACCTTTCCTTTGAAGGGAGAATGTTATGACAAACCCTCCAAATATGAATCTTCGCTGAACTAGGCATCACAACCTTCCATAATTTCTTCCAAAAATCGACACCAACAAAGAGTTCAAATGGACTTCTAGAATTAGAATGAGAAAGAGAGAATCGATAAGCAGTTTTTACCGAATACTTACCATCCCTCTCTAACTTCCATACCAATCTATCTTCTACATTCCTTGAGCTTAGTGGTATGCTCAATATCGCTTCTGCTTCCTCCACAGAAAAAAAAGCCTATTAATTAGCTCAACATTCCAACTTCCAGTAGTGGAGATCAGATCTTGTACCCCGGCCACCTCCTCCAAGGCCGTTGCATTCACATTGGGTTTCCCACTTGGTAAACTAGGCACCCACGAGTCCGACCAAATGTTTACCTGCGTCCCATTACCAAATTTGCCAATAAACACTTTCTTGTAAAAGTTCCCTTGTAGAGAAGATACTTCTCCATAAATAAGAAGGAGAGGTATGTAATTCTGCTGTCCAAAAGGACTCTGTAGGGTAGTACTTTGCTTTATAAAGACGAGCAATAAGAGAGTTGGGGTTAGAAATCACCCTCCACGCCTGCTTAGCAAGCATTGCTGAATTGAAGTTCGAAAGGCTACGAAAGCCAAGACCCCCCTCTTCCTTCTGATTACACAATGCATTCCATGTTTTCCAATGTATTTTCCTCTTGTTATTGGTGCTTCCCCACCAAAATCGGGCACACATCTGCTCAAGATCCAGACAAAAGTTCTGTGTTAACTGAAAAACACTCATTGCATAGGTAGGTAAAGCTTGCGCCACTACTCTGATCAATATATCTTTTCCTGCTCCGCTCAACATCTTCCCTTGCCAACAAGAAAGCTTCTTAGCTAGATTGTCCTTAATAAACTGAAAGGTGGCTGTTTTCTTCCTCCCCACATAAGTAGGCAGCCCTAGATATCGTTCATGAGATTCAACCACCTCAACACCTAATAAACTCAACACTTCATCTTGCATAAAGCCTGACACATTCTTACTGAAAACCACTGAACTCTTATCGAAATTAACAAGTTGTCCAGAAGCTCTCCCATAAGTTTCAATAACATCTTGAATCTGGTAACAATCCTCCAATGAAGCCTGAGCATATAACATACTATCATCCGCGAACAAAAGATGATTTACGGCAGGAGCATCATGACATACCTCAATACCTGGAAGTAAACCCATCTCCTGTTTCTGTCTTAGCAAAGCAGAAAAACCTTCAACGCCAAGCAAAAATAGATAAGGGGATAATGGATCTCCTTGTCTCAATGCTCTACTTGGAATAACTAAACCTCGGGGTTTTCCACGCACCAAAAAAGAGTATCTCACTGAACTAATGCACTGCATCACCATCTCAATCCAATCAGGATTAAAACCAAACCGGTCCAGAACCTTTCTTAGAAAAGTCCATTCGATTCGATCATATGCTTTACTTAGATCGAGCTTCAATGCCATAAAACCTTCCCCTCCCTCTCTCTTATTATGAACAAAGTGGGCAATCTCATTAGCTACCAGAATGTTATCAGTGATCAACCTCCCAGGAACAAAAGCACTTTGATAAGGGGAAATCAGAGAGGGTAGAACTGCTTCAACCTATTAGCAATTACCTTTGAACAAATTTTGTAAATCACGTTACAGAGAGCAATTGGCCTCAAATCCGACATGTGTTCCGGATTATTTACTTTGGGAATCAAGCAAATATGAGTAAAATTGATTTGAGGAAGTAGTTGACCTGAATGCAGAAAATCCTGAACTGCCTCTGTAACATCTGCTCCAATAGTTTCCCAATAGTGTTGGAAAAAAATGGGAGGCATGCCATCCGGTCCCGGAGATTTAGTAGGATACATCTGGAATAATGCATCCTTCACTTCCTCTTGAGAATACGACGCACAAAGTTGCTCATTCATACCATGCGTGACACAAGGCTGTATAGCTGCAAGAGTAGTCGCTACAGCGTCCAGATCAATGTTTGATGTAGTAAACATTTTTGTGAAGTAGTCAGTGACAACCTTTTCCATTCCATCATCGTCATCACACCATTGACCTTGTTCATCATATAAACCCTTAATCGAATTCTTCCTCCTTCGATTTGAAGCTTTTCGATGGAAATAGCTAGTATTCCTATCCCCCTCCTTTAACCAAGAGACCTTTGATCTTTGTCTCCAAAACAACTCTTCTTGTGACAGAAGTGACTGTAGACGACCCATCAAATCTTTCTTCTCATTTTGAGCACCCATCGAAAACGGTACCCCTAACAGCTCCTCCAGACGTTCCCTTATGCCTAGCATCTCCTGTTGACGAGCCTTAAAAGTCTGTCTCTGCCAAACATTGAGTCGCAGACAAGTGTGCTCAATTTTCTTAACAACAGAATACATAGGGCTGCCAGCAATGTCAGTAGCCCATGCACTCTTCACTACCCCATCACACTCACCATGCTGAAGCCACAACAGTTCGAATTTGAAGTGATGCTAACGTGCTTTATGTGGCAACTGAACTGCACTAGCCTGCAGCAATATTGGGACATGATCTGAATCACTCGGAGACAAATGTCGGACTCGAGCACAACCAAAGATATCATACCAACAAGGGGTGCAGACCGCACGATCCAGCCTGAGTCTTGTCTCAGAATTCCACCATGTAGACATCACTCCTTGAAACCCTAGATCAAGAAGATCTCCATATCCTAGGGCTTCACAAAACCCACGCATTTGTCTCTCTGCTCTTGGAGGTCCATCCAACTTCTCGCTATTATTAAGAATTTCATTGAAATCCCCAATAACAACCCAAGGCAAAGAATCCAGATCACGGAGGTCTTTGAGCAATTGCCAAGACTTATCTCTCTCCGCCGTTGTAGGATACCCGTAAAACCAGTAAGCCTCCACCTCAGATCTCCCGGACCACCACCAATCTCCAGATCAATATGGTGGGCAGAAAAAGTTCGAACCTGCACATTAACTTCATCATTCCAGAACATCCCTAACCCTCCTGATTGCCCAACACTCAACACCTCCTTTGAGTGTGGAAATCCTAGCGCACGATGCAGATCATGGAAGCCAGCAACACTACTAATTTTTGTCTCACAGAGAAAGACGATCTGAGGACGATTCTGAACGATTAAATCCTTCAAAGCCCTCCTTGAATGATATCAACTTCTATATATTCAAAAAAAAAAAAAAAAAAAAAACTCTATCTATTCTACCATAAATACAAAATATATACAAACTAAACTTAACTCTACATGAAACTCTACGATTTCATTTTTAAGAATTAAATTAATTAAGTTATTACTCATGTTGGTCATGGTAGTATTACTAAGGACAACTTCAAATTCATTGTAATAATATACTACGAATTAATTGTTGGATTGGAGACCCTGAGTGTTGATTGTGGTGGTGTTTGGCCCGGAATTATGATTCGACTAATTAAGGGAGACAAAGCAGCAATATTCCAAGTAGGAGAATCTGAAGTAGCCTGAATTTGTAGTTTTCTAATTTTCATTATATGTGTGCGTGGAGTACCATACCATATAGATCTGGCTCTTACTATATGATAAAGTAATCTGGGGTTCACATCCAAAACTAATTGGCAATGGATGGAATGGCCCAAACCCTTATAAACCCATAGGCATGGTCCCTTTTTTCCTATGTGGGATGTATATATATTCTCAACACGCCCTCGCACGTGTGGCGAATTTTCAAGCCATAAATGTGGACAATTTGGCAATAGATGGAGTGGCCCAAACCCATAGGCAATGTCTCATTTTTCCCATGTGGGATGTATATATATTCTCAACACGCCCCGGCACGTATGGCGAATTTTAAAGCCATAAACATGGACAACTTGGGTGACGTGGAGCCCGTGTGGCCGTTAGGCATGCACACGTGTGTAACCCGCTTTGATACCATGATAAAGTAATCTGGGGTTCACATCCAAAACCAATTGGCAATGGATGGAGTGGCCCAAACCCTTATAAACCTATAGGCAATGTCCCATTTTTTCCATGTGGGATGTATATATATTCTCAACAGTTCAGATGAGCACGGATAACCAAAGGGGAGAGAGAGAGCTGCGGGTGGCAGCTTTGGTAATTACACCTAATTTTAATGCAGGTTGTTAAGAGGTGGACCTTAATTATCATGGGGACATTTGTGTGTCCTAAATTATAATAAGATACTTTAAAATGACCTCTTTTATTATTAGCCCTAAGATTTATTTATACAGTAATTAAATCATTGCAATGGCTAAATTTTTTTAATTTTAAAGATAATAGTTATTTGCAAATTATATGAGTGAGGTTATTTGAGGAATTTGAGTGAGGTTTAATGAGTAAATTTAGTATTTGAAAATTTAATAAAAGGTATAAAAAAACAGAGAAAGTCAAGTGAATAAATTTAGAGGTTCGATTCAATATCTTTATGTACAATCAGATAACTGAACATTTCTATTACCTGATACTTCTATACATTATGATTTTAAATGTTTATTACTCTTGTATACATGTTTTTCCCTTTCTTTAATTTGCCGGCAAAAGTCGAATTGCGAAATGGTCTTATTGGCTGGACTTGGCTGTAGGTTCGATAACCAATCAGCATACCAGACCTCCCATCTGGAATAATTAATGTTCATGTTTCTAGGACATTACTTCACCCTGCAAGCATTACTCAACTAAACAATGAAAAGTACCCCTGTTCTTGACAAGTTCAAACGATTTCAAGAGGACTTGGCCGACAGGTTATTCTTAGCCCTTGAGCAAATGTCAAAAACTGAGTGTATGGGCCAACAGCACCTGTTTTCTTAATTTTGGCGACATCAATCAAATAACATGAAAACGGAGGCATGAATGCATGATGCACCTTTGCAACTAGAATCTGCAAAAGAAACAAGAGCTGATGAGCAAACTGATATTGGTCATCCACAAACATGCGCACGAGTTTGAGAAACGATGGGAGGATAGATGAACAAACTCTGGAAAACAACATAGATTCGTCAATAATCCAAGTAGCATTCAGATCAGAGTTTCTACAAGAAAACGCTATACAATTCTTTTGTATATTACACACCACTCTCTCCTTTGCTACCATCCCCTGTAATTACAACTATACCCTACAGTTGCCCCTTGCATCTACAATAGATGCAAGCTGCTCCAAATTTTATTTAACTCCTTTATTTTCTACTTCAACCCAATGTCAAACTTGATGCTGAATTGCGTTTATTTTTCTCCTCATATACAAATTCCATATCCGTTTATTTTTCGACTTGTATCCCAAAATGCTTTACATTTTCTTTATTTCTCGAACTCCTGTCAGAGGCATTTAATCTTCCCTGCATCCGATCCTCTATACAACTCCAGATTTAGATTTAATATGATCATAATTGCTCTTTGAACGTTGGATGGCCTCCTGAACTTCTGCATACATGTTAACAGAAGACTCTGCAAACTTCTTCAACTTACCACAAAAGTCCGCCAAACTTGTCTGGAAATGATCAAAACTGGAGATCCAGGAAGGGGAAACTTCATCTCTCAACATATTAGCTGCATTATCAATACCACTATCATCCTTACCAGGCGCTAAACCTGAATGGTTTGCATCTTTACCCTCTTTCTTTTCTTGGCGTGGTACAAAACTGGCAATTTCAGTTTCTAAAGTCTTTATAGCCTCTGTTACTTCACTTGCAGGTAAGGTCTCAAGCTTATCGAACCATTCACCACATGTGGCATATATTGGAGGGCCACAGAATCTTAAGGGGTTTTCTGGTTGCCTCCTTTTCTTTTTGGAAGACTTCACAGCAATAGAGACACATTTCAAAAGCCATCCATTTATAGAATGCAAATAGGACTTTTGAGCATTGATCCACTTGTCAAAACTTGAGGATAGATGGCTGAGTTCATCTTCAAGATAGAGAGTAATCTGACGATGTGATTCTGAGTGTACAGAGATCTTAGTGTTGCCATTGTTGTAGGCTATGGGGATGATTAAAAACTGAAGCTTGTGACATTCAAGCATCACTTCCCACATCCGACTTAACCTACAATATGGTACAAGAAATATAGGAAATAAAGTTCAAAGTACTCAATGAGTTCCAATTTCAAAGTAAAATCAAATAAAGGAAACACTTATTACATACATGATCAAGCCACACGATTGAAACAAATCCAACAACCCTCAATGAGTTCAAGTCTTTTTCTTTTTCCTGTGAATTTCAAGGTTCTTTGAGTTGTGCACATGCTGAAGTTAAGTTTTTGATACTTGACCATCACTTACACTACACCTTTGAAAAATCTATGAACCTAATCCATTGAAAACCCTTGGCTCCATTGAAAACCACAATTATAGATTTATAGATTTTTCTTATTAGTAATATCTATGCAAACCATGATATAATTTTTTGGAAATATTGCATGATAAATCAATGGAAGCACTAGAGGAAGGAAAACATACAAATACCTACCCATGAATTAACTCCTCAAGTTGTGGCTGGAGCTCTTTGTCTCGTATATTTTCAATCCTCTTTGATATAGAATCAATCCTGTGAATAGCAACTCTGATTCTTGAATGTAGATCCTTAACAGCAGCGCGAGTTTTATCGACTTTATGAGAACTTTGCCCTGTTGATTCTAGTTGCCTTAACATCTTACACTTCAAGTCGTAATCCCTTCTGACCATCTCACTAGCCTGAAAACAAGGGTTTCCATAAGTTCATAAATCTATCTGGGTGTAACCATATACTCTCCCTTCTATAAAAGATTTTATGAATCTATTTTGTGTTCATTGAAGGTTAATAGTGAAATAAACCCAACAGTAATTTCAACCGCAAGAATGCTGATCATAAATGCTGTAACTACTGTTAAGTTAGTCAATAGTACCTTAACCTCATCATAAAGCTTCCTCTCCCACGCATATAACCTATCCAAGGTTGAGGCATGACTGCCTGAGATCATGCAGAAGTTATCAAAGAGGTTACTAGTAAGATTCTCACTATCATCTTTTGAGTTTGCTCCCAAAAGATTCCTTGACGAAGAGGATCGAGATGATGTAGTCCTATGCCAAGTTAAGTATTTCACGGCAGTTTGAGCAGGCTCTAAGGGAACATAAATAAAAAATCAGCTCAGTAATCATAAGATGGAGAACTACCTTAAATGAACAGCAGCAATAACAAGAATAGTCATTTAAGATGGTAGAACAGTCTGACAAGCATCTAAAGCAACTCTAAGCAGTGATCAAATGGTACCTCGTGTACACATGAATTTCATTGGTGATGTATCTTATAAAGTCAGATAGGACAAGACATATCAAGAAAACACATTAAATTTTGATAAAATAGAAAACATAATTGCCTGTTGAAATTTAAATACCGCATAATTCCCTCTTCCAAACTTTCACAGTTTTGAAAAAAAGAATATATATACATGAGCATCCCATGCATGTCAGACTCTTCATATATCTTTTAACACTTAATCTACATACAATAATTCCATTATAAATTTATCAGCATTCTCATTTCTCATTTCTCCGTAACATTGCAATGCCAGATAATTATGAACATGCTTTCCTTACTCTTCCACTCAAACAACAACTTCCTACTTTTCTAGTAATAACTAATTGCCCCTGCACCAGTTCCAGTGAAGTGATCTATGAAGCATACATTTTAATGCCTGTGTTTTGTCAATATTTTGTCATGTGATTCATAGATTTAAAGTGGTCTTGACAGTCCTCACTTGATTAGTGTTAAAACCTTTGTTGATTATCAGTTTCGATTCAAAACTTCATGTATCACAATTTATTGTCGACAAAAAAGGCTACACATCACTAACAGACACAAAGATACATAGAAACATATCATAGAAAAGAGGACCCATAATCTCTCAAACATTCCAGTTACAGAAACTCGTACCTTCCCCCATACTGTATCTTTCTTGAATGTGACTTTTGGTAGTTTACTCTTCTCTAATCTTACCACCCCTTCCATACGAAACATACTAGGTCCATTTTGTTTTTGCACAAAGTATATTAATATGGATTTTTTTTTTCCGGTCATATACTAGTCTGGATTTTTTAATTTCAATAGAACAATAACGAGACCTTCATAGCAGATACAGCATCTATAGTTCTTCGAACACAAGCAGATATCAATCAAGAAGCTTAAAAACAAGAAGACTACCTTCCTGAACTTGACTAGGTTCTTCACCACAGGAGAAACAAGCCTTCAAGAATGTAGATGAAAATGATCGACCTGCAACAACATATATCCTAGTGTTCATAAGTTTAACCAACGGACTAAATAGAAAACTCAAAAAACTTCCAATAAAACTATAGAGAAATAATTCGACTTATTTCAAAACCTTGAAGATTATCCTTTTTTTTTTTCGTAGTTATATACGTCATGAATTGTATACTGTGAGCTCCAATTAGCAACCAGGAAATAGTTACTGGAGTACTCAGTTAGTAGAAATACCAATACACTGATGATAAAATGAAAAGAATATAAGTAATATCCGAAGACTGTTGACTACAGTTCATACTTGGAATAAACGACTGCTACTATTCATCCTTCGATAGCTAGAGAGATAGAGAGCTTACTTTCTTTTGCTTCAAATATTGGACGGAAATGCAACTTATTCGTTTCAAGCATCTTAGGAATTTCTTTACCAGACTCGTAAGCTTTTATGAAGAGAAATTCAATATCTTTCATGCTTGAAACAAGATCTTTCGGGGCAATCTTACTTTCCACGCAATCTTCCTTCACTGTAGTTTTATTCGAGTCAGTTTCAGGTGCAACTACCGAGGACGTGTCTCTCAATGGCGACAAATCAGGAGATTTAGTTTTCTCTCCTTTCAAAAACTCAGTTTCTGAAGTTACACTTTCTGCAGAAGGTACTGTAGGTGAAGCACTAGCTTCCACACGGTCATGTACTCTATTCAAGTTTTCAAAACTTCGAACCAGAGTATCTGTAGCTGGTTCATCAAATTCATCTTCAGAATCCTGAGATTCTTCCCTTCCATGAAAAGAGGCCTTCTCTTCTTCATCTTCCAGGTCAGGAATTCCCTCCTCTTCCCTAAGCCGTCTTATGTCATCAGTATTTTCAAACCCCTGGTTCATGGCCTTTCCTTCTTGAGAAGAGAACTGATGGTCAATTGGATGAAAAAAACCAAAGTAATCCCATGGTGGAGTCTCCAGTGGTTGTGAAGAATCTCCAAATGGTGATAAATTTGTGGCAGAACGAGGTGTGGTATTCTGTGGGGTACTAGAGGAGGTCACTGTTGCAGTAATAGATACAGGAGGGTTTTCTTCAACCTTTTCAGAAAAGCTACCCCTGACTTTCATATGATTTGCATGAAACAGAGTAGAATGTGGAGGAGAAGGAGAGGGAGAGAAATTATCGGCTGCATCGATGTGTTGTGACGCAGATGGAGAAGAAAATGAGAATTGAGAGAGGGCCTTCTCAATTTGACGAAGAGGCTCAGGGGTTGCACTAGTGGAAGTGTACAAAGAAGATTCAACAGGAGCTCCAGACTCAACAAATTTCCTAAGAGCTGTTCCCGTACTCTTGAGTGATTGAATATACATATCGTGAGTTGCTGCAAGTGAGCACCTGCCATCAAGCGCCTGCTTAACAAATTTTTTCCTTTCTCGACATAGCTGCAGGGCCTTATCTTCCTCTACTTTGGAGTTCGAGGCCCCCATATCTACAGATCTGCCTTAATATCCCTCCAATTATATATCATCAGGACGTGAAATTCTACCTGAAATTCTATTGAAACAAGTATTCAAAATGACCAGTTTTCAGAAAACAAAATCATTTGAAACATGTGGAACTTGAAGCACAAAATTGAAATCACTTCAGTTAGTGGTAGCCATCAAAGTAGTGAAAAAAGAATCTAAAGATAGATCTTACATGCAATGGAAGAGATATACAAAAGAAAATCAAGCTTCATGAGCACCGTTGCTTAATAATAGAGATGAACTGTTATGTTCCAAACAATTTATACAACCGAACAAGTCACACAAAATGGCCAATATCAGCAATAAAGCTAAGAAAATCGAAGACGGTCCCAGAAAAGGGGCAAAGCCTATAATCATTTGCTATGTCCTAATTGTAAAATCCTACACGAATCGTCATAGAAAACCAAGGAATAAAAAGGGCATAAGGTGTAGAAAGCAGAGAGGAATATTCATAAACATGTTGCAGAGCAATTGAATGGTTCTCTCACTTACAAGACCAATCCAGAAGCGATGAGACACTAAACTTGCTTCTTATTCTCGATCTTTTTCTTCATTGTTTTTTTTTTTTTTTTTTGTGTTTGATTAACAAGTTAAACCCAAGGTGAATATCACTATTGCAAAAGAAAAGTAGATCAAATTGTGTAAGAGGAAAATCAGAGGCTGTGTGCGGTTGAACAAGGAGGACATATGCAGACTACAATTCGATTATTGATGGATCCCAATCGAGAAAAGGAGTCAAGAAGCCCAAATCCAATACAAAAGAGCAAGAGCAAGAGCAACCTGAATTCTACAAGGAAGGGCAAACAAATTTGAGTTTGAGTGGGTGGGTTTTGGGGAGTTGGGCATACCTGAGACAATTGAAGTGAAGCAGCTTGGATTTCAGCAACGACAGAGAGACCGAGAGAGAGAGAGAGAGAGAGAGAGAGAGAGCCTCTGTGTGTGTGTATGAGTTTCAGCGAAAAATAAAATAATAATATAATGTATCTGTGATGATTAATAAATTAGAAAGAAAGAAGGAAAGAGAGAGAAAAAGTTAATGGAGAGGAATCTGATCGGGGAATTGCATAGCTGCTTCCATGCAAAAGGCATATAATACCAAAAACAAACAGAGAGTGGGATCAGATCAGTGTGGCGGACTCTGGACCCCACCACCCCACTTCTCTCTTTATTTAACTGCGTCAGACCTAAGCGCCGCTTTTCTTTACTTTGTTTGACGCCACGGTGAAAATGTTTCTTTCTTTCTTTCTTCTTCCTTTTTTACCCAAAAACTAGTCTAGAGTGCCGGCAACCGCCTGACCGGAATTGTCATCGCCTCCGCCGATTAGTTGACATCGTTTTTCTTTGGGCCTCAGTCACTTATGCCCCTTGTTTTCTAAAGGTAATGATGATGTTTTTTTTTTTTTTTGGTCAATGATTGTATTAGAAGATCCAAAGGATCAAGCAAAATACAAGAGGTACATAAGACCCCAGCTAAAGAGGCACATAGGCCCAGATAATGAGGCACATAGGCCCAGAAAATGAGGCACACAGGCCCAGCAAACATTGAAATAAGAAAACCCTACAAAAATAGCTATCAGACCCCAAGAGGAAGACATCTCCCTTCTCAGAACCCTACTGCCGCCGATTCCATATCCTTGCTGGAAGAGAAATAGCCACCATAGCACAAACTTGCCTCCTTCGACACCGGTTGGGACACACATAGGGCTCAAGAACGCCCATGAAACACCGAGTAACTTAGCAGTGTGTGTTTGCCGGAGCAATCGAGCCACACGCTTTTGAGGAACGAATAAACCGCCAACGGGCGTTAGATCGTTTAGGGGTGGTGTAGAACGAAGCAAATCTGGAATCCATAGTGACCAATTCCATCCAAAAGGATATAGACTTGTTAACAATAAAACAACGAGCACAAAGAAATTACTAAATACTAAGCAACTAGGAACAACAAACCACCGGCAAGGCCCAGAAAAGGATGCACGGCCTAACCACCACTCTTTCCAAGGCGCTGTGGCACACCAAACCGGTTGGCAGCGCACGCCGCCGACACCACCCCGTTGTGCCATAGCCCCACATCGCCGTGTCGTAGCCCAGCGCCGCACCACCACCGCACCACATCGCCGACCACCCTGGAACCCGGAAGAAGGGAACAGATCCTTTCCCGGATCGACTCTGCCATGAGAGCTAGCTCCCATCCACCTCCCCGATCCCAGAAACAGTGGAGACGCCAGAACCCGCCACTGGATATGACCACGCGGCCTCCCCCTTCTCTCGCCCCCGATCCCAAAAGAGCAAATCGAGGTCGATCTGCCCGGTTTAAGATCGAGCACGAATCCACCAACCCTGGGCCGCATCCCTGCCATAGAGCCACGCCACTAGCCTGAGCCACCATCCCCTCCCGGACCGCCACTAGCCTGAGAAGAGGTGGGATGGGAAAAACAAGCCGCTAACAAAAACAACAAAGGAACTGGGACTAGAAGCCCGAACAAGAGTGTGCTCCCCCGACTCTCAAGCCGGAGATCAGGATCCGGTTGGATCTAGATCTCGGCAAGAGAGAAGGGGGAGGAGGTTTTGCAGATCTACTTTCTCTCTCTAGTTTCTAGAGAGAAGGCAGAGCGTGGTTTTGCAGGCAGTGCTTGTACAGTGCTGATCAATCTTGGAAATGATGATGTTGAACAACTGGAAAGCTCTCTCTCTTTGGTCTCTTATATCATAATTCTATACCTGACTATCATTGCTTGGGATTGGTTTGCTTTTACACAGTTGATAAGCAATTGTAGCCAAGGTGCCACGAGCTAGCTACGTGGATTTTGTAGAGCATAAATTAGTGCTACCTTATCTAATGATCAAGATGAAATTACGGAGAAAAATATACCTGAAATATCATTAATTTAATCTGAAATATCATTAATTTAACTCACAGACATCTAAAATTAAACGATAGAGATGTCGATATTTAATAATAATAAAAAATGAGATCTCAGAAATAACATATTTAAATGAGCTAATTGGTTTTGAATGTGAACCTAAAATTACTTTATCATGGTATACTTGGCCAAACTATGTCAAAATATGAAATATGACCTAGCAGAGCGCTCTGCTAGGGTTTGTGGTGTGGCGGCCCTATTGTTCGTTGTTACCTATACCTAATCCATTCATGGAGAAACCTTTCGGCTTCGGCCTATTCATCTTTGTCTTCGTTGTCTTCGGAGACAGTGCATCTTTGGAGAGGAGTTTGGGCACTGCTGGGGCGGTGTCGGCAGGCCAAATTTCTGTTGGTACGAGTTCGGAGGTAGGCGGTGATTACTAGGAGAAGTGGGATCTGGGTAGAAGCCTTGGTGATCTCAGTGGGTCTCCTCTTCCCGGAGGTGCTGCTGAAGCGGTGGGGATTCGGTGGGTGCGAAACGGGGCTGTCCTCTAGCCGGATTGCACAACGGTGTGGGTGTCGTACCGCACCGGTGGATCTATCCTGGGTGGTGTTGGAATCCGATTTTAGGTCCTCGACGTTCTTCGATGCCAGGGTGGTGTAGCAGACGACGGGCCATCGTTTAGTGGCTTGATGGATATGGGGAGTGTCACTGGCAGCAGGGTCGGTTGGCCAGATGCTGTGGGGACTGGGAAACGATCCAGTGGGCTCTGGGCTCAAGTTGATTTGGACTCGGGTCGGAGCTGCAATGGGTGGACAAGAGCAGTAAGTTTTGGGCCTCCGCAGTTTTCGATCTGGATTTGGGATCTGGGTGGTGTTTGCAAATGGTTTCGGATCTATGATCTGGGTGGACATTGGGCTTGGACTGCAACCCATTATCTTTTGTGGGCTTTTTGTTTTGTACATTGGAATGGGGCTCTTGTGCTTTACTGGTATTGGATCCAGGACCCTATTCTATGGTATTTGTTCGTGAAAGATCGTCTGCCAACATGGCCATGTTCTGACAACCTTGGCCGGCTTCAATCTTTAGGTGGGAGAGTGCCTTCATTCCGGCACCAAGTTGGCTTTTGTCAATTTGTGCGTTGGAGTTCGATGGGTAGTCAAACCACCGACTACTCAATTCACTACACGGCTGCAATCCGTAGTGTAAAATTAACGTGGTGTCTTAACGTTGCTGCTCTTGCGTTATTAAGTTTTTCTATTTCATATGTACTTTTCTTTTCGTACTGTTTGCTTCTATTCTTGATGTCTTTTGGCATCATATCGTTGTAATCTTTCAATTTCAAAAAATGGTTGACTTCTTTCGATTCAAAAAAAACATCTTCAAATGAGCAAAAACTGAATCTTTCACCAGAAGAACCCTGTAAATATATAAGACCTCTATAAATTTATAATTTGAGAATTGGTACTATTTCTTACTAGTATATGACCTAATTCATCGATTTCAACGATTAATCATTTATTTTTCTATGCAAAAATTGTGTCTAGATATATCCATTCTTCCGTCTTTGTCATATGATACAATATTAATTAGTCCCTTCTTTCTTACTTGCTCAAAAGTACTACTTTTAGATGAATAATTTCTAATGTTCTACACATTTTTTTGCTCTTCATGTGGGTTGTAGCCAAGGATCAGCTTGTCGTTGCTGATACATGAACTTTAGGAGTAAGTAATCATCGAATATTCCTTTTTTTCTTTGACTTCAAATTAGTACGGGCATTAGCCTTTACAGTTTTCTTTTCCACTAAAACAACCGACTGAAAGCAAAAGCTGAATGGGGGAATAATTTAGGTGATCAAGATGATGAAAAGAAAAGCATATGCATGTGACTAGGATGATAGGATCCAAAGGGACCTCCTCCATTGCAAAAGAGATAAATTCCCTTCAACTTTCATATGTGGCACATATATTCTGCCCAGTTATTTTTATGCTTATGAATTGCCCACCATGATTATAATAAGGAATCATTTTAAGAAATTTTGAGGAGAAGTGGATCTCAATCATATGTATTAGATTTTATGGGTTGAAATTATAATAATTAAATTTACTTTTTGAATCAATCCCAAATCGGGTTTCAATTTCATTTATCACATATCAGAGTGGCCATTACATACTATTCCGCTGTCATCTACAGACAGATAAAAAAGTTGTGGTAATACCCACAGTGATACATAAAAATGGTCCACTCATTAGACATCAAATACGTAGATTACAACTTGCATCCTCCTTTGGTACTACTCCAGAAGATTCACTAGAAAAAACACCAAGTGCATAGGTCCCAAAAAAAGGGGGATTTATTGAAAATAGACTAAGCTAATAACATATTATAGGTCAAAAGCAAGCACTTGGCCTAAATTATCGAGCCCAAAAGGGTAGCCCTAAAGAAGGCCCACTCCAAGCCCAGCAAAAAGGGCTTTGGCCCAGACCCAGTCATCATCACCCCCACACTGTAATCGGACACGCCTCCATGATGTGCGCAACCGCGCACCATGCCACCATGACCCGCTCTGCCTTGACCCCCTCCACAGTAGCGAAAACAGAGTCATACGACCCAACCCATTCCGCCATTGATGCATCATCCATTGAGTACATATGAAGTATAAGGATGGCAATGGTGATATGTTAATGTTATCGATATAAGAAAGTTTGAAATTTTTCTTTTGTGTAGTTGAGTCCATAACCTCAGCAGGTACCAGATCCCAAGTATGCCCATTGTTAATGCGCAATTAGTATAGTATTGAAAGGGTAATTCAGGACTGGCGAAAGGGGCATGGACAAGATGACTAGCAAAAGAGGGCCAGGGGGATTGGTTTTGGGTGGGGGTTAGTTCATATAGTTGAGTATTCTAAGTCACCTTCATGGTAAAATACATGGTATGGGACATGTAGGCTCAGTTTATTCTGCTATGTGAATTAACGGGAATAGAACATGCATTCATGCATACCATACGATGATTGTGTGGTTATCGTTGTTTGACGAGGAATAGCTCCCTACTGAGCCGCAAATTGAGCTTATCCCTTAACAGTCTTGCAGGTTATTAAACACAAGAACTATGAAGATTAGTGATCTAAAGCAATTAGAGTTAGTTGGAGTTTTGCATATGTAAGATCATTATTCCAGAAGTGAGTACTCTTAGTGATCTTGAGTTGGATTTATCCTTATATCGAAATGAGAAGTCAATTTCATTAACAAAGTGTCGATTTTATTTTCTATTCGTTTATTTTCATTTTTACTCATACCTCAGATTTCTGGAAAATATTATTAAAAAAAAAAAATTTGACCCGGGTTCGGGGTGTGACAAGATGCTCACTCATAAGACAACCATGGTGTCTCAGGTCGAATGACTAATTTGTATTATTGCAATTTAGAGTTCAAGTTTGACATGTAAGTAAAACTCCATACAAAAACTCTAATGATCGTGTTCAGTGTACTCTTTAAGATAAGAGCACCATATACTTGTATTAGTGTCTCTATACACATGACAAAAGACATATCATCCTCTAAATTGAGCATACATAGTATATGCTCAATTTCCAAATGATAATCAATGTCCAAATGATAATCTTATGACCAGGAACCTTTTAGGATAAGAGTGTAAAAGAGTAGAGGTCTCACACATCTAACTCTTTAGATTACTTTCTCTTTAACTCATATTCCTTGGACCTTGTTCAATCAAATATTAAATATAAGCAATGAACAATAAACTTGCTTTTGATTAATAATAATTATAATAATAATAATTACATCAAAATGATTGTTTTAGGACACAATTCCTTTAGTTACTTAGGACTTATGAGTACTGGTTTCTAAAAGAGAGTGTAAGAGTATTCTTTCTTTTATTGTCCATGGGGGACTTTGGGTTTCATATTTATTTTTTTGAGTGATCAAATACGGAGTTACATGTGCATCTCCATTGAGGAAAGGATTTGTGATTTCAAAAGGAATCAATGAGGGGGTTGTTTTCATTAGTTTGAAATGGTGGTTTTCTAATTTACATATTTGAGTTACTCATACAAGCTTTCAAAAGCTCACCAGGTTTGTTATTGCAATCCGGTGCACTATTCGATAGTGTAGGGGTTAATCCTGCAGGTCATGATAATTGTGGCTGAAGCTGAGATCTTGCAACTGCAACTAGTATGGGTAGGAAGCTAATTTTATGGCTTTACTGTTATTAAAACTTCCGCTATGTATTAAGTTCTGAGGAGCGTTTACTTATTATTTTGTTGTTGCAACTTAATTCGTAAACTTGGGTAATGTAATATATGATTTTACGAAGTGAGTTTGTAATGACATTTTGTGTTCAGGGCATCGGTATGTCCTTGGTTTAAAAGAAAAAAAAAATTCAAGTATTTTGTATTAATAGCTGAACCATCACGTCCAGTATAATTATGAGATTTATATTGATTTTTAATTATGTTTAATCCCGTCCAGCAGTCGGCCACACACATCAAAACGGCCAAAGGCCTACCCAAACGGTGACCGCCACGGGACAAGATCGATCTTACCGGATCTGAGGACTCGACCTTTGGTTGCCTCAAAAACTTAGGTTTTGGTGTACTAATTAAATTTATTTGTTTTTCACAATCCTTCAAAAACTATCTCTTGAGTGAGCAACCCTTTATGGTAATGTATCAAAAAAAAAAAAAAAAAAAACTAATGTTCTTTACCAGACCAAATAAAATGAAATAATATTATCTAAGAGCTCCCAAATAGATTATAAACTAATTTGGATTTCATCTGTATTTGATAGCAACCAGCAATTTGAACATCCCGGCATCAAAAAATAAACCAAGGCGATCTTTAGATTAGTTAACAGCAAGATAACGGGATCTTGCCAAATTGAGGCTTGAATGGTTGCCCCCATTGGAGAAATCTTTCCGGGTTCTTCACAAAAGAAGTTTCTCATTCTCAAAACCAGCAATCAAAACAGAAAAGAGAAAAATAAAAATAATAAGATAAAATCCTAACTCTGAAATAAATTCAATTTCAATCACTTATTGGTCACAAATTTCACATGGTATAAACTACAACTTCCTCTTCTTTTTTTTCTTATTGGATTTCTTCTTCCCATCATATCCCTGTCTTTCACACCTGTTTTTTTTTTTCTTTTTCCAACACAAAAGAAAAACAAAAAGTAACTTAACTATGTACAACTACAATTCAGAGAAGGCTTGAACTGATAGAGAAAAAGCAGAGGCACCACCCTCTTCAAGCTGCAGATAACTCCAATAAAAGATAGAGCCAGGGAGCCAAAAAAACCTTGCACAAAAAAATCAGCAGTTGGCAGCCTCAACAAAGGTGAGTGCAATCCATCAAATGCCTATTATACAGAAGCCATCTTCATTCTTTGTGCCCGTAACCAAAATAGCTGCAAACTGACTCCCTTGTTAAAGCTGTCAGATTTATCTTTCAAAATTGGGATGCCATCAATTAAATGTCATCGCCAGGGCTTTGATTACAGGTTACTCGCATTACTTGCTACTTTCTACTAATGACTCCTCTCTTTCATGGTAGTGATTGCCGTTGTAGTCCTCTCTTTGGCACGGAAATCATCCAAGCTACGGTATACTTCCCTAAGCAATCGATCCAATTCTTGATTTTTTCTAAGAGGCTCCTTCTGACCCCGTTTTTCCCGATAATGATGAAATGCCCTGCCACATAAAAAAGGGAATTAAAATTATAAATAACTATTGCATGCAATCGCTTGGACCACAACAAGAGTAATTAATTAATAGAACATTGTATCTAAATTCCAATTCTAATCAATTCAATGCAGCAACACATGAACATTACTACATGAGCTCTAAGAAAAAGCATGTAAATGATAAGAAAAAGCATGTAAATGATAGGTGGCCTGCAAAATCAAAACTTTTATATACACTTTGATCATAAAAAGGTGAATATGGACCACTGAATAAAAACCTATATAATCCAGTAAGTACTAATTACAGACAAGACCACAACTGACAAACACTCAGACTTCTCAAATGTCAAATCCAATTTTTTATTTAATTTGATTAATAGATCAAATGTTTTCACTGCAGACATTTCTTACTAGATTAATTATATAGACATTTCCCTTCTTTTTCCCTTTTCGTTCTGAGGTTTGTCCCAGTAAAGTGAAGTCACACAGTAAAGCAATGGCTTTCCCAGGATCTGATGCACTAAATATTGAATTTCAAAATATAGGGGATAAAGAAACAGGCAATGGTCAGATCATATCACACCCGGTGAATAAAAGACACGGATGTAGATTGATCACCATCTTTTTTTAAATCTAATTTGGGAAGTGTTTATTCCCTACAGAAAGATTCTGAAAAAGGAAGCCAATGAAAATAATAGTTACCAATATTTTTCCAGGCCATACAGATTTCCTTTATGGTAAAACTCCAGAGTCAGCTGTTCAAAGTCACCATACAGGTCATCTCTAAATTCCTTCTCCAACCCATAACTGAAAAAGAACATACAACCACAGGCATGTATTAGTATATATACATTTACACTATAGAAAAGAACTGGTCGAGATAAAACTCTCTAAGACAAAATAATTAAAAAACACAAGAAAAGCTGGAGATTCAAAAGGGGATTGCAGATATAATTGGAAAAAAAAAAAAAAAATCAAACTATATCACTAACCTATAGAATCTGAATAGGCACTCTAGTCCATAATGATAGCTAGCAGCAGCGTCTTCAAGTGCATATTTCCGGAACTCATCATACATTGAGCAGTTGAACATGTTTCTTAGGAAATACGACCAAAATCTATATAAAGTATTCATTTCCTGCAAGGGAAATAACAACAGCATGCATCTCACTACTCACTCTAGAGATTTTTATAATATTGAAGAGAAGTAACAAAAACAAAAATAAAAAGGGACAGGGAAAGATAAAATGACGATGGAATTCACCTAAAGTCAATTGAAATAAATTTGGTGAATAACAGCATAGGTCAAATTCTTTAGTTCAATTATATGCAAATGTTATGCAATTAATTTGGATCCAGGGTTGCTGAGACTACATACATCAATGAGCTACGGACAAGAAGTGAACCACACCAAATCAAGAACTTTATCCAACATGAAAGTTTGGCATCTTCTCATCCAAACATAAGGGTACAACAATTACATGGAGATGGGGCTATATGTAGATTAGTATACTAATAAATTAATTTTAGCAGAACGTATAACAATAGAGATCAGAGCATATATTGATGTGAAATTGATTGAAAAGGCATTTAGCTTAGGTTACGACCAGCTAATCAAAAATTAAAGATTTCACCCCTTAAACAAAAATATTTTTCTTTTTCTTTTCCTTTTATTATGAAATTAATAAGACAACAGAAATTCAGATAAAAGTCCACCTCACTGCAACCGATTCCCAACTTCTTCCTGTCATTTAGGCACCGCTTGTGATACTTTAGGTACCTAAAAGGAAGGGCAACAAGGTCAGCTAACATATTATGCTTTCTTCTTTCTTTCTTTCTTTCTTTTTTTCTTTTTTTTTTTCTTTTCGTTCTCCCGATCTTTTTCTCTCTATCTACCAATCAAAGAAAAGCGTGTTCACAAGCTCAAAATCATATCCCCTTACTTCTGCTGTTTGAAACCATTTTCTTCTAGAAGCTGATGACTTGGATGCTGAAATGGTGGAAATGACTTTGGCACAGAACCCACTGGCGGACTGCTCCCTGAGAGAACCCCATGGGGAGAAATACTCAACTTGGAAGATCTTGGACTGTAAATTTAAAATTTATATATGGATTAGATTCGCAGAACCATAAGAGCTAGTATTCTTAGGCATTAACTTGGTGCTACAGTTATTGCCCTTTATTTTTTGATAGTGACAATTCATTATCTCAATAACAAGTAAACAAAAAATACAAAATTGTATGAACAAAAGTAACAGACATTTACAACTAACCCATGATTTTCAGGTGGTGTGGAACTAAAGAAAAATCCAACTGAGTTACTTGGTGGACTTTCAGATATGATTCCTAGAGAGTTCCGACCGGTTCCATAATTTCTAAAGTTGCTCGAGAAGAATCGCTGTCTATGGGATGACTGTTGATTTTGGAAGTTTTTGCTATGCTTCTTTCGGGAATTAGCACTTATAGACTCTTCAGTGCCACTGTTACTGCCAGATATTTCAGCACGTTTCAAATTTGAAAATCCTTTGGCCAAATTTGAAACTCTTGAGCCTGCATCTCTATTTTCGTAACTGGAGTTGTTCTTTTTACGGTTTGATCGCTTGGTTTTCAGTTCCTGCTAATTGATTGTAAGTTAGGACAATGAAAGAACAGAAACTAACAAACTCTAAGGGGGTTCTCTCAACCTGCTCATAGAAATAAAGGCCTTCGTTTATAGCAGAAGCGAGCTCATTGGTAATGGTTTTTGATTCCTTATCATCAGTTTTAGATCCTTCACCAACTCTGCAATTCTGCGCAGCACACAAAAAAAAATCCCACTTATCAGAACGCCAAAGTCATTAAAGTCTGAATCATTAAGAGAAGATACTGAAACTGAAGTTTATGAACATATAAGGACCTATATAAGCAATAACATGGTTGGACAGCTTCTTCTAGAGATTAGGCAACAATTGCGTAATTACAGAGTAGACTAGCAGCTTAAAAGAAAAATCACTAATATGATCAAGAAGTCTTCTCACCATACAGATAACATGCATTCCGATGGTTTTTACGCCATTGAAATAGTGTCCAAAAATTACACAACCTAGTTTCGATAAGTAAAGAAGATTCACAAAAAGTGACATAAAATTACACAACCATTTTAGTGACATAGTGCAAGAAAAAGATGTTCAGTTCGTATCATTTCCTTTTAAATGTAAAAATAGCAAAACTAATTGAACCTTTCTTCTTAATAATTGATAAATCATATAGCAACAGACAAACAAACATGAAGAGTTGGTTATTTGCTAGGCTGAAAATATTGAACTCAAGTATCTTCTCTCTTTTCCCGCTATATTGTCCTGTTGATAATGATTTGTTGTAATAACTGGGAAAGGTAAGTGACTGAGCCCTTTGTCTTTCTTTTTCTCTTCTTTTTTTTAATCTTTCGGAAGAGTATTCATTGGGCCGTGACACATCCGCCCTTCAAGATTTAATATACGTATGATGTTAGGCAGAGGATATTTCACTGATACATCCAACTACCGACGAGGTTGCATTCCCTATGTGCTCTAAAAAAATCATTGTACTTTTTGAGAATTTTAAAGAGTACTTACATTACATTAAATAGAACTGAGCATGATTTCTACAGAGATATATCGAAAAGAAACAAATGAAAGATCATGGTAGCAATTTCATCAACTTTATGATCAGACCAACATTTTAAAATATACAATTTTATAGTTTAATGGACTTACCCTGGTAACAATTACAAGTCTCTGGACATCCTGATCATGGACGACAATCTCATCATCTTCATCATCAACCCTTTGGGCGGAAATGCCACAAGAACACGAAATAGTAGCGTCAGTAAACCACAAAAACATAGCTCGAAATAGTAAGCTCAAATGCAAATGACATTGCGTGATAATGGATTGTAATGCTATTGAAGCAAGAACTAAGCAGTCAGGATAAGCCACAAATCTAGTCTCCAATTTAAAAGAATGTATGGTATGAAACAGAATACATAAAACTGACTGGCGCCAGGATAGTTTTATTCCAGCACCAAAAACTGTATGAACAGAAGCACTTTTATCGACTAAAACTCTATATATAGATTATACTGAATGAATAAGACCAGAAAGGGAAAAAAATGAAATAAATGAAGACAACAAAGGTGTATTCGTTCAATTAGATTTAAGATCAAAAGATCGCCATGACTTAACAATTCAAGTTCTAGAATACTACTGATTTTCCATCAAATTTAACTACAATAGCCTTGTGTCACTAAAAATATAGGAAACTAGACAGATATTTGATAAAGCACATCAAGCAAATACAAACAAGTTGTATACCTTCTACTGGGATAGAGATCATCCTTTTTTATTATTTTCTGCTCAAGCTCTAGCTCTTCGTCGAGCATAAATGTGTTTGCAAAATCACTTGACAGACCACCAAGATTCTTCATATCCATATCTGAAGGCTCAGTTCCCTTGGATTGGTCAGGGCAGTCTGAGCAATGATTCGTTTTAAGATATGAGGACTTAAAATTTGATTTGGCAGTAGACTTTCGAATCTTATCACCATTATTACAAGTCAACTCTGGTAATCTACCATCAATGTCAAGAGTATCAAGGCCATGTTCGGTATTTGATGGCTTGTCCTCCATCAAATTCTTTTCACATGATGAAAATTCAACATTCTCCTCGCAAGTGGTCCTTCCATCACCACTGGCATCACTATTCTCTAAAACATTGATAGACCTCTGTTCAAGTTGGGCCGGTTTTGATGTAGAGTCTGTAGAAGTTGCAATCCACTTTGACCACTCAACTCGTCTCCGTATCTTGTTGCCCTAAGAAACAAGATCAAGTCCAAGTACATGTCAAAGAAGAGAACAGAAATTTACTAATTTGACTCACCAAATATACAAAGGTTCCCAGACTACTAGTAATTACTACAACACCCCTTAATTCTAGATTATTGTTATGGAGGCCAGTCAGACATACAGTCATCTCATAAAAAGAGCAAACAATGCAAAGAGGAGAGACCAAATTATTAGGTTGTCATTCCATATCACAAAAATATATTTTGTGGCACCAGTGCCATCAGACATACAGTTAAGAGCACATCACATCAAAATACCACATAGTGCAAAGATGATTAGCCTTCACTTCTACAGTAGCTGAACCACATAAGTAACTGCAACTTCCATAATTTATTGCATATCTTTTGATTTTGCTGAATCAAAGACATTTACTAATTTGACTCCACAAAGGTTCCCGACACTACTAGTAATTACAAAAACACCCGTTAATTCTATATTATAAATGTTATGGAGGCTAGTCAGACATACAGTCATCTCATAGAAAGACCAAAACAGTGCAAAGAGGATAGACCAATTATCACAAATCAATACTTCATGGCACCAGAGTGCCATCACACATTCAGTTAAGGGCACATCACATCAAAATACCACAGTGCAAAGAATATTAACCTGCACTTCTATGATAGCTGAACCCAGCAGTGAATCATGAATAAATCAAGACCAATTATCACAAATCAATACTTCTTGACACCAGAGTGCCATCAGACATTCAGTTAAGAGAACATCACATCAAAATACCAGTGCAAAGAATATTAACCTGCACTTCTACGGTAGCTGAACCCAGCAGTGAATCAAGAATAAATGCCATGTCTGTACACATTTTCTTAACCTGCAAAACAACACAAACAAGTAGCTAGTTTACATTATAACAATCTAAAGAGCAAGAAAAAAATATATCAACTACCCTTATATAGCATATATTAGTCTGAACCTCTACAACATGTACTCTATTACATCAAATCAAAACATACCCTTTTAAAGTCAGCAATAGTGGTTACTGGCACCCACCCTTGGTCATCCATCAATGAAATTAGGTACTTGTCATTCTTTAGATTTTCATCACTGCGAAAAGGAGGAACTCATAGTCAATAAATATTAAAAGAAATCGTTGTATAATAAATTCATTACTTTTTAAGTCTTAAAACTTTTCCACATCAAAGAATAAAACAAAAAGATGAAAAAGAAAAAGAAAAAGAAAAAAGATATAGCTTCTTTGGCCAGTCGGCCTAGGTTGAACAGTTCCCATTTTCAGAGAATCTTTATCTATCTACTACATGTTAAGAGAAGAGGGCTTGATCTGATGTTTTCTACATTACAGCCCTTAAATATCAAAAACTTTTAAAACTGAATAATTTAAGAAAGATAAAATTGTCAGTTCAAAAAAGAATATAGAAAAGAAAACAGGTAAACACGTCCTTCACAATAACTACCCAATATTTGTCAGTTTCCATTTTCTGATCTCCCACACATAGGGAGTAGACTCCCTGCTAGTTTTTTTAATTAGAGAGAAGACCCTCTAAAATGTTCAGTTACCAAAGACCATGAAGCCAACAAATTTTAACTCGGTGCGAAACCCCTCTTTCAGAGTAATCAAAAATTACAAGTCCATATCAAGTAAATAGCAGCTAATCACATTATTTAAAGGCAAAGAAAGAAAAGAGGCGTGCTCAGAACACTTACCTAAAATAATACTCTATTTGTTTTATAATATTATCCCTCAAAGCCACCGGATGTGTCTCCGGGTGTAGTAATGGAGCCCCTGGATTTAAAGGATGTGGCATAAAGTGGGGAGGATGAGGTCCCCTAATTGCACCAGTCGGCGGAACTGGAACATAGCACATGGGGACAGGTCCTGCATAATTATATAAATTAACTCAGCATACTGAATTCTCCTCTGTTGGGACTAGTAAATTCAGAGAATAAAGATGACAGATAAAATAGTCAGATGAGACATCCAGCACTGGCATTATATAATTACCTGGAATGGTTGGGCCAACCATGAACCCTGGAGCTGGACCAAAAAATGGAGGCCTCAAGAAAGGCCTAGGTCCAACCCCCTGTTGCATAGGAATGTTCTCTCTGGGATTGAATGGTCGTTGCTGATACCAAGCATGATTCCAATGGCCACCAGGCCCACCAGGCTCTTGCATATTGGGTCTTCTAGAAGAAAAATTGACACCATAAGCATTTGGATTACCTCGTGGGTGGGGCTGAACCGGTTGCACAAAACCTTGCACCGGGGTCTCAGATCCAGATTTTGCTATATGATTTTCAACATTTGCAATGGGTCCAGGGTATGGCTGGAAAGCATAACCAGAAGCAGCAATGTGTGGTGGATGTACCATAGTATGAAAAACAGGTGGAAGTGATGGTTGATGGTAAGGTAAGGGTACTGGGAAAGGAGGTGCAACATTTGGATTGCGTTTAGGGCCTGCCTTTTGATATTGTGACGATGAATGCTTGTGCGAAGCGTTAGAGTTTCCAGGCCGATTCGTCTTTTGCTGCGAGATTAATCCCTGGTTCACCAAACCAAACATATTACCATTAAAATACAGTCAGTGGCCAGATGAAGTAAAAGTAGAGCCAGTTATACTTTTTTTTTTTTTTTTTGAAAAACTTATTCTCATATAGAATGGGAATCGCAAAAAACTATTGGAAAGTCTAATCCATCCAATTCTGAGCCTATTGTATTCTGTCTCACCAAACAGTAATGCTTTGCATATCAAGTGCAGGTTCAAACAGAATGTAAAGTTCAACACTCTATACTAGTCTTCATAAGTGGTAAAGTTACTTTATAAGATAACATTCTATATGCTCAAACAGAAACAGATAGGAAAAATAGCCAACAATGATATATGACTCGTATGAGTTCTAAAAGAATATCCAACTCCAGAGTTATCTTTTCCGGAGGAGAACTTCAGTGTAAATACAGCTAATAAAAGTAAACGCGGAGGCAGGACAAAGGGACAGAGAGATTAATTGAAGACTAGGGAGGCATTTTGGTAGCGAAGAAACTCTAATATTATTCCAGAGCAGTTGAGTGATCAGAACATCCATTTGTTTAGGTCTGTCTCTCCGACACCATTACTAAAGTGTCGCATACAGACAAGCACAAATGTACAATGAAAATGATGATGATGATAGTAATCAAATGATATGGCTGATTTTTGCATAGTTAATTGTTGAAAGAAGACCAAAAGGAAAGAAAGAGGGCTGATAGAGTAGGGTGTCTCTCTTCTTTGAACACAGTAAAGCATACATTCATAACCATGATTCTGTCAATGAATGCAAGAGGATTCTGATCAAGAACGTAAGCATGTGAGCTAATGGTATTGTCATTATAACTGAAATTTGGAGTGTAAGAAAGTACCGGAGGAGGCAGAGGAGTGGCAAGGTCGGGAGTCTTGGACCTATGGGCCTGGGCCTGGGCCTGGGCGTCAGCCAGAGCAGGCCAGGACTCGGCACCCATGCCATTGACGGGAGCTTCTTCGGCGGCGACCGGAGTCTTCCACGGGGATTTGGGACCATTCACATTGAGCTCATCAGTTTCAGCCATCACCATCAGTCCCTCCGATCGACGATCTTATTATTCTTCTGGGACCGGGATGGAAGAGCTTGAGCTTGAGCTTGAGAGCCGGTGCTAGTAGCAGTAGCAGTGGAGTAAGAGAAAGCGTGATCAGCGCAGAACGCAGTCGTAGGGTTTTGCAGTGTTCATTCGGACATGGGTGGTGGGAGTAGTTGCTGTTGTTGTTAGGGTTTTAAAAGGGATTGACAGTTGCCAAACAAAGTGCGCTACTGTTGAAAAGCCTTGTGTAAGTTTCTTCGGCTTCTTTATATAGCGCTGACCCAACACACTTGCATATTCCACTGTTGGCTATATGGGCCCTAGGGTGAAGCTGAATGGCAGGGATGTAATTTTTTTTTTTTTAAGGAGGTAAATCCATCTTTACCGTACCACTTGGCTCGAGCCGGTACTGTTACTAAGTGTTATTTATTGAAATATTGTTAAAGTAAAATGACAATTGGAATTGGTCTTAGTCTACTCATTTCATTTCATAGTTCTTTTATATAGGGATAGAATTACAACGGAAATATTAATTACATTAAATAAATTGAATGCTGATTGATCTATAATTGTGTTGATTGATGGTAATCACTGATTCCTTGATTCCCTCTCCGTTAGTTGCTTTGACGAAGGCACACAATATGTTTTTCCTTTAACACTCCCCCTTGTGCCAAGTCAAAGACGAAATGGTGCATGAGTTGTTGTCTCACTAAAAACCTTGCCAAGTAACAATAAAAACCCTGTGGGACAAAAATACACCTTGGTCAAAGGAAAAGAGCACAACGTACCTTCTACATTTGAGAATGACATGTGTGTGTTAGACTCCCCCTGACGTCTACACCTCCCCCTGATCTTTACATTAATCAAGTGAGCTTGGAAAGTCTTCACATTCCTATGTTTTTCACATGTTTCTCAACTGTGGCCTTAGGCAGTGATTTGGTGAACAAATCTGCCGCATTCTCCTCAGACCTTACTTGATTCACTTGAATCTTGAGGAGGGTCTGTTGTTGCTGATTGTAGGAAAACTTTGGCGATATGTGTTTTGTATCATCCCCTTGATATATCTTAGCTTCATCTGTTCGATGCAAGCTGCATTATCTTCATAAATGCAAGTAGGCTCTTTAGTGGTAGAACTCAAACCACTAGTCCCTCGAATATGTGTAATGATAGCTCTTAACCATATACACTCACGAACCATCTCAAGTAGAGCAATGATCTCTGAGTGGTTCAAGGAGGTAGCCACAAGGGTTTGCTTGGTTGATCTCCAAGGTATCGCCATATTCCCAATGGTGAGTACATAACCATTTTGGGAACGACCTTTATGTGGGTCATAGAGGTACCCAGTATCAGCAAAACCAACCAAAACATCATTTGGTGTTTCAGTGTAGTGAGTGGCGCTTTCGCCATCAACATTTCCTTTAGGGATTGCAGTCCCATATGCGGTCCCTCTTGTCTCTCTGTAGGGAAAGAACAGTCCCAAGTCAATGGTCCCTTTTAAGTATCGAAGATGTTCTTGATACCATTCCAGTGACGCTGCGTTGGCGCTGAGCTAAATCTAGCTAACAAGTTCACTGAGAATGTAATGTCTGGTCGAGTAAATTTGGCTAAGTACAATAATGCGCCTATTGCACTTAGATACGGAATTTCAGCTCCCAACACCTTTTCATCATCTTCCTTTGGACGAAATGGATCTTTCCTTGCATCCAAGCTTCGACCGATCATGGGAGTGCTAGCAGGATGCGCTTTGTCCATGTTATATCACCTGACTTTTGGACATACGCAGACTGGTGGATTAGTATTCCACAAACTCAGTGTTCTAGTTCAAGGCCTAGAGAGAATCAAGTTTTCCCAAGATCCTTCATCTCAAATTCAATTTCAAGTATCTTGCGGTTTCTCTTATTTCATCAAGAGTACCTATTATATTCATATCATCGACATATACTGCTACAACTGCAAATCCGGAACTTGTTTTCTTTATGAATACGCAGGGGCATAATTCATCGTCCTTATATCCCTTCCCAATCAAGTAGTCACTTAGACGGGTATACCACATCCTCTCGGATTGTTTCAATCCGTAAAGTGAGCGTTTCAACTTAATTGCAAATGCACTTTGTGGTTTAGAGTCACTTGACTTGGGTAATGTAAGGCCATCAGGCACTTTTCATATATATCTCTGAATCTAGATCTCCATAGAGATATGCAGTAACTACATCCATAAGCTGCATTTCCAGTACTTTGGAAACTAGTAAGCTAACTAAGTAGCGGAACGTTATAACGTCTATTTTGGGAGAGAATGTCTCCTTGTAGTCAATTCCAGGGCATTGTGAGAAACCTTGCGCCACAAGGCGAGCCTTGTACCTTAGGACTTCATTCTTCTCATTACACTTTCTAACAAATGTCCATTTATGTCCTACAAGTTTTAAACTTGGTGGGGTTAGCACTACCTGACCAAATACCTGTCTCTTTGTCAGAGAATCTAATTCTGCCTGGACTTCTTCTTTCCATTTAGGCCAATCTGCTCTTTGTTGACATTTTGCAATAGAGCATGGTTCGATATCATCGTTCTCTATGATTCCTTGAGCAATAGTATATATCATCAATGTGTATGGAAGATCTTTCTATCAACTCATACGCACTCTCATAATCCTCTGAGATTTATTTGTTCTCTGGAATCATTTTTAACATCGGAGCGTCCTCCAGTATTGATTCATGGACATAACTATAATCAGAGTTCATGAGAGGGATTCTATACATTGATGATTGGTTTGTGCCTTACTCACCCTCTTCTTCCTTAGGTGAGTGTCAATCAATCCAAGTGACCTCCCCCTCTTCCTTGGGGAGCCACGGCCTCAACCACACCTCCACTAAGTGCGGTTGCAGTGCCTCTATCTGCGGCACCGTGCCTCTTGTTGGGGACTTCTAACCTTGCAGGCATATTTGCAGCTGGTATATGTGATCTCGTCACTTTTACGATATCTATAAACGCATCAGGCATCGAATCTGCTACGTTCTGAAGATCGATTATTCTTTTCACTTCACTTTCACTTTGTGAAGTGCGGGGATCAAAATGAGACAGAGTGGGGACAAACCATGACAATTCCTGTCGTTCCCTTGGAAAATCCTTTTTCCTATCTCCCCCTAACGACGGGAAGATTGTCTCATCAAAGTGACATTCCCCAAATTTAGCGATAAATAGATCGCCTGTCAAGGTTTCCAAATAGCGGGTAATTGTTGGGGATTCGTATCCAACATAAATACTTAATCTTCTCTGAGGACCCATTGTAGTGCGTTGTGGGAGTGCAATAGGCACATATACTGCTCAACCAAATATGCGTAAGTGTGAAATGTCAGGCTCATATCCAGTTACCAACTGGTACGCAGAAGATGGTTGGCTAGTTGTGGGTCTGAAACAAATAAGTAAAGCTGCGTGTAATATTGCATAACCCCATGCAGATATAGGCAGGTTGGCGAACATAACCAATGCCCTAGCCACCATCTGTAGCATTTTGATGGTGGCTTCTGCAAGACCATTTTGTGTATGCACATGGGGTACAGGATGCTCTACATTGATCCAAATAGATATGCAATAATCATCAAATGCTTTTTATGTAAATTCTCCAGCATTATCAAGCCTTATAGACTTGATAGGTGATTAGGGTGGTGAGCCCTTACACGTATAATCTGTGCTAGGAGTATTGCAGCATTTCTTATGGACAATAAAATGACATGTGACCAGATTGTCGAAGCATCCACCAGAACCATAAAGTACTTGAATGGTTCGCATTCTGGATGGATAGGTCCACAGACATCTCTTTGTATCCTTTGTAAGAATGGAATTTTTTGTTTTGTATCTTTAGCATAGGAAGGTCTCGATCCTGTTTTTGCTAAAGAGCAGGCTTTGCAAAACGAGTGATGTGCCTTTGAAATAGTCAATGAGGCATAATGGGAGGGAGGTAGTGCTTCTGGTACTTCAAAAGGCAATGACTGCATTTGAGCAATACTAGAACCGACACCTTGCAGTGTGGCGGATTTTTTTCCCATTTTTCACTCGAAAGAAGAGATGTCCGTGTGAGTTCTTTAAAAATAAGGATCATCATGTCACGACCTCGGTGCCATAGGCGGTCATGCAAAAGCCTGTATGAGTCAGTGTCCCACATTTCATTGTTGGTGACAGTATAGGATTCAATGATCCGAATCGTAGTGAGGTACAGTCCACTAGATTGACTCATAAGTTTCTCTAAGATGTGTTTCCTTCCACAGTCATTAGATGTAATATCAAGGTATTCAGTTCCATTCTCACGGTGTGTTTTTACATGATAACCGTTGGCACAAATAGCTTTGAAACTTTAACAAGGTTCGATTAGCTCTTGGTGCATATAGAGCGTCTGTGACTTTAAATGTTGTGCCATTAGGCAGCAAAAATTGTTGGCAGTTCCTCGCCCTTTTATTAGTTGTGATAATCCAATCATCGTAGTCATAGAGGAATTATAGGCTATTAGTTCAATGAATAATTGCCTATTTCTTAATATTGTGTGAGTAGTCCCACTATCATCTAAGCACTCAAGTTCTCCTCCATTCATTCCTACAAATAAATGGGAGGTATTTAGAAAATATAACTCATATTCTTTAGAGTATTTCTATTTCCGTAGAATGGTATTCTTTTCATTCTAATAATTTTTCTCTAGATGTATTGCTTTACATCTTTAAAGTGCTATGTCGAACCATGTAAATATGTGTATAGTAAATAAATTTGAATAAATTCAGTGCTTCAGAATAAAATTCAAAATTTATTAATAAGCCAACGATAATCAAATCAAGGTCTTGTTCAGAAATCTTATTCATCAATTCATGATTGAAAATAAACTTTAAGACCAAACAATAGTCTAATTAAAAGTGAGGCATTATGCCTTCACAACTGTCTTTGGAAAATAAAAACAGATCAGTCAAGATTGAAAGCTTCCATTGACTTAGCAAGTTCCTCTCTACCATTGAAGTCTGCAATTGTAAGGTTGACGTCTAGGTCATGACCTTCTTCTTCCATATACTTCTTCTTCCATATAGTGAGCCTCTTGTTCTTTAGACTCTCTATACCTCTTGTAATTGGCTGCTACTCTGTTGTTTGCTTGGCAGTTCTTGTACCAATGCCCAATGAATCCACACCTATAGCATGGTTCATTGTCAACTCTTTCCTTTTGCATCTTGTTTCCACAATCCCCATGTCCCTTTCCACGTGGTGCATTGTTGCCACGTGGGTAGGGATCAGCACGTCTAAACCCCCTTGCATTGGAGTTATTTCCACCTTTCATTTTTCCATAATGAGCCTCAGGAATTTTTTTTGTCCCAGTGGGCCTGGCATTGTTATTCAAGAGAATCTCATTTTGTCTCTCAGCCACTTGCAGTAGGCTTATCAACTTATTGAAGGTTGTGATTCTTTTGTTGTCATACTCCAACTGATACTGGTTCGCTAGTATAAAAGTTGAATTAGGAAAAGTGGTAAGAGTCTTGTAGATCATATCATCTTCTGAGATTTCCCTTCTACAGAAATTGAGAGGTGCCTTTAAGCGCAACATGTCCTTCCACAGAAATTGAGAGATTCCATTCCACTGAACAGCCAGTCCTGAGAGCAAAGTATCGTGAATGTTCCCAAAACATCCTTTAAGGGCATCCCACAGTGCTTTGGGTGTCTTCAACTGAAGGTACTCCCAGCGTAGGCTAGGATCAATATGTCGCCTCAGAAAAATTAAGGCATCTACTTTCACCTTATTAGATAGTTCATCATCTTTAGGGTCAGTAATGGTGGCAGTGTAATCTTTTGCCACAAAGGCAGTTTCCATATCGGAAACCCAACGATGGTACTCAAGTCCTTCTGAGTCCAAAATGTCAAACTCAGGTCGAGTTGGATCAGCCATCTACATAAAACAAGAGGGAAGATATAAATTACGCAGTCATAAAGACATCCACGTGAATTATTTTCCAAACGTATGAATTAGATTTCAAGACCAAGATTCGTAATGGTCACATTTTTTTTCGATGCTATGTGAAAATACTTTATCATAGTAAGTGTGTGTATAATGCGCATGAATCTTCATTATCATGGCCAAACGGTATTGATATGTTGCATTAAAAATAATCATAGCACATTTAAATATAGCATATAAAAATAAACTACATGGCATGCTCAAATTTCACAAATATACAACAAATTATATACTACACATAATAATTGCAATAATATAGCATGCGTAAAATAAAATATAAACAATAGCATAATTAAAGGCATGCTTAGGAATAACTATATAAGCGTAAATAAAATTCACAAAACATGCTCAGAATTGCATAAATAATATATAACAAAATATATATGGCATGTTCAAAATAAAGTATAAACTATAGCATAATTAAAACATGCTTAAACATAATTATTTAAAACATAAATAACAAGGCATGTTGTAAGAGGATAAATATTATCGAACAAAACATGCTTAATAACAAAATATAATAAAAGCATAAACAATAAAGTATAAAGAATGCTTTGTTAAAATCATAAAATAAAATATAGAAAACATACTTGATTTCGAGAAAATAAAACAATCTTAGCACACGCGCGTGTTGATGCAGGCGTGCGTAGCGACGTTTTTGGACTTGAGAAAAACTGGGCCGCTTCCTATTTTTTCTGCAATGGGCTACAAAGACTTTTTTTTTTCTCTTTTTTCTGGGTCTCAGGCCTACTTCTTTTGTTTGTTTTTTTTTTTTTTTTTTTTTTTTTGATTGGGCCGGGTCCTTTTCTTTGGGCTGGGTCACACTGTTTTTTTCTTCTTTGGGCCGGGTCTGATCTTTGAGCCCGATCACCTCTTTTTTTTTTTTTTTTCTCTCTTCCTCCTCCTTCGTGTCTTCTTCTTTCTGGTTCTCTGTTTTTTTTTTTTTTTTTTTTTTTTTTTTTTTTTTTTTCAGATGGGTTGCTGATCTGGGACGAGGGACGAGGCCAGTCAGTGATGCAGGCGAGCTGGGCTCCTCCAACGGAACAGGGAGTTTCCGGCAGGACTGGGCTTCTCGAAATGCGAAGGCCGGTTAGAACGCTGAAGTCTGGTGCTGCAGGCTGCAGGTGAGCGACTAGAGAAGATGGCCTGGAGAAGACGAAGGGGATCCGGCCGAAATTGTGCAAGAATCGGGTTGAGATAGAGTGGAGGCCACCGGGAAAGATGGGGATTGTGGACTGAGGGCTCTGGGATCTGCGTCCGATCTGGCTGGGAGGCTGCGCAGCTACTGCAGGCGAGTAGGCCGCGCGGGGCTGAGGCGGGGATGAGGAGTAACAGCGATGGGATCTGCACAGCGTTGGGTCGGATCAAAGGCGGTGATGCGCAGGTCTGATGGAGGCTAGAGCGCGCGCAGGTGTGCGTTGGTGTGCTTGTTGTTACTGTGGTGCAGCTGCGAGGGGATGGGCAGGCTGCAGGTGGTCTGGCAGCAGAAGGAAGAGGCCGGGAAGAGGTAAGGCCGGTCTGTCAGGGCCGATCTTGGAGGTGGTCGATCTGCTGTTGGGAATAGATTTTTAAAATTTTTTTTTATTGGATGTTGGTGGCGGCAGAAACAGAAGAAAATATTTTTTCTTCTAGGGTTTGTTTCTTTTCGTTAGAAAGAAAACTAAAAAATTAAGATTTTTTTTTTATTGGCTATTTGCTCTGAGCGTGCTGATAACGTGTTAAAGTAAAATCACAATTGGAATTGGTCTACTCATTTCATTTCATAGTCCCTTTATATAGGGATAGAATTACAACGGAAATATTAATTACATTAAATACATTGAATGCTGGTTGATCTATAATTGTGCTGATTGATGGTAATCACTGATTCCTTGATTCCCTCTCCGTTAATTGCTTTGACAAAGGCACACAATATGTTTTTCCTTTAACAAATATTAAAATATTCTAAATTGTTTAAGGAAAACTAAAATTAGGAGAGAATTGAGTCGTGCTTTCATTGATAATAGGGGCCTCTTTATATAGAGGATTACAAGACATAGATACAGAATTGTACAAGGAAAGATAATCATACAATTAATCAGATATCTATGAATATTTCCAAGAATATCTCTAATTCTAAACCCTATTACAACTAGATCAAGTAACCTAGAGTTTGGGCCAGACACATATTCTGGATTTACTTAAACACTCCCCCTTGTGTCGCTCAAACGTGGTGCTCCTCTCGTTGCCTCATTAAAAACCTTGTCGAGTAACAAAAACTCAGTGGGACAAAAATAACTTCTGTCGAAGGGGAAAAAGAGTACAACACACCATTCACATTTCAAGACCATACATGTAGACATCTCCCCCTAATGTCTGCATCTTCCCCTGATGACTATGGTCATGAGAGTTCGGATAACTTCAACAAATGATGCTACCAACATGTTTCCCGAAATAGCGAAATCTTGAACAAATGAAGCAGGGGTATTCTCGCCACTTTACACAATGTAATGTATGCCTTACGTGGCGCTGAGCTAGCAAGGAGTGACAGACATGTCATCAAGCAATAGGAGAAAATGGTGGAGATGGACCGATTGGACTGAAAATTGTGAGTTCAGGGACTTTTGGGATTAAATCAGAAAGGCAGGGACTAAAACGAGAACAAAGCCATACTTCAGGGACTAAACAGTAGTTAGCCCATTAAATTTTAAATCAGAGACAAAGGTGAGTCAAGGAGAAGTAAAAGGAATTATTCTAAGATTTCTTTCCAAGATTAGGTGTTGATTTTAAAAGGAGAATACTTGCTTAAGAAAAGCCTTTCATTCAATTTAAGTTGCCTATTTGGAATTTATGGGCAATAGTTGGCCTCAATCTAATTAACGAGATTATTAGATACGCGAAATGTTGATTACCTAAGTAATACCAAGAAGGAATGATTATTAATGGTTTAATTATTCAATCAGGGACTCAAGTTCATGTAGTAAACTTTAGCAAAGCAGACCAAACTGGGGACACGCCTATTACATCCAGGTAGGGTGAGCTGTCTCTTCCCATATTAGTGTCATTTCCAATGTGTGTATATGCTTACATATATATATATATATATATAAATATATATATATATATATATTTATTTATATTTATATTTACACGAACGAACCGAATCTGTCGAACCTGGAATCGTTCGTCTACATTGTTGTAATTTACAGTTTTGGATGCCTTAACGATCACCAAATTGGCTGAAATTTTGCAAAGGTGATCTATACCTGAACAGTTAAGATGTGAAAATGTGATAAGAAAGTGGGGGAAAACGGGAAATTCGTACCATCCGCACGGCACGGACGTCCGCACATGAAGTAGCCGGACTGTATATATATATATATATATATATATATATATATACAGCCCTTCTTGGGTGCGGATTTTCAGTTTTACTCCACTTTCCGATCATATTTTCACATCTTAGCCTTTTAGTTTTTAGGTCTTAATGTATAGATCATCTCTGCAAAATTTCAGCCAATTTGGTGATCGTTAAGGCATCCAAAACTGCAATTTGCCATTATAAATACGAACGGTTCCGGTTCGACAGATTCGGTCTGTTCGTGTAAATTGCAGTTTTGGATGCCTTAACGATCACCAAATTGGCTGAAATTTTGTAGAGATGATCTATACATTAGAAATTAAAAATTGAACGGTTAAGATGTGAAAATATGATCGGAAAGTGGGAAAAAATGGCAAATCCGTACCTTTTTGCTTTGGTGCGGATATCCGCACCTGAGCAAACACACCTATTACATCCAGGTAGGGTGAGCTGTCTCTTCCCATGTTAGTGGCATTTCCAGTGTGTGTATATGCTTATATATATATATATTTATATTTACACGAACGAATCGAATCTGTCAAACTTGGAATAGTTCATGTACATTGTTGTAATTTGCAATTTTGGATGCCTTAACGATCACCAAATTGGCTTAAGTTTTGCAAAGGTGATCTATACCTGAATGGTTAAGATGTGAAAATGTGATCAGAAAGTGGGGGAAAGGGGAAATCCGTACCATCCGCATTGTACAGATGTCAGCACCGTAGCCGGACTGTTTATATATATATATATGTATATGTATATATATATATATATATAGATATATTGTTGCCTGAAAATCCTGCATTGTTTTTGGTTGTCATTGTTGATGCCTCGAGATAAATGTTTCCCTATTTGTTGTTGATATTTAATTGGTTGAGATAAAATCCAAGGCTTAGACATGCTTATATATCAAAGATATGTTTATTTAGTGACCTGAGAGTGATAGGAGCTATGCTTCCTATGGTGTCGAAACCGTGAACCTCCGGAGGGGCAATATGAGCATATGTTGTGTCGAGCTAGCCCATGTCACCTTAGTAGTGTACGTAGGGAATCGACAGTGATGTCATATGGCATTGGACCAGTAAATGGACACTCTCGCTACCCATAGCCAGTAAGGAAAATAGATTATGAATATTGATGGATTTAGGCTATGATTGGTAGTTGGCCTAGTTTACCGAGTACAGAAAACTGAGGTTTCAATCACTGAGAAAGTTGGAAACCCTGCAGGTAAGTATCTCTAAGCTCAGACTTGGTGTTAGCATACTGCAAATGATTTCTGAAAAATATGATGAATATTTTTGATTGCCTTGATTTCAATTGTTTTTACAACTCGGGTATATATATATGTAGTATATGTATGTTTTCATATTGTATTTTCAAACCTAGCATCTATTGGGTCGGCCCCTATTAGGCTAGCGAGGACGAGTTGCTTACCCCTACATTTCAGGTAATAAACAACCTACTGTGGAGGAGCTGGACTAGGAGCTAGTGACATGGCTGTGTTCGTGTTTTGGTGTTGTTTCCAAGAATCCTGTTTTCAACTTGGTATTTCCATTTCTCGATCGCATTTCCTACCTTCAATAAATGAGCTTTATCAGACTCTGAGAGGCTTGCATACCTGGGGCGTGTCTCTTCTTTCGTTGTTGTATTTCGCATTCGGATTTCTAGACAATTTGTGTTGTAAGCCTTAAGGCGTAGCTTTACTTTTGTTTTTCCGTTACGACTTACCGCTACCTTCCATCTTAAAATAAATGGGTTGTTTATTTATAAAGTGTTTAACAAAATTCAATTTCCTGAAATAAGGTTTCAAATTTTTTTAAAAGGCCTATTGGCTTTGGGTTAGAGAGGTTTTCGGAATGTCCTTGTGCCGTGACGATTCCTTGTTGGCTTAAAGTCACGGCGCTGTGGTATCCTACGTCTCGGGGTGCCAGAATAACATTTTACCCAAAAAATTAAATTGAGGGGGGCTAAATCTTAGGTTGCCAAATTCTTTCTCGAGTTCTTTTATATCATGCTAGGTAGTTTTCTGCCAGACATATAAGTCGACTTTGGAGGCCTACAGTTCTCCCCTCCAGAGAGCATAAGCTCTGTGTCTTGTGGTTTCCTATATAAGGGTTTTTCATTTGGAGTCCTAAAACTTCTGGAATATTGATTGGAATGCTGTAGAGTCAAAACAGAAAAAATTACTGTAGATTGACTTTGGAAGACTCTTTTTACTGAAAATAAGGATTCATGATGTATTGGAGCATTATATGGAGTTGTTGGTTTTTTGCATTTACGTTAGGCATTCGATAATTGTCTGCCAAAAGATTCTAAAAATAAATTTCTTCTAGATGAGGGTGCACCTTATGGAGTTGACATTAACACCGAAGGAATTGTTGATTTGTATGCTAACTTTGTCTGGGAGCCAGCAGTTGTAAAGGTATATGCTTGTTATTTCAACAGCGCAGATGTAGGAGTGCATAGCCACATCATAGAGTGCCCTTGTTGTCCTCCCCCCCCCCCCTTCTTTATAATGTCATTTGGCATGTGAAATAACTGTGTCTTTTACTGTAGATCAATGCTATAAATACTGCTACTGAGGTTGCTTGCCTTGTTTTTAAGTGTTGACGAGACAGTGAAAAATCCAAAGGTATGTGGGTTCTATTTATTGTTTCTAGGTGATTATGTTTAGTCAAAATTTCATATTTCCTTGATAGTAGCTTGGTCATCCATGGTCATCATGTCAATAAAATTGTATCCTCTACATTTGGTCTGAAGGAGAATAGTTTCATTTTTTTTTAGTTATAATTTAGAATGGACTCAGGATTCTTGAACTTCTACTGTATTGAGTCATTGAGATATTGGCTAATGAATTTGATACTTACAAATAACATATAATTTAAGAATTGAAATTTACACTCCTTCTTTTACTATCCACACGTCATGTTTTCTTTTAAGGTAACTTTAATTTTGTTTTTAGTAATTTAACTTTGGTATCTTTATAAGAACCACAACTGTCACGCCCCTGATTTTACACACATGAAAATCGATATATATAACCCCATAATTATATATGCGTGAACGTCCAGTCATCAATACAAAATACGTGAAATCTTTTTCCCTTAAACTTACACACATATTGATGTCCTGAACCCTCAAAGTTATTATACACTCGCTCCAAAGAGTTATATATTACACAAGCTTACGAATTAAATTGTCAACAACAAAATAACACGTAAAGGCTGCTCAGAGTAACTATACAACGGAAGTCCTTATCAAAGGTAAAGTCACAAAGATGGCTTCCTACCGTAAAGCTGCTAACTCGCTGCCTCAACCTCGATTATCCTAACCTGCAGGATTAACCCCTACACCGTTGGAATGGTGCACCGGGTTGCCACACAACAAACCCGGTAAGCTTTTGCAAGCCCGTATGAGTAACTCAAAACACACATGCACAACTCACGCCAAAAACGAGGAAAACCTTTCAACTCGCGAATAAAGAAAACATACCATGCTTCCAAAATCAATACTCTTTTCCCAAAAGAAACAACGAAAGTCACACCGTGACAAAATCATATAAATCGTTAACCTAACAATTCAAATATGATAAATCGATCCAACCTGGATAAAACAATAATTAGGTCCAACCTGGACAAAACAGCAAATAGGTCCAACTTGGACAAAACATCAACACAAATAAATCATACCTATTGTTAATCTAACAAGTAGAATATGATAAATCGATCCAACCTGGATAAAACAACAAATCGGTCCAACTTGGACAAAACAACAAATCGGTCCAACCTGGACAAAACATCAACACAAATAAATCATACCTATTGTTAACCTAACAAGTAGAATATGATAAATCGATCCAACCTGGATAAAACAACAAATCGGTCCAACCTGGACAAAACAATAAATCGGTCCAACCTGGACAAAACAACAATCGGTCCAACCTAGACAAAATATGTACCCAGGAGTCTTAAGTAACCTACTTAGATCCCTAAAGTACGATGGCAGACAGACTAGAGCTCTAACTGAATCGTAACCTGTCACCCGGCCAAGATTCAATCTTACGATATAATATTGCCATGAGGATGCAACCTGCAACCCCGGATCCTTAGGCCAACCTGACCCTCAGATCAAAACGTTAAATCAATTCAAAAGGAGAAATCACAACCTGTGACTCTCAAATCCTCAGACCACCGGTCGTCAGATCAAAACGTTAAATCAATTCAAAAGGAGAAATCACAACCTGTGACTCTCAAATCCTCAAACACTTTTCAAAACAATAGAAATACCATTTCCCACCAATTGTTTTCCAAAAGCCACAACCCAAAACAATAAAAAGCATCGTTTCATGCATATTGTTTCACAAATCCACAACTAATACATGAATATGTATGTATATATATACATCTGATGTCGCTTTTATCGAGCGACCAATTTAACCCTGAAATGTCATTAGTAGTATAAAGTAAATAGGGATCGTTCTATTCCGGGGATTGAGGGTACACCTGTCATTGTCAAACAATTAAACAATTAAAATTAAAACAAAGTATAATATTTACAAAATATAGACATATTTACGAAAAGGGGGGAGTTTTTGGTTTTAATTTCCGAAAATAAAATCTAAGTTACCTAAATAATTAAAATGCAAAAACATAAAAATACAAATGGAATGCAAGAACAAAGATCAAAGTCGAAACTCATGATTAAAATTAATTCAAGTTCATCATTGTTCATCATAGTCATGCAAGAGGAGTTGATCATGTGAAACGTTCAAAAGCAAACAATTTCCCATATTTTACTTTCAATGCTAATTTACCTAAGTGAAAGCACCTAGATTAATTCTATCAAACATGCAATCAAGCCCTAGAAAGCTAGTCAATCATGTCATGTTTAACGCAATAAACACCTAGAAAGGCTATCAACTCAAATGTGCAACTTAGTATGAAAAAGTCCACCTAATTGCAATCTTCTTTGATTAAATTCGGTTTTTGTACAAAACCTTTACTACTTATCGATTCAAGAATACAAAACCAAAAAGTTGATTCATGTTCTCAAATTCGTAGCAACATTCACATAAAAACCCTAAATGTTTCGAACCATTCAAGATTATCATACAAAAGATTTCTATCATGCAAATTTAATCAAACACTCACACAAAAGCAACCATAAATCGCAATATATGAATCTGAAAATTAACAATTCATCATAAAATTTCAGAAAACAATACTTGTTCATACATATGTGTCAACTAAGGCAAACCAACGAAAATTACAAAGCAAAGGTACAAGGAGAATCGGATTACACCGTGATGAAGATGAGATGAATGAAGTGATGATGTGGTCTCTTGAATTTCGAAAGCAATCTTCAAGGTGGAGGGTGGATGGTGTGCACGGCTTGTCTTCTTCTTCCTTGGCCTTGCTTGAACTTCGTGGTTGCCCTAGAGGATGGAGAGGAGCACGGCTAGTCTAAAGAGATTTCTGAATTATTTTCTCAAAGTGTAGAACGTAAAAGTGTGGAACTCTTGACGTTGAGAGAAGAGAGGAATATATAGGGGACGGCCAACTTGGTCTCCAAGCCGTGAATTTCTTCTTTATTTTCCATGGAATTAATCTGAAAATGCCACATAGTTTCCTCCAATGATAGCTTGCCACATAAGCCCTATGAGGTGGTGCAACCAATCACAAAATTCTCTTTTAATTCCCTAGAAATATTGCCGAAATTCCTTGAGATAATTTCTGATTTTTCTTGTTTAATTTCGGCCAACTTCCTTTAGGAATTCTAGGAATGAATCTAGACTCCTTTTTAGCCGTTTCTTGGTTCCCACCTTTTTCTCTTTCCTTAAAACTCTCTTAGAAAATATCTTTGCCGAAATCTTCTAGGTTCTTCTTTGATTCACACGGCAATTCTCTCTCCTTCCTTGTATTTCTCACGGCAATCCCTAGCTTCTCTCTCTCTTTAAACGGCAAAGGCTCAAGATAACTCTTCCAAGAATATCTCATTCCAAGAAAATCTCCCTAGAAAATCTCCACCGAAATCTTCTTATTATTTTCTGATTTTCCACGTCATCTTCCTTGTTTCTCTCTAGGATTTCACGGCAAAACATCTTTAGGGCTAGGGTTTGCGTCACAAACCCTAGTTCCATGGGCCTTTGTGGGCTTTTATCCAAGTAGCCGAAATTCCAACAAGTCTTGAGAGTTTTTGGGCCTCCATGCGTCACCTCTATGCCATGTCATCATCTAGAGTCTTCAAGAAGCTTCTCTCATGCCATGTCACTTCATTAATTCGATCTCCATTCATGGTTGGCTCAAGAGTCTTGTTTTGGCAAGCTTTCCTTTTCTGGACAAGGTTTCCTGGTTGGACCAGGAAAGCTTCATTTCTTCATTTCTGCTCATTTGTGCTTCCCTTTGTACTTCATCTTGTCTCCCTCCAACGTTGGCTAGCTTCTCTCTCCATTTGTGAGCTCGTTTCAGCTCACTTGTGACAAGGACCTGAAAATAGAAACTAGTAAGAAAAATAGAAACTTTCCTAAAATGAAAAAATGGCAACTTTCCTAAACTGAAAATGGGAAACTTTCTAAAATGAAAAATAGAAACTACTGAAAATGGAAACTTACTACAAATAGGAACTTTCCCAATCAAAGAATGGAAACTTTCCTAAACAGGGTTTTATTAAGGAAATAACGCAGAAAATGCAGGGAAAAAACAAGTAAAACGTCGCATTAAAATGCTCCTATCAACATCCCATAATATACACACACACACACACATAGTCATTTACTCAGAAATGTCACTAATACCATCTACAGTTTGCAGTTAACCAATTAACTCTCAAAACGATAAGGGTATTCCCGTTCGTGAATGAACTTCGTGAGATTACTCACCTCAGAATCCCGCTGCGTCTTCAATACAGAACCGAACTAACACTATCACCAACAACTCGTCCAATTCACCTTTAGAAGCACTTAATCACCAATGATCTCAAATTAGTAACGATTCACAAATGATTTAAGTCGGAAACCCTTGTTTTGAACTAAAATCCCCAAAGTGGCGCCAATCGAGGCGAAACCACATCTGAGACCTCCCAAAGTCTCCGGAATACGTCCACGATCGATGTGACCAAACCACAAGTCGATCGGACGCTCAAATCCTCACGGATAGCATAAATCGATCGGTATGAAACTGCAAAAATCATAACAATTCCAAACGAACTCCAAAACTTGCATATTATATATCAAAACGCTCGTATCAACGAGTAGAACATATATAATAACAGAAACAGTTCCTTAAGTGGCCGGAACACCGCCGGAACGCCACCACAGACGGTGGTGCACCGCCGCCGGCCAAAAACACATTATTTCACAAAACTCCCAACATTAAAGTTCTTCATCTAAGCATGCTTGTGAATTCTCATAACTAGCTCGAAGTCAAAAAACAAGCATAAGGGGTCGAAAACTACCTCACAAGCCGTGAACAGTAATCCAACCCGAGTTGATCGAAGTTTCACGTGAATCGATCCAAACAACCACCAAGGATCGATCGACGAGGCTGTTCTGAGTTCAACCAAGAAGACTTGAAGCCTTGCCGACGTCGGAACAAGGAATTCCGACCGGGTCTGAAAACACCAACCTGCACCGCCTTGCAGCGCTGCCGTGGAGGAGAATCGGCGCTAGAGGACACCAGAGGGACAACCAGACGGATGAGACGATCCTATCTGGAAAGTTTCGTAGCCGGAGACCGCCGCAGTTCACCGGAAAAGTCGGGTCGGATCGACCGGGTCCGGGTCGGGTCAGTCTGAAATCTTCGATACCGAAGGTAGCAGCCGAGAGAGAAGAGAGAGGAAGGAGCTGGTTTCCGAAAAAGGAAACAAATGAAAATAGTAAGTTTCTCCTTCGGGAAAGTTCTATTTATACTAAAATGGAAATTCCTTCCAATGACCATAACTTTCTCATACGAACTCCGATTCTCGCGTTCCATATGTCCACGAACTTGTATCGACGCGCTCTACAACTTTCGTGAAGGAAGTTTTTAGAGAATCCCAACGAATAAAAATTCAACCTTTGGCAACCCCCTAAAACCATATTCTTCAATTAATTATTCGCCCGAAACACTTCCGCTCCATCCACGAGCCACGAAACCGTCCAATAGTTATAAAATTAATTCTGGAAAATCCTCGGAAAATAAATACGAATTTCTGGGGCATCACAACAACCAAAGATAGAAACAGAGAGTGGATTGTAAAATGTGGAGTGTGGATTTCACTCCGCATAATTTAACTTCATATCTTTATATTCTTATATAAAACAAGTTAGCTGTTTAATGCTTAATGTCACTTGAATGCAGTTTAAGAGTGCCTAGGGAGATGCTGCTGCTAGTGCCATAGGAGGTAAAGCGCATGGAAGAGCTGCTTTTCTTAGCCGTGGCCGTGGAATGCGAAGACGATAGTTGCAAGATCTAGACAGCAGTGGCAGATCCAGGATTTCAAGCTCAGTGGGCTTGAACTTCTTAACAGAGGAAAAAAAAAGTAGAAACTCAAATGCATATACATTCAGAGGGGAGGAGGGGGGCATAATGAGCCTTACCCGTCAAATGCATATACAAAATTAAAGAACAAATTTAACAATAAAATAAACATGCAATGCAATATAATACAAGAGCATAAACTAACTAAATATAACTCTACGAGTACATGAAGCTTCAAACTCTTTAATCACCGACTCATTGTCAATGCCATCATGCCAATACAATTATCAAAATAGCAAGATTTAATTGAAGAAGAAGAATAAGAATAAGGCAGCAACAGAGCTACTGATCAAGAATAAGTGAAGATCAAGAATTGAAGATTAGAAACTCATATTAAGAAGAAGAAGAGGAGGAGATCGAAGAAGACGGAGAGGGAGAGAGAGATACCTGGAGCTCGGAGACCGGAGACTAAGAGAAAGTCATAAACGGCGTTGCTGCCTGCTCGGTTGTAGCCTTGCAGGTTACTGTGTTCGGAAGTGCTCCAACCCCGAGTTCGGCGGTGGGGCTTGAAAGGAGAGGAGTATCCAAAAATAATACTAATAAATAAACCTGTAAACCTTTTTTTTTTTGGGGCTAAAAAAGCCTGGTGGGGCTTGAGCCCAACCCAGTTTGTAGCTGGATCAGCCCCCGCCAAGCATGCCGGGTTTTATATAGTTTGGTCATCGTCATTGATGGTGTGCTTTGGAGTTGTACTTGCATTTGAATCAACTGATGTTGGGGAATGTAACTTGCATACATGAATGATTTCTCTCTCATAGCATGTTATGTTAGGTAGCAGCAATGTACGTGTAGTTTGAATCAACTTTGAGTTGAGATCTTGCCTAGTGATTTTGTATGAACATTTTCCCATCCCTTCTCTCCTTGTTTTAATTGTTGATTAATGGTGAGAATTGTTGCACATGTGGTCGCTTCTTTCATTGAATCTATAGTCTTGGATTTTAAGTTTGTGCTGCATGGTCATTCTTGTCTAGGGTTTGTTTTTATCTCCTAGTTTTGAAATATGAATTGGACTGTGTCTCAAAAGTCATAATCAAAATCCTAACACATAGCATGAATGACATGTACAAGTCATATGCATCAAGGTGTTGAATATCATTGAACCTAGTTGTACGTAGGTTGTAGCTGTCTCATCATTTTCATGTGAGTGCATCATATTGTTGGGTATCATCTCAGTTACTGTAGCTCATTGCAATTGTCTAATGAGATGAGTTTTGCTCCACTTGGATGGGAAATATTGCAGATTCTTGAAGAGACATACTCGAGGAAAGCAAGAAAAGAAAAATTGTCCAGAAAATGTTGAAGGCTGGAAGATCAAACCGATATAAAAGATTAACAAGATTGGATTGTTGTTTTTTGTCTTATTTTGTCCATTTGATGCTGTGTTAGTATAGATTTTATTGTATATTGGCATTCCTAATACAAAACCTAAGAGTGTTAGGGATAAGTTAGAAGTGTGCCAATCATTGGAGTGAAGACCTAGTCGAATGGAAAAAAAAAAAAACCTCAATGCACTCAATGCTTCAGTTGACTCATCAAGGTACTTCACAGGTAATTGCATATGCATCTCATACGTTTTGTGTCTTTATGCACACTGGGATTGATGAATGTGTTGCAATCCCGATTAGGTCAGAATATGTGAGTTGGTATGTGTTCGATTTCTTTAGTTAGGAGATATTTTGTGTATTATTGCTGTCAGTCATTAAGTTGTAAAAGAATATTTATTCTACATTGTTCAGTTAAGTCTATCTTTTTTATTAGGGATAAAATCATGTTTATTTGTAGAACATCTTTTTAGGATATGTCCCTTCCATATAAGGAGTCAATTAGGTTTTGGTGTCTTTATTGTCCAAGGTTTTAGGGGGAGTCTACATATTATAAATAGCAATAAAATGCATTCATTGTGCTAGCCTTTGATAGGGGGAAAAGATTGTATTCATCCATTGTGATTTAGAAAAAGGCTTCATTCATCTTTGAATAGCGATGTGCTTCAAATCATATCAGTAATCTACTTGTTCCATGTTAAAGTAGATTGTTGAGTTAAACACTTTTTCATTTATCAATCATATACTGCATATCAAGTACTCTCGAGGTCAGTTGGAGTTGTTGATGTGCAAAGAAGATTGAAGGTCGTGCCCAATATCTGTCAATCCTACCAGTGAGAACAGTTCATCAGTGGAGAAGATTAACAAGTAAGAAGACGTGATTATACAACCTTCTAGAATGAGTCTAGTAAGTATAGCCGAGGTCAGTGCTATTGGTTGTTTGTAAGAGAACTCGTATATTTCCATTAAGTGAATCAGTTTTCACTAGGGCTTTAGAGAGTTAAGGCCCCGCAGTTGTTTTCCTCATTTTGAGGTTTTTACTGCACAACCAATTCTGGTGTCTCTTGATTGCTACGTGATTGTGTTTACCTTTCTTTTATGCGCTTTATCTACACTGCTATATTTAGGGATTCATATATGTGTTTCAATCCTTTAACGTTTCTTGTTGAGGTTTTTTGAATTAAAGAAAAGCTGTGGTTTCTGTAGGAAAAGCCTATTCACCCCCATCTAGGCTTTTTAGTTTCATCCCAGTATTTTCATTTGGTATCAGAGCAGGTTACTAAAGTTTCTTAGTAAGATTTGTGGGAGGGATGGAACGAGATCGAGCATTGGGTTCAATCAACAGTTCACCTTGGTTTGATGGGGAAGATTATTCCCAATGGAAAATTATGATGAGAGCATTTTTGTACTCTCAAGATGAAAATATGTGGAAGATTGTTGAGACTGAGTGGATTCATCCAACCAAACCTGAAAATCCTACGGCTACTGAGTCTTCGGGGCCAAAATGATTCCTAAACCTAGAGAAGAGTGGAGTATGAAAGAGGTTCGTGATTGTAATCATGGTTGTCAGGCAAGGAATAGTTTATTCACTGCCTTATCAAAAAAGGAAAGGGTTAGGATCAGTCATTGTGAGACTGCCAAGAAAGCTTGGGATATTCTCCAAGTTACTTATGAGGGAAATAAGAGAGTTAGAGCACAAAAGCTTCAAAGGTTGGTCCTAGAATTTAAGAACATGACAATGGAGAACGATGAGTCAGTTGATGACTTTCATGCTAGACTTATCAATGTAATAAGTCAGTGTCATAGCTTAGGTGATCCGTTTGAAGAACATCGTAGTGTTAAGAAGTTCCTTAGATCTCTTCCACCTAGCTTTCAGTCCAAGCAAACAGCCATAGAGGAAGCTAAGAACATTGACACCTATTCTCTAGATGAACTTGTAGGAAATCTCAAAACATTTGAGATGACAATTAAACCAGAAAAAAGGTGAAAAATATAGCGTTTAACTCTATCAAAAAGGAAGAAGATGTTGAGGTTAGCACTGAAGATTTGGATTACTTGACAAAACAATTCAAGAAATTCTTTAAGTCTAGGAATCCCTCTGGTCAAAGGTCAAAAAGTGTTTTTGAGTCTAATTCAACACAAAGTCAAGCTCCTGACAACTCATATGGGTGGAACTCCAAAAATAGTAAATATCCCCAGAAGAAAAACTTTAGTGAAAAACCTAAATGTTTTGAGTGTGGTGGGATTGGTCATTTAGCGATTGATTGTGGGAACAAAAGGTACAACTCACGTGTGGGTAAAGCCTTAATGTCCACTTGGAGTGATAGTGAGTCTGATACTCACTCTGAAAATGAAGAAGAGAACATTGCACTTACCTCAACTCTTCATAATGAATCAGATGATGAGGAGAATTCAGATGAAGTGATGAATGGTAAGTACAAGGAACTTTATGAAGCCTCCAGACAAATCCTTAAGAAAAATGAAAAATTGAGTGAAGAGATTGTTTTGATTAAGAGAGAGAAAACGGAGGTTGAAGAGAGATTGGAGTCTTGTGTCAAAAAATGGGAGGTCGAAAGGTCTGACTTCGTTAGTCAAATCAAGGTTTTGGAAGAAAATTTTAATGCTCAGGCCACTCTTGTTGGCTCACTTGCTTCTGAGAAATTAAGCCTTGAACTTGAGTTGAAAGAGTCTCAGCAAAAGTTCTCTAAATTCTCAATTGGGTCAGACAAAGTGTCTAGAATGATTGGGATGGGAAAATCTGAAGGTGACAAAAAGGGCATACGTTTTAGTTCTGGTGAGAGCTCTAAATCTTTGAAATTTGTGAAGAGTTTAGGTTTCCTTCAACCTGAAAATGTCAATGATAGAAGAGGCAGAGAGTCCAGTTCTAGAGAGCATGATAGACGTTCAAGTTTAGCAAAGAATTACGTTCTTCCTCAACTTGGATATCATTCTTTGTCTAGAAAGTTCACCCCTATTTGTCACCATTATGGAACTCCAGGTCACATCAGACCTAAGTATTACTATCTTTGGAGAAATGCACAAAGGGTCTGGACTCCTAGAAAGAGTAATAAAAACCTCTTTCTACAGACAAAGTTGAAAGAACACTTGAGAGAAATTGGCAGCATTGCTCACTTGGTTTCAATCCCAGCGTCCTGTATGCCTCAGATGAAACAAATTTGGAAAAGAAAAGAACCTCATCACCGTACGTTTTCTCGTACAGGTGATTGAACTTCCCTATGTGTTTTTGCATATGTAACATAATCTTTTTGTGTGTCCATGTAGTGTAGATGCATAAGTAAATGGTATGCTGTTTATTTTTTTAAGGATTGCATACAGGACTTCAATTCTGAATGGACTACATCAGTCTAAATATTTTTTTTATTATTATTATTTTTTCCAAGATTTTTCTTGTCTTTTAAGTTTAGTTTTTCTTAAAGAGTCTTTTCTAGCTAGCATGAATTGTATGCATTCTATTTATTTTTTTTTTTTAAAAAGATGTTATGTTCATTAGTTCATCTTGCATTCATTTTTTACTTTCTTGCATATTGCATTCGCATAGGGGGAGCTTGGTTCAAAGAAGTTTTAATGTTTCAATGGTGTATAATCTGCTAGCTGCACAATCTTGTTCGGTTATCCTTGTTTGATGGTCACTTGCTTGATGAAATTTATTGTCTCTTTCCATCTCATTATTGCTTAGAAATAAAGTATTTATTTCAAGTACTTATTCAATAAAAGTGTGATTGAGCAGGTTTGAACAGGTAGGTTCTGACAAGCCTCTTTGCTAAGTGCTTGAGTTTTTTATGATTGATTCCTTCAAGAATCATGGGTTTATTATAATGCATTCAATCATATGATTTAAGTAAGCTTCTATCTTGTCTTTTAACTTGAAAGGCTGATACTACAAGGTCAAGATGATTTTGGGTTAGAACTTGTCCGCCTCTGTTTCCTTTACCTTGTTAATGAGTGGGTAGATGATGGAATTGGTTGTCATGGTGTATTCTATTGATCAATATTCATTGCTAACTAATTAGTTTTGTGTATCTTGGCCATGCTAATCTATACAATACTATGCTTCACGGGTGTTTGTTGAAGTGATGCAGGTCCAATAAAAGATAAATGAGACACTCAACTTGCAGATTAATGATGTCGCTTTTGTTGAGCGACCAATTTAACCCTGAAATGTCATTAGTAGTATAAAGTAAATATGGATCGTTCTATTCCGGGGATTGAGGGTACACCTGTCATTGTCAAACAATTAAACAATTAAAATTAAAACAAAGTATATTATTTACACAATATAGACATATTTACGAAAAAGTGGGGAATATTTTTGATTTTGGTTTTCGAAAATTAAACTAAGTTAAGAAAATAATTAAAATGCAAAAACATAAAAATACAAATGAAATGCAAGAACAAAGATCAAACCGAAATATATAATTAAAATCAAATCAAGTTCATCATTGTTCATCATAGTCATGCAAGAGGAGTTGATCATGTGAAACGTTCATAAGCAAACAATTTCCCATATTTTACTTTCAATGCTAATTAACCTAAGTGAAAGCACCTAGATTACTCCTATCAAACATGCAATCAAACCCTAGAAAGCTAGTCAATCATGTCATGTTTAATGCATTAAGCACCTAGAAAGACTATCAACTCAAATGTGCAACTTAGTATGGAAAAGTCCACCTAATTGCAATCTTCTTTGATTAAATTCGGTTTTTGTACAAAACCTTTACTACTTATTGATTCAAGAACACAAAACCAAAAAGTTGATCCATGTTCTCAAATTCGTAGCAACATTCACATAAAAACCCTAAATGTTTCGAACCATTCAAGATTATCATACAAAAGATTTCAATCATGCAAATTTAATCAAACACTCACACAAAAGCAACCATAAATCGCAATATATGAATCTGAAAATTAACAATTAATCATAAAATTCCAGAAATAAATACTTGTTCAAACAATTGTGTCAACTAAGGTATAACCAACGAAAATTACAAAGCAAAGGTTACAAGGAGAATCGGATTACACCGTGATGAAGATGAGATGAATGAAGTGATGAATGGTCTCTTGAATTTCGAAAGCAATCTTCAAGGATGGTGATGGATGATGTGCACGGCTTGTCCTCTTCTTCCTTGGCCTTGCTTGAACTTCGTGGTTGCCCTAGAGGATGGAGAAGAGCACGGCTAGCTAGAGAGAGTTTTTCTGATTTTTTTCAAAGTGTAAACGTAAAAGTGGGAACCCCCAAACGTTGAGAAGAGGAGAGATTATATAGGGGACGGCCAACTTGGTCTCCAAGCCGTGTATTTCTTCTTTATTTTCCATGGAATTATTCTGAAAATGCCACATAGTTTCCTCCAATGATAGCTTGCCACATAAGCCCTATGAGGTGGTCCAACCAATCACAAAATTCCATTTAATTCCCTAACAATCTTGGCCGAAATTCCCTTGATAATATTCTGATTTTATACTTTAAATTCGGCCAAAATTCCTTTAGGGAATATAGGAATGTATCTAGACTTCTTTTGAGCTTTTCTTGGTCTCCACCTTTTTCTCTTTCCTTTTATTTCTCCCTTGAATCTCTCTTGCCGAATTCTCTAGGGTTTCTTCTTCATGGTGCACGGCAATTCCTTCTTTTCCTCTTGGCTTGGACGGCAAAAGATATTCTAGGGTTTATCTCTTGATGAATTTCCATAAAAATAGCCCTAGAAAATCTCCCTAGAAAATCTCCTTTTAATTTCTGATTTTTACGCCACTTTCCTTGTTTTTCTCTTGCTTTGAACGGCAACACTCCCCTAGGGTTTATTCATGCGTCATAAACCCTAAATGTATGGGCTTCATGGGCCTTTGATCCAATTTGCCGAAAATCCAATGAGTCTTGAGAGTTCTTGGGCCTTGTTGCTTCAACTTCAAGCCTTGTCACCTTTCAACGTCATAACACTTCATTTTTCCATTTCTTTTTCATGATAACGTTGGAAACTTCATAGGTAAGCTTTCCTCCTTTTCGCAGGGTTTCCTGGTTGGACCAGGAAAACTTCTTTTCTTCATTTCTGCTCATTTCTGTGGCTCATTGTTCTTCATTTTTGCTCCCCTTGACTTTCGCAAGCTCCTCTTTCCATTTGTGAGTTCATTTCCACTTTTTAGCTCGGAGGTCCTGAAAATAGAAACTAATAAGAAAAATAGAAACTTTCCTAAAATGAAAAATGGCAACTTTCCTAAACTGAAAATGGGAAACTTTCTAAAAAAAATGAAAAATAGAAACTACCGAAAATGGAAACTTACTAAAGATGATAAATAGAAACTACAAAAATAGAAACTTTCTACAAATAGGAACTTTCCCAATCAAAGAATGGAAACTTTCCTAAACAGAGTTTTATTAAGGAAATAACGCAGAAAGTGCAGGGAAATGCAATTAAAACGTCGCATTAAAATGCTCCTATCAATTAATCGATCTCATGACCTTGTGAAGAAATCGATGATGAACAAGTGTTATAATAGAAATCAAGATCAAGATTGCCAGATAAGGGGCATGAAGAGGTCACAGATTATGTGGTTATGAACAATTGGAGCAATGAGAGATTTTGGAGGAAGCAAATGGTCAAAGTTTATATGGTCATCCTCCAGGTAAGTAAACTATCACAATGCTCGTGTTAAGTCACGTAGAAATGCCATTGGTGTGTGTTCTTAGGACTGATAGTCTGATTAGTCTCCCTCGATAAATATGTCCATTTTTAGCTATTGCAATTGCATACTCACTGTGTGTCTTCATTTAGCATAGATGCATCAGTAAGTGAAATACAATTTTTTTTTTTTGGGATTTTCATGAAAGAACTTCAACTTGAAGGGTGTTCATCAGCATGTCTGTTGACTTCAATGTGGAAAGGTCTATGTCAGTAGTTTAAATGCATTTGTCTCTACTAGGATTGCATGTGAGATTTCAATCCTGAAGTGTTTGGTGGAAAATTGACCTTAGATTGAGATCGTTGATTCTTGCTCTCATTTTCAATCATGGGTCAGGGTTGCAGAGCACCATATGTTCTTCTTTCTACCTCAGGTTTTTAGTCAAAGATTATGGCTGGCTCACTCTTCCAAACTTTGCTATATTCACTTGCACACTTAAGTCTCTTGTGGGGGTAACATCTTGTTCTAAGTGATCTAGGATTAGTCCTTCATAAACTGTGCTCTTTTTGGTGTTCATAATTCTATGCTCCTTGAAAAAAAAATATTCATTGCAATATGGAGCTTGGCCAGACTATTTCTAAAGTAAACAAGTCTCGGTCGTGACGAATGATATGAGGATTGGGAAGAAACAAGAATGGCTTGGTCTCCCAGTGGTTTATCTCGTTGCTTTTAAATGACTCGAGTTGATGTGTCATTTGGGGTGTCCTTGTTACACTTAGTGCCCTAAAATCAACTGGTTTGGGAGCCACTGACATAAGGCTCGCTATATGAGTCGCACCACAAAAAAAAAAAAAAAAAGTGCCCACACGGTGATATAAGGAGGACTTGAGAAAAGAAGAGTAATGTTTGTCGGTGAACTCTAATTCTGGTTGATCCTAGTTTAAGTTGAAGCCCCATATTGACTTCTGATCACTTTACCACAAAGTTAAGAGATGCTTTAGCCCAAGTCTGTGTCTAAATGCTTGTTGTTCAAGATTACTGTGTAGTGTTACTTATGATTGGCTCATTGTTGTCTCCGAGAAGTTATCGAATCACTTGCTCTAAATACTTTGCTTTTTCTTTTCCTTTCACTTCTGCGACTCATCTCACCTAATTGTGTGTTTCATGGTCATTTTCATGCATATTACCTTTTGTCATCAAATGTATCTATTAAGGGGAGGTTTGAGTACTACTTGTTAATTTTCAAGTTTCTGGGTGATTCAAAATAAGTGTTGGATGAATGTTGATTGCATCTATATATTGGGAGTTTTGGTATGGTTTCATGCCTCTAAATCAACATGTTCAGGTTTCCTATGGCATCGTTCTCTCATGTGACATCGCTAAAAGCAAGCGCGCAATTTAACACTGCAAAATGTAGTTGTCAGTATAGAATAAATAGGGATCGTTCTAGCCGGGGATTAAGGGTACACATGTAATTGCATAGACAAATAAAGAATTAATACAAGTATAAAGTATTATTTACAAAAATAAAACAAAGAATGAGAATATATAAAAGTAAACACAAATAAGGGGGTTTTAGGATTATAAAAACAAAAGTTAAAATAAATAAAATAAAGAAAATGTAAAAACATATATACAAGGGTGGAACGCAAGGAACAAAGATCAAAACCACAATCATATGAATGAAATCCAATCACAATTCCTATAGTTGATTATCTATGTCATGAGAAAGAAGTTGACCATGTGAAATGTTAAAAGCAAACGATTTTCCATATTTTACTTTCCTTGAATGTTTAATATAAGTGAAAGCACCTAAATTAAACCTATTGAACATGCAATCATAGTCTAGAAAGTTAGCTAATCAAGAACAAATTCAATGCATGAAGAACAAAGAAAGGATGTCAAATAAATTGCGCAACCTAGTATGAAAAAGTTCATCTATTTGCAATCCTCCCTAATTGATTTCGACTTTTGTCCAAAGCCTTTACTACTTATGAAATAGGTTCACAAAACTATTAGGTGAATTGTTAACCTAAATCTAGCACCAATTATATGTAAACCCTGGATGTTTTGAACCATATAAGATCAACATATAAAAGATATCAATCAAGCAAATTCAATCGAACAAACTCACATAAGCAACTTAGAATCACAATCATAGAATTCAAAATTTTATTTAAACATAGAAATTGGGCTTAAACTTTGCCCTAAATGTTATTGTTAACTAGAAATAAGTTCCTACGAATTCTAACAAGGAAAACCAAAAGTGGTTACAAGGAAAAAAAATGAATTACACCGTGAGTGGAGATGGAGATGGAGATGGAGAGCTTGAATGTTGGACTTGAATCTTGGAAGCAAGTCTTCAAATCTTCACGGCTTCAAGATGGATTGGTGGAGGCTTGATCTTCACGGCTCCTTCTTCTTCTCCTTGCTTGAAAACGCGGAACTTGAAACTAGAGAGTGGAGAGAATTTTTGTTGTTTAGAATTATGGGAGAAGTGGTGTTGTGAAGTCGTGTGTATGATGCTCCTATTTATAGGAGGATGGCAACTTAGTCTACAAGTCTTCATGAATCTTCAATTAATTTCCTAGGAATTATCTGCTCATGCCACACAGCGTCAACCAATCAAATAATGTCACGTCAGCTTTGCTATGTCATCCAACCAATCAGAAGTCTTCAAATAATCATCTTGATTCTAGGGAGATTATTTTTGAATTAATTGCATGATTATTTTCTGATTTATCTGCTCAATTTTTGCCAAGAATGAATGTGGACATCAAGAAATGTATCTGGACCTGTTTTCAACCTTTCTGCTTGTTGTAATCCCTTGAATTTCTCCAAGATAAGTTCAAAACTTCACTTTCCAGAATCTTCTTTTATTTTCATGACAAATCATGTATTTATCCCCCAAAATTACTCCTTTTACCTCCAAGACCCCTATAATATCTAGGGTTCTTCATTTTGCTGAAAATTCCCAAATATTCTAGAAGAATCTTGAGTTTTGAGTCATCTTGAAGCCACATGGTCTCCTAGTGCCCTCAGGTTTCCTAGCCTCAACAGGATTCATACTTTGACTGGGATTCCTAGTCGGACCAGGAATACTCCAATTCTTCATTTCAGCTCATTTCTGCATCCCTTGTGCCTTGCCTTTGTCATCTCCAACATCTCACATCCTTCTCATGTAGACTTAAGCTCATTTCCTTGTCATTTTCTCCGGTGTACCTAGAAAATAGAAACTAAATTAAAATTTATTTATTTAAGGAAATAACTAAGTAAAATATGAGGAAATAACTATTAAAACATCGCATTAAAATGCTCCTATCATCATGCAATAGTATTGAACATGTTCTTATGGTTTATAGCTTAGAGTTTACTGTATGCACTCCATCATGATTTGTTTTTTCCGTTCATTGTTCTTAGTCTTTCGCTGCATGAGGTGATGGTAATTGTTGAATATGATTTTCATTGATCTGTATGTTTACAATTGTACCATTATATAGCTAAGATCTGCTCTACTGTTACCAACAGAATTCAATGCTATAAATACAAATATTCAAAACTAATCTATAGTTACACAATCAGTTTTGATTGTGGAGAGGAAATCAATGGAGGAGAGTGATTTTCTCTAACACCCCCCTTCAAACTGGGCGGCTCAAGACGCACAATTTTGGTACACAGGAGATTATGGCGCTGCTTGTGAAGTGGTTTAGTAAGAAGATCAGGTGGTTGATCGATGAAAGGGACAAAATGAACCAGAGGACTCCCAAGAGCTACCTTTTCACGAACAAAGTGATAATCTAACTCGATGTGCTTGGTGCGAGCGTGGAAAACCGGATTAGAAGCCATGTATGTGGCACTTAGGTTATCACATTAAAGCAGAATGGGGTACTAAATATGGACACCAAGTTCATATAGTAAGAAGCCTAACCAAGTTGTCTCGACACTGGAATGAGCAAGGGATCGATATTCAGATTCTGCACTGGAGCGAGCAATGGTAGGTTGCTTTTTGGAACACCAAGAGACAAGGGTATTGCCAAGGTAAATGAGATAGCCGGAAATGGAATGGCGAGATTCTAGGCAGCCGGCCCAATCTGCATCAGAGTAAGCAGAAAGGTGGGCAGGTTGGCATTGAGGACTAAAATGGAGACCATGGCCGAGTGTGCCTTTGACATAGCGGAGAATATGTTTGGTTGCAATGAGATGCGAAGTACGAGGGTGACTTATGAATTGTGACACAGAATTGATCGCAAAGGCAATGTCAGGGCGTGTAATGGTTAGGTATTGTAAGTAGCCAACCATCTCACGAAAGGCAGTTAGATTTTCAAGAAGATCACCATCATGTGTGGTGAGAACAGCCTTTGCCGACATTGGGGTGCTTACTGGTTGACTGAGTAATAGATCATGTTTCTCTAAAATATCATGAGCATATTTGAGTTGATTGATGTGAAGGTCGTTGGAATGAGGCCCTGTAAACCAAGGAAATAGTGAAAGGGACCAAGATCCTTAAGGTCAAATCCACGGCCCAAGGCATTAATAAAACTTTGAAGAAGCTGATCACTGCTGCCCGTAATGACAAGGTCATCAACATAGAGTAAAAAGAAAATTGTATGTTGTCCATGTTGATATATGAATAAAGATGAGTCAGCTTTACTATGTCGAAAACCAACAGAAAGCAGAAAAGAGCTCATGCGTTGAAACCAAGCACAGGGTGCTTGTTTGAGGCCATAAAGTGCCTTGTGAAGTTTACAGACATAGGAGGGCCGAGAGGAATGGACGAAGCCAGGAGGCTGAGTCATGTAAACGTCTTCCTGAAGATAGCCATGGAGTAATGCATTTTTGACATCCAGCTGACGGAGAGGCCAACCCCTAGACACAACGACACAGAGAACGGTTCGAATGGTAGCAGACTTGATAACAGGACTATATGTTTCACCATAATCGATCCCGTGCTATTGATGGAATCTTTTGGCAACAAGGCGGGCCTTGTAATGCTCGACTGAGCCATCCGGGTTTCTCTTAATGCGGAACAACCATTTGCAGCCCACAATATGTTGAGACGGAGAGGGAGAACAAGGGACCATGTATGACTACATCAATAACTTAAACACAACACTTTTTGCACAACGAAGAAAAAACAATCGTTGTGTGATGAGAGAAAGTGAATCATACAACACGTTTAAAAACTTTCTTTGTATAAGGCTATTAAAATTCAAATTTTTTTAGCAAGAAGGTAATTGTACCACACTTACAAGAATGATCCGTTGTGTGAATGAAAAAAAAATGAGCGGCAGATTTCCCTCCTACCATGACTCAGATTTGGCTTTAAATTTGTACTACATTGTACAACAGAATAGTTATATCTATTGTATGAGTGTAGCTTGCAAAATGTCATACAACAGTTTCTGTTTTTGTGTTGTCTGATCAAGGAAGATATATTGGCAGGTTTGGATGTGCCTCCAAAAACCACTCATTCCCCCCTTAAAATTGAAACTTTGATTGCATAGAACGGGAACTTCCCCTCCTTGCTGCCTCAGCTCAAAATTAAAGTGTGCAGAATCAGAAAACATAACTTCATTTATGTGTTGTGTGATTCATGAATACAAAATAAAAAGAGTCAACTGCCCGGTGTTTGACAACTTAAGTTAGGGCTAGCAACTTGTGTATATCCTACTTCATTTATTTCAGTATACAAGACACCATGAAAACACGATTTATTCGTCAGTCTCCTTCTCTTCCCGAAACACAGATACCTTCCTCTTCATCCATAGCCAACCCTCATCCAGCTGCTCACCTAAGTGCCCAATGGATTTCACCCTCTCTCCACTGAAACCCATTCCTCAGATCCCTAATCATCAATCGCAGAATAATGGTGAAGCAATCTAAAGCCAAGAAATCGGAGAATTTGGGAAAGTGTACTGTCACCCTAGTCCAGATCGCCTTCCTCGTCAGCCAATTTCTCTTTGATAACAGCTACACCGAAGCCTACTTTGTTTTCTGAACTGAAGCCTCCTCACTCTTCTCTACATCTTCGATTCAAGAGGTACCCATTGTTATGGTTATATGGTTGTTTTTTATTTTGGAAAAATAAGAAGGGAGCAGTGGCTGACTAAAGGAGAGTGGAGGAGACAGGAAAAGGGAGAGGAGAAGAGAAGATGTAGAAAAAAAAATAAAGAAGAATCAGAGCCAGAGTGAGCGAGCGAGAGAGAGAGAGAGAGAGAGAGAGAGAGAGAGAGAGGAAGAGTAAAAGTAGGTTTCATTCCAAAATCAGTGACTTGGTTTGTAACGTCCCGTATCTTAATTTACCTGTTTACTAGTCATTTGGACGGTAAACGACAATAACTTTCACTTTTACCGTCGTTTCGATACTTTTAGTGGCCCTAAATTGTTGACTTTTTGTTTGGGTCAAAATTTGAGAAAATGTTCTTCATGGAAGTTGTAGAGGACGTTAAACCGAGCACGTGGATATGTGGTACGTAAAAATCGGAGTCCGTATGCGAAAGTTATAAGCGAAATACTAAAGTTACTGTTCATGTAATAAGTTTCTATAAATAGCCAATTTACTGTGGTAAGTTTCCATTTTTGGAAACCTACCGGCCTTTTCTCTCTCCTCTCCCCCGACCTTTTCTTCCTCTTCGGCCCGATTCTTTCTCCTCCGATTTCTTCCTCCTCCGGCCACCCCACGATGGAATCCGGGCATCAGCTGGCTCGCCTCTTCACCCTTGTCACGTCTGTGGTGGTGTTTTACAGCGATTTGGCTGGAAGAGCTCGATTTGGAGCTGTGAAGGTTACTGTAGCAGATTGGGATTTCAGTCGATTTCCGGCGATTCTGGCCGTCTCCGGCCACCAAATTAGCGTCAAAGGTTCGGTTTTTGACATAGATCATTTCCCCTAAGGTCTTTCATTTCAATTTACAGTGTAGAGGTCGAATTAACGATTTGCAATTTCTAGGGTTCCTGGAGTTTTCTGGGTTTTTCTTCACCGGCCTGATTCGACTGTTTAAAGGTAAAATTGGGATGTGTTGTAGTTGAGAAAAATGATCAGTGTGTTGAGTAGGTGCTGTTGTCAAAATTTGGTGACCATTGGAGGTGGTGGCCACCGGCGCATGAGCCCCACGCGCCACCACTGTGGATGGCGCATGGAGGCGTGTAGGGCAGTGTTTTAATTCCGGTTTTTAGCCCATTAAATCCTATAAATTGCGTAGAGCTTGTATGTGAAGTTTGGTAATTTTTGGAGAAGCTTGGAATTAATTATGAATTTTGAAGTTTAGGGTTTCGATTATCGAATTACGAGAATCCGACCATCGGATATCTCTTGGTTCTGCCTTGGAACCTTTAAATTAACGAATTGATATTAGTGGTATAATTTGGGCTGAATCCGAGGAGAATGGGAGATGTAATTATTAGGAATTGATTTTAGGAATCGTATTAAATTGTTGAAGAATTATTCATGGAATATAATTGTATACAGGACGACGTACCGAGCTATTGCTCGATGAAGGAACTCGTATACGTGATCGTCGGAATAGTACTGTGAGTGGACTTTTGTTTTTAAGTAAATGATGCATGCATTTATTTCTTGATTATGCTCTATTTATTTATCAATTTACTTTTTCGAGCATATGGTTATTTTCGAAAATGGATTTGGATTTATGATTATTTGAAGATTTTATGGCGAGCGGGGTCACGTCATTGGAATGCTTATTTCCCTCCCATTTATTTATTTTTTTTAATGAGTTTTTTTTAGAAAGATTTTCGAAATGGGATTTCGATGAAGTTAATGCTTATTTAGTTATCGACTTCGGTTTTGGCATTGGGAATGCCTTGTTGATGATTTTGGAAATTGATTTTGTTCCGGTTTACGAGTAATATTATTTCTCCTATTTATTTTGAACTTGAGATTATCTTGGCGTGTGGGACACGTCGTTGGAAATTCGTTTACGAGAGATGGGGGAAGCCTTATGTATTTTGGATTTACTTGGTTTTTCGGATTTGCTTTGCCATACTTTGGGTGACTTATCATTGCTAGCATTGATTTCCGCCTTTGTGGCGCGGTGATGGGATCACCGTAGCTCTTCCGCCTTTGTAGCGCAGGTTACTGTCTCTGTGACAGTAATTATGTAGCCCGGTATCCTATCGCTACACTTAGTGGCGTAAGGGTATATTACGGGAGTTATGAGAGTATTTTAGCCTGGGAGGCTATCACCCGAGCCTGGGAGGCTCACTCGTATGGCTATCGCCTTCCCCTACTCACTTTACTACTTAAGCTAGCGGGGCTAGCTCGATTTCCGTGTAACCAGCGGGGCTGGTCTTATTTTTCCTTGAGTATCAGAGTTCCAACTTTTTCTTAAAAATCATATGTGACTAGCGGGGCTAGTTGGTTTTCATGAGTGGAACTCCTCTTGTTTTATTTTCGTTAATCCTTGCATGCATCGGGAATTTTTTTTAACAAAGAAATAAATGTGGGAAAGTATAAAATCCCTTTTGTTTAAAATTATTTATTTTTGTCCACTCACGCTAACGTTTTTATGTACTTTCCCCTGGGCCCTTCGGTTTCAAATGCCCAGTTTGCAGGCGAATTAGTTGGGGTCGGGCGTACATGGAGTTGAGGCATAGCTAACAGCATGGCTTCCGCGTTCGCCTTTGAATTAGGTTTTCCTCATTTACCTTTCTATTAGAATTGCTCTGATTACCTGAGGAATTAATGTTGTTAAGTTGAGATTTGTGTGTTGTGAATTTGGTTGATGTTGATTTGGGGAGCAGGGTGGCTCCAGGAGAATAAGGATGGGCGATTTAGAAGTGTAAATATGCTTTCTACAGGTTTTGGGTTGTCCATTTTATGGGAAGTTCCGCCAAATTTTTGGTAGAATTTCTTCTAAGGTGGGCCCCGCAGGGCCACCTCAGATTTCAGGGTGAAATCTGGGGCGGGTCCTGTCATGGTTTCTGGGTTAGCTCGGGTTCGACGCGGTTGCTACGCCAGCGACTTCTCCGACGTGTCTGGGCTTGGTTTCTGGTTCGACTGGATGAGGCCTGACCTTGAGTGGGAGTTAAACTTTGAAGATTTATGGGTTGTAGCACGAGGCATCATCAACTCATCACCAACAGTCTCGGCAGCAAGCTTTTGGAAAATGAAGTTTCTGTTACAATACCAGAAACTAGCAAAGGTAAACCCAGATAAGCAAACCTGAAATTGTCGATTTGATTTCGTGTGCAGAATAGGTTGTTTGTGTCTTGGCATGAATTGATTGAATCGTGGTGTTGGAGTGAAATTCAAGTTTGAATGCGTGTAGAGAATAGGTGTCTGTGCCTTGGTTGAAATTGGTCGAGTTGTGTTGAATGGGTTGTTTGCCTTGAGTTGAATGACTAGTGATAATCAAGTTTGATGTTTTGATCCTACTGTTATGGCTGTTGGTTGTTCAGTGTTTTTGATGACTTTGGTTCAAGATCGTCCTACCATGGAATGACAGATTTCGAACTCGAAACCGCCAGTTTCATGAATTAACTAAATTGTATTACATTGAGTAAAATTAATTTGGACAAAATACTGTTTACTCCCTATACTTATAAGGTTTCGACGTTTCAGTCCCTGACGTTTCAATTTCACCTAAAAACTCCTTGAACTCTTCAATTTCACCTAATTGGTCCTTGCCGTCAACTTTCCGTCAAAAACTCCGTTATCTTGCTGACGTGGCAGTCCTTCTACAGTAAAATGACTATTTTACCCTCACTGACAAAAAAAAATAAAATTCTCTATTTTTTTACTTTCTTTTCTCTGTTTTTTTTAACTCTCTTTTCTCTATTTTTTAATTTGTTCTCTTTTTTTTTTTTTTAACTCTATTTTCTCTCTTTTATTATTTGTTCTCGTTTTTTTTTAACTCTCTTTTCTCTATTTTTTTAATATTCTCTTTTCTCTATTTTTTTTAATTTGTTCTCTTTTTTCTTTCTACTCTTTTTTTTTCAACTCTCTTTTCTCTCTCTTTTTTTTTTAACTCTTTCTTCTCTATTTTTTAATTTGTTCTTTTTTTTCCTTCTCTTTTTTTTTTTAACTCTTTTTTTTTAACTCTTATTTCTCTCTCTCTTTGTTTAACTCTCTTTTCTTTATTTTTTTTTAATTTGTTCTTTAATTTTTTTCCTACTCTTTTTTAACTCTTTTTCTCTATTTTTTAATTTGTTCTTTTTTTTTCCACCTCCCTTTGGCGCCAAAACTGTTCAAACATTTCTCTCTCAAGTTACCATCAGAAACAACCAAAATGACCAAATCACTGCCTTGCGCAGGAAAACTCAAACATCTTATCCTCTTGGATTCTCTCTTGGCTCATCATCTCAGCAAACCAACACCATAGAGATGTTATTGACGTCGAGAGAAAGCTTCTGATATAGCTTCAATATCACGAAGCGGCAGGGATCTGAAGGGAAGAGAACCAGACCATTCTGGCGTCCAGGCGTGGCCAAAAACTGGAGCTGTGATCAGAGAAGGGAAAGAGATGGCCAAAGAGAAGAGAGGAGGAAGAGGAAGAAGAGGTAATTAGAAAAGAGAAAGAAGTATATAAAAAAAAAAGTGAGAGAGAGAGAGAGAACAAATATAAAAAAGAAGAGAAAAAAGAGTAGCAAAAAAAAAAAAGAGAACAAACAAAAACAAGAAAACAGAGAGTTAAAAAAAAAAGGAGAAAAGAGAGTTAAAAAAAAAGAACAAATTAAAAAAATAGAGAAAAGAGAGTTAAAAAAAATAGAGAAAATAGTAAAAAAAAAAGAAAGAGAATTTTTTTTTGGTCAGTGAGGGTAAAATAGTCATTTTACTGTAGAAGAACTACCACGTCAGCAAGATAACATAGTTTTTGACGGAAAGTTGACGGCAAGGACCAATTAGGTGAAATTGAAGAGTTCAGGGAGTTTTTAGGTGAAATTGAAACGTCAGGGACTGAAACGTTGAAACCCTATAAGTATAGGGAGTAAACAATATTTTGTCCAATTAATTTTGTCCTCTTGTTGTAAATGCTGGGCAAGGATCTTTTGATGGTTGTATCTTATTCTGGGAAGCTCTCGGTTCTTTCTTTGTGCAACAAAATGCACAGGTGTATATGCATTTTCTTGCTTTATTCAATTTTCGTTAGTGACTGCTGTCATGATAAATCTTCATTTCAGGTATTTGTGAAAGAAACTGGGACCCAGAACATTGAATCAAAGTCAATGTTGTATCTGCAAGAGCTTACCACTCCTTTATGCATAACATGTAAGTGGTGAAGTTGATATGATTACATGAAATATGTAAGGCTGCTGCACTTCACAAATGCTAGCTTTTCTAGACTAGGACTAATACGTTTACTCTGTATTGTTATAATTTTCTAAAGAAATTCTGAAAATAGTAATATTTTTTTCTCCCAACTATCGATGACATAACACAGAAATAGCATTGGTTAAGCGAAGACTATATATTAGTTTGGTTCCTCAATGACCTGTGCTGAAGTAATTTCATTTGTTCATTGGATAAAGCTTTATGCTTTCCATTTATATTATGCAGGGCAAGCATTACTCCTAGAACTGTGTTTGATCATTCTGGCTGGAAGGTTTAGAGGCAATACAGTTATTTTTTTGAAGCACACAAATTGCACTGAAGGAACAAGGGCAATAACGTCAGTGAACCAAATTCAGATGTGAAGGAAGTAGGAGTTTTGAAATTGAAGCTGAAGTAGCAGAGGATAAGGGGTCAAGGCATATCATGATAATTGGTTTGTTTATTATGCTCACTGTTTAGGTCTGATGTAGTGATACACTTAAAGTAAGCATATAATTTAACCCTGAAAATGTCATCATTAGTATATGGTAAATAGAGATCGTTCTAACCGGGGATTGAGGGTACACCTGTAATTGCAAAAACAAGTAAAGAATTAATAAAAGTATAAAGTATAATATTTACAAAAATATATACAAATAAAAAAAAGAGGGATTTTAAAATTAGGATTTCAAAAAATTAAAATAAATAAAATAAAGAAAATACAAAAACACATGTACAAGATGGAAACATAAGAAACGAAGATCAAAACCAATTCCATGTAATCAAATTCAATTCAAACCCTATAATTGTTCATCTAAGTCATGAGAAAGAAGTTGATCATGTGAAACATTCGAAGCAAATGATTTCCCATATTTTACTTTCCTTTACTAATGATAGGAGCACAATGTGCGACGATATTAATGAGTATGTGCTCCATTTTAGCCTTGTTTCTCCCTTAAGTTTCGTGTTTTGAGTCATCGAGTCATTTTAAGAGTCTTGTGGAGTGTTTGGCGTGAAACAGGCAGAAAACGCAAAATTCATGAAGAATCCTAGCGGGATCAGGATTCCTCACCGTCATGCTAATCTGTGGGCCTTAAGAGAGAATTTATGGGTGTATTTTTCTGAAATTAAATTGTTTTAGTTTCTTTTATTTTCTCTAAAAGAATTTAATTTTGTGCCCTTTATTAAATCAGTTTGACCAAGCAATGAAGAAGGGAAATAAAGGAGAAAGACGTTTTCAGTTGGGGAATAAAGGAGAAAGACGTTTTCAGTTGAGGAATAAAAGAAAATGATGTTTCAACTGAAAAATAAATAAAGGAGAAAAGACGTTTCAGCTGGAAAATAAATAAGAGAAAGACGTTTTTAGTTGAGGAATAAAAGAGAAAGATGTTTCAGCTGGAAAATAAAAGAGAAAGACGTTTCAGCTTGGAAATTAAAAGAATTGCCCCATTATGAGAGGAGTTAAGGCCATAAAGGAGACATTTCAGTTGGGAAAGCCAACCAATGCTCCCCTATAAATAGACAACGTCCAGAACATAATTTGCATCACTTCCCAGCCAAGATCACTTCCCAGCCAAGATAATTCATTGCCTATCACTTCCTGGCTAAAAACCATTCCAAGACTGCCCAATTCACTCCTCAAACCTCCATCTCCTACAAGACCGTGACCACCATCCATCCATCAATCTACTAAGCTCTTAGGCGCTGAGTCAAGGACGCTCCACCACCATAGCAGAGACAAGTTCATCACCTTGTTGCTAAGCCGCTGAGGAAAGCTTCAAAGTGTAACTATGACTCTACTTATAATTTTTGTTTCGGTTTTGTTTGTTTCAATTTGCGAGTTGTGTAATTGGAGACACGAAATTTTCAGAATATTTTTATTAATATTTTTGAGATTTTCAGTTTATTATTGAGTTAATTTCGAGAATTCTTTTATGATGCATGTTACAATCTTGTGCCCTTTTACGTGTTTAGGTAATTTTCAGAGTTAGGTTCATAAGTTTGCATGCTAGAATAACGGTGAGAGTTCTTGTGTGTTTGCTTAATTTGCCAAGAGTAATTGTTATTTGTTAAGACGCTGAGTTAAACAAGTAGTAATTAGTTCTAACGGGTGGTAAAAATCATGCTTTAATGATTAAATGATTCTGGAAATTACGTGTTAAATTCTATGTGTAATGGTTAATTTGCACGTGTGAGTTGATTCGAGGGTTAGATAATACTACTAGATAAGAGAATTACGCTGAGTGTTTTCGAAAATTAGTAGTATTAGGCTTGGTAAGGACTTTTCCTATCCAAGCCTACATTAGAACGAATCAGATAAATGGATTGATCCGCTGAGGCTTTTCATTTGAGCTCTTATCTAGGCATTTAAGATGGGCACATTTTTGTAGCATGTTGAAATTGATTTTCTGTTTTTACACTTAGTAATTTCCAAGTAGTATTGGTCTAGGTTAGGGAAGTCGATCATTGTATATAGTTTTATTAGTTTTGTTTTTTATTTTAAGTAGATTAGGAACCAAAATTCAAAACCCCCCATTTTATTCTTTTATTTGTTAATTGACCTTTTTGTGTAGGTGTACCCTACAATCCCCGGACTGAACGATCCCTGCTTATCCTATACTGACAACTACATTTTGCAGGGTTAAATTGTGAGGCTATTTCAGCCGAATCAACTAATTAACTTAAGTGAAAGCACCTAGATCAATCCTATTAAACATGCAATCAAAGTCTATAAAGCTAGCTAATCTGTGATACCCCGGAAATTCGTATTTATTTTTCGAGGATTTTCCGGAATTAATTTTATAACTGTTGGACGGTTTCGTGGCTCGTGGATGGAGCGGAAGTGTTTCGGGCGAATAATTAATTGAAGAATATGGTTTTAGGGGGTTGCCAAAGGTTGACTTTTTATTCGTTGGGATTCTCCGAAAACTTTCTTCACGAAAGTTGTAGAGCGCGTCAATACGAGTTCGTGGACATATGGAACGCGAGAATCGGAGTTTGTATGAGAAAGTTATGGCCATTGGAAGGAATTTCCATTTTGGTATAAATAGAAGTTTCCCGAAGGAGAAACTTACTATTTTCATTTGTTTCCTTTTCCGGAAACCAGCTCATTCCTCTCTCTTCTCTCTCGGCTGCTACCTTCAGTATCAAAATTATCCGGCTGACCCGACCCGAACCCTGACAATCCGACCCGACTTTTCCGGCGAACTGCGGCGGTCTCCGGCGACGAAACTTTCCAGATAGGATCGTCTCCTCCGTCTGGTCGTCCCTCTGGTGTCCTCTAGCGCCAATTCTCCTCCACGGCGGCGCTGCAAGGCAGTTCAGTTGTGGATTTCGGACCTGGTCGGAATTCCTTGTTCCGACGTCGGCAAGGCTTCAAGTCTTCTTGGTTGAACTCAGAGCGGCCTCGTCGATCGATCCTTGGTGGTTGTTTGGATCGATTCACGTGAAACTTCGATCAACTCGGATTGGATTACTGTGCACTGCTTGTGAGGTAGTTTTCGACCCCTTATGCTTGTTTTCTGACTTCGAGTTAGTTATGAGAATTCACAAGCATGCTTAGATGAAGAACTTTGATGTTGGGAGTTTTGTGAATTAATGTGTTTTTGGCCGGCGGCGTTCTAGCGGTGTACCGGCCACTTAAGGAACTGTTTTTGGTATTATATATGTTCTACTCGTTGATACGAGTGTTTCGATATATAATATGCAAATTTTGGAGTTCGTATGGAATTGTCATGATTTTTGCAGTTTCATACGGATCGATTATTCTATCCGTGAGGATTTGAGCGTCCGATCGACTTGTGGTTTGGTCACATCGATCGTGGACGTATTCCAGAGACTTTGGGAGGTCTCGAATGTGGTTTCGCCTCGATTGGCGCCACTTTGGGGATTTTAGTTCAAAACAAGGGTTTCAGACTTAAATCATTTATGAATCGTTACTAATTTGAGATCATTGGTGATTAGGTGCTTCTAAAGGTGAATTGGACGAGCTGTTGGTGATAGTGTTAGTTCGGTTCTGTATTGAAGACGTAGCGGGATTCTGAGATGAGTAATCTCCCGAAGTTCATTCACGAACGGGAATACCCTTATCGTTTTGAGAGTTAATTGGTTAACTGCAAACTGTAGATGGTATTAGTGGCAATTCTGAGTAGATGACTATGTGTGTGTATATATATTATGGGATGTATATATATACATACGTATTCATGTATTAGTAGATATATGTTATATGAAATATATATGTTTTGCTGGTTTGTGGATTTGTGAAACAATATGCATGAAATGATGCTTTTTATTATTTTGGGTTGTGGCTTTTGGAAAACAAATGATGGGAAATGGTATTTCTATTGTTTTGAAAAGTGTTTGAGGATTTGAGGGTCACAGGTTGTGATTTCTCCCTTTGATTTGATTTAACGTTTTGATCTGACGACCGGTGGTCTGAGGATTTGAGAGTCACAGGTTGTGATTTCTCCTTTTGATTTGATTTGACGTTTTGATCTGAGGGTCAGGTTGGCCTAAGGATCCGGGGTTGCAGGTTGCATCCTCATGGCAATATTATATCGTAAGATTAAACCTTGGCCGGGTGACAGGTTACGATTCAGTTAGAGCTCTAGTTTGTCTGCCATCGTACTTTAGGGATCTAAGTAGGTTACTTAAGACTCCTGGGTACATATTTTGTCCAGGTTGGACCTATTTGCTGTTTTGTCCAGGTTGGACCTAATTATTTTTTATCCAGGTTGGATCGATTTATCATATTCTACTTGTTAGGTTAACAATTGGTATGATTTATTTGTGTTGATGCTTTGTCCAGGTTGGACCTATTTGTTGTTTTGTCCAGGTTGGACCTATTTACTGTTTTGTCCAGGTTGGACCTAATTATTGTTTTATCCAGGTTAGATCGATTTATCATATTTGAATTGTTAGGTTAACGATTTATATGATTTTGTCACGGTGTAACTTTCGTTGTTCCTTTTGGGAAAAGAGTATTGTTTTTGGAAGCATGGTATGTTTTCTTTATTTGCGAGTTGAAAGGTTTTCCTCGTTTTTTGCGTGAGTTGTGCATGTGTGTTTTGAGTTACTCATACGGGCTTGCAAAAGCTTACCGGGTTTGTTGTGTGGCAACCCGGTACACTATTCAAACGGTGTAGGGGTTAATCCTGCAGGTTAGGAAAATCGAGGTTGAGGCAGCGAGCTAGCAGCTTTATGGTAGGAAGCCATCTTTGTGACTTTACCTTTGATAAGGACTTCCGTTGTATAGTTACTCTGAGCAGCCTTTACGTTTTATTTTGTTGTTGACAATTTAATTCGTAAGCTTGTGTAATATATAACTCTATGGAGCGAGTGTATATTAACTTTGAGGGTTCAGGGCATCAATATCTGTGTAAGTTAAAGGGAAAAAGATTTCAGGTATTTTGTATTGATGACTAAACATTCACGCATGTATAATTATGGGATTATATATATCGATTTTCATGTGTGTAAAATCAGGGGCCTGACATAATCAATACATGTCCAACGCAATAAGCATAGAGAAAGGTTATCAACTTAAGTGCACAACCTAGTTATGAATAAGTTCACCTATTTGCAATCCTCTTCAATTGAATTCGATCTTTGTCCAAAGCCTTTACTACTTGTGATTTAGGTTCACAAAACTATTAGGTGAATCATTTGCCTAAATCTAGCACCAATTACATGCATATATCCTAAGTTGGCCACTAAAGAACATAAACATATAAAAGTTTTCTATAAAGCAAATTCAATCGAACAAACTCACATAAGCAACTTAGAATCACAATCATGGAATTCAAAATCTTTATTTAAACATAGAATTGGGCTTAAACTTTGCCCTAAACATTATTGTTAACTAGAAACAAGTTCCTACGAATTCAAACATGGAAAACCAAAAGGTTACAAGGAAAAAGATCGAATTACACAGTGAGTGGAGATGCAGATGGAGAGCTTGAACATTGGACTCTTGAATCTTGGAAGCAAGTCTTCAAGGTGGATGATGAAGGCTATGTCTTCACGGCTCCTTCTTCTTCTTCATCTCCTTGCTTGAAAACGCAGAACTTGCAACTAGAGAATGGAGAGAGGGAGAGAGCTTTCTGATGTTATGGAAGTATTTTCTGAATGAGAGAATGTTTAAAACGTCAAGCCTAGGAGGAGTATATATAGGGGACGTGAACTTGGTCTCCAAGCTTCATGAATCTTCTTTCATTTTCCCAAAGATTTATTTAATAATTTCACACAGCTTCGACCAATCACGTAGCGCCATGTCAGCTTTGTTGTGTCACCCAACCAATCAAAAGGCTCCAAAATAAGTCAATAATCCTTTAATATATATAATTGCTGAATTTCCAAGGATTATTTCTGATTTTATTCATCATTTTCGGCCAAATATCTAGGGATGTACCTAGACAATGAATTTGGACACATTTTGAACATTTTCTCCCTTAAAACTCTCCATGCATGGCCTTATCTTTAACGTCTCCCCTTGATTTTCTCTATATTTTCATGACAAAATGCAGATTTTATTCCTTATTTTCGTCCAAAATATATTGAGGGGATTTAGAAACGAATCTGAACTTGTTTTGAGCTTTTTCTTGTTGCACAATCCCTTGAAACTCTCCCTAGAATATCTCCAAAGTTTTCCTTGATTTCTTCTTGATTTTTCACATTATCATCATGATTTCCCACTGAAAAATCAGATTTAATTCCCAAAAATATCTCCATTACGTCTAACAACCCAAAATCACTTGGGCTTTTCACCTTTTTGCCGAAATTCATAATTAATCTAGAAGATTCTTGGGCCTCCATGTGTAATCTCCAATCCATAAGGTCTCCTAGTGCCTCCTGGACTCTTCTCTCAACATCATTTTTCTTCATTATTTTGACCATACTTCTTGGTTGGCTCAGGAGTCTTGCTTTGACGAAGTTTCCTCTTCTGAACAGGATTTCCTGGCTAGACCAGGAAAACTTCATATCCTCATTTCAGCTCATTTTTGCAGCCCTTGTGCCTTGTCTCAGCTCTCTCCAACGTTCCCTAGCTTTTCTTTCTCCTTTTGAGCTCATTTCAGCTCATTTATTCAAAGGACCTGAAAATAGAAACTATTACTAAAAATAGAAACTTTATAAAAATCAGAAATGGAAACTTTCCTAAAACAAAAGAATTTATTTAAGGAAATAACTAAGTATATATGAGGAAATAACCGTTAAAACGTCGCATTAAAATGCTCCTATCATGTAGTCTTGTGAATGAAGTATTGTTGGGAGGTGTTTCGTAAAGTTTCGAAATTTGAATGTTCAGGTGTGTAGATTTTGCAATTCATGATGAGCATGGAGGTTGATTAGCTGCAGAATATGCTAAGAAGGATTTGCATACATATGTACTTTCAGTTGCATTACCATGTGAGTTGGTTTGTTTACTTGGTTTGATTTCATGTATTTGCTAGGCAGTTAACAGCTTATACTGAAATAATGATGATTTGATGAAAACTAATAGGTAGTAAGATTTGATTTGAGCGTGCAGTACTTCTCATGCAGGAATGATATAATTGTCTTCCGCATGCACAGTAGTAGATAACAGATTAATTTTCTTGATATCTGACTTATTGCATTCCTGCAATCTGTTCCAGTCTAATTGGATTCTGTGGTGCTGCTGTTGATTGAGAAAGTAGCCGAGAAAGCCATTTTGCATGGTACAAATTTATTATGTAATTCTGCCACTTTGCAAGATACGTCTTTTTATTCTATACTTCATATATTTTGGATTGCTTCTTAGTAGGTGAATGTAATTGAGTTTTGATTACAGGGGCTATGGCTGGTTGCTTCTTATGAATTAGCAAGCCTAAAGCATTTTTAGTGGATAAATAAGTGGATGGTGCACTTTAGCAACTCAGGTAATTATCTCTCTAATTTCCAACTTTGGCACCTCACTTTGTAAACTTTTGGTAACAAGTCAAATAATTCTCCATATTACCAGCTTCGACATTTTTCGATAGCTTCTGCAATGACCATAAAATGATGCTCCTACAAGATCTACATAGATTGGAAGTAGTTTTATATGTTTCAAGAGTACATCAACACAATTAATGATCTGTAAAAGTTACTGTATCAATGTTCACGCCTCATAGGTTTAGTTGCCACTGATTTTGGAGTGAAACCTACTTTTCTGGATTGTGTTTCTTTTCTTCATATTATGTTCTTGTTGATTGTTCTTTGATTAATAACATGGTATTGATTTCGGTTAGTTTAATGGTGCTAGTTTTCCATCTTATTCCTGAATTTGAAAGAAGTTTGGAATTTGGCAGACTTGAGCTTTGTTTCAATTCTAATTTTTTGGTTCCGTTTAGTATTTGGGGTGCGTGACTTGTTTTTTTTGAAATTGTCTTTCTTTTCCTGATGATATATTATGCTGTTCTTGGTTTTCATTATATACGTTTTCAAATTGGTTTTCCTATCATTGTGTTATGACATTGAGTTTGGATGTTTTCATTCCTGTTGTTTTTCATCTCTCTAAGTTTCATATATGTTATCTTCTTACCAGTAAGAGTAAGAATTGCTCGGTGAACCTCTCCCGACATTTATTCTTGACGGTTATTTGGGTTTTCTACGAATTTCACTCTTTGGTTTTGTAAGTGGTGGAGTTTTGATGTTTATCAGATAGATAGCTTTGAAAACCAATTTTCTACTTCTTATTTCTTTATTCAGTTTGGTATCATGATTTGTTTATAGGAAAAAGTTGTTTTCTGATAGGAGCAAAAAAGTGTGACGATATTATTAATTATGTGCCTCATTTTAGCCTTATTTCTCCCTTAGTTTAGTGTTTTGAGTCATTAAGTCATTTTGAAAGTCTTGTTGAGTGTTTGGAGTGAAATAGGCGGAAAAAGTAAAATTCATGAAAAATCCTAGCTGGATCAGGATTCCTAACTGTCAACTATTTTTGCGGTCTTTACATTTTAATTTCCCTTTATTTTCTCTAGAAAATTCTGATATTCTCCTGCTTGTTATAGGAAACGTTGCCTGGTTGAACTCTTGGAAACAGCAATGATGGAGTCATAAAATAAAGCATTAAGATATTTGACCAAGCAATGAAGAAGGGAAATAAAGGAGAAAAGATGTTTTCAGTTGAGGAATAAAAGAAAAAGATGTTTCCGCTGGAAAATAAATAAGAGAAAGACGTTTTCAGTTGGGGAATAAAGGAGAAAAGACGTTTTCAGTTGAGGAATAAAAGAAAAAGATGTTTCAGCTGGAAAAATAAATAAGAGAAAGATGTTTCAGCTTGGAAATTAAAGGAATTGCCCCATTATGAGAGGAGTTAAGGCCATAAAGAAGACGTTTCAGTTGGGAAAGCCAACCAATGCTCCCCTATAAATAGGCAACGTCCAGAACTGAATTTGCATCACTTCCCAGCCAAGATCACTTCCCAGCCAAGATCATTCCAAGACTACCCAATTCACTCCTCAAACCTCCATATCTTACAAGACCGTGACACCATCCATCCATCAATCTACAAAGCTCTAAGGCGCTGAGTCAAGGACGCTCCACCACCATAGTAGAGACGAGTTCATCACCTTGTTGCTAAGCCGCTGAGGAAAGTTTCAAAGTGTAACTATGACTCTACTTATAATTTTTGTTTCGGTTTTGTGTGTTTCAATTTGCGAGTTGTGTAATTGGAGACACGAAATTTTCAGAATATTTTTATTAATATTTTTGAGATTTTCAGTTTATTATTGAGTTAATTTCGAGAATTCTTTTATGATGCATGTTACAATCTTGTGCCCTTTTATGTGTTTAGGTAATTTTCAGAGTTAGGTTAATAAGTTTGCATGCTAGAATAACGGTGAGAGTTCTTGTGTGTTTTCTTAATTTGCCAAGAGTAATTGTTATTTGTTAAGGCGCTGAGTTAAACAAGTAGCAATTAGTTCTAAAAAGTGGTAAAAACTATGTTCAATGGTTAAACGATTCTGGAAATTACGTGTTAAATTCTATGTCTAATGGTTAATTTGCACGTGTGAGTTGATTCGAGGGTTAGATAATACTACTAGTTAAGAGAATTACGCTGAGTGTTTTCGAAAATTAGTAGTATTAGGCTTGGTAAGCACTTTTCCGATTCAAGCCTACATTAGAATGAATCAGATAAGTGGATTGATCCGCAGAGGCTTTTCATTTGAGCTCTTATCTAGGCATTTAAGGTGGGCACATTTTTGTAGCATGTTGAAATGAATTTTCTATTTTTACACTTAGTAATTTCTGAGTGGTATTGGTCTAGGTTAGGGAAGTCGATCATTGTATATAGTTTTATTTGTTTTGTTTTTATTTTAAGTAGATTAGAAACCAACTTTCAAAACCCCCCATTTTATTCTTTTATTTGTTAATTGACCTTTTTGTGTAGGTGTACCCTACAATCCCCGGACTGAACGATCCCTGCTTATCCTATACTGACAACTACATTTTGCAGGGTTAAATTGTGAGGCTATTTCAGCCACATCAATTTTTGGCGCCGTTGCCGGGGACATTGTGATGCTTGTATGAAGATTTGAGATAGGATTGTAACTTGGTTCATTAAGCATGCTAGGATTAAGTCTGATTCATTTGACTCTAAGTGAGCTGTTGAGCTAAAATGCTTTCTTTTTGAGTGCTTAATTGATAATTCTAGAATTTCGTGGCTGTATTTGCAAAACCTCATCATTCCCTAACGTCTAGGATGAACATGTCTCTGAATTCATGGCTGAAGGTTTTCACAATCGAAATAGGACTTAATTGAATTCTGTGGTTAATCGACATTGTGATGCTTGTATGAAGATTTGAGATAGGATTGTAACTTGGTTCATTAAGCATGCTAGGATTAAGTCTGATTCATTTGACCCTAAGTGAGCTGTTGAGCTAAAATGCTTTCTTTTTGAGTGCTTAATTGATAATTCTAGAATTTCATGGCTGTATTTGCAAAACCTCATCATTCTTTGAAATCCAATGATCATGTGCCATAGATTTTAATGGACTAGAGAGTACTAGAACTCGGCTGTTGTGACTGTCAAAACTTGTATGCCATAATATGCACTGATCCTGGATAGGATAGAAGGCATTAGGGTAACCACCATAGCCAAACAAGCATGTGTCCCCAACTGTGCCCGTCGTGGGACTCCTTAGAATGAACCCCTTTGAGCCTACGTTGAAAACCTTTGTTTCATCACCCTCACTACCCTACCATGAGCTTAATACAGGATATCTCTACCCTTGTCTTAGGGACTTAGTAGAGCATGACATAGTATGTAGGGGTGACGATGAAAGACAAGTGTGGGGTGGGGAAAATCCAAGAAAAAAAGAAGAGAAAAAAAAAATTTGCCGTAAAAAAAAAAATGAAAGAAAATGAAAATGAAAAAGAAAGAAAGAAAAGCGGCAAAATAGAAGAAAAATTGAAAAGAAAACTCTTGGGAAATTGTTGAAGTGTGGTTTTGGACTTTCAAATTTGTAGAAGGCTCAAAGTTGAAAATTATGCCTTTGTCCATTCCCATGTTGGTTAGAGTGAAGGTTTGGCCCAAAACAATGATATTTGGTCTACAAAAATGATGACATAAGGTGGTCCTTATGTGCTCTGCTAGGTCCTTAGGATTTTTGTATCCTTAATCTTCATTTCGAGAACCCTAGCTTATCCCCATTACAACCTGTTTTAAGTGCTAACTTGATCCTTGAGATGGGCAGTCTTTGGTTAGTGGAGTCAGGTACGCAGTCGAGCTTATGGTTTATGTCCATTTGTGCACTTAGTCATTTCATGAGGTCTATAATAATTCTTCACAAAATGCATTTATTGATGAAATATGCAAGCTGTTTGTTGCCTTACAATTTATTCTCTTGCATATACTTGAGAGTGAAGCTTTTAAGCATAGCCATTTCTGAGAGAAAAATCGAGAGTATGCCCTGTGAGTTTGGATTGGACTTGTTCGAAACATGCTATCATTCACTGTATAACTTAAGTTCTCCATATCTTGCTTAGTCATATGAATGTCACAGGTTTATTAACCATGGAATTATCTATGCAATTTTGATTAAGTGTTTAACGTGAAAGCCATGAGTTTGGAGTCTCTGAGACAACAGTTAGGGGAAGTAGAGTCATTTACTTGTTTTTTTTTTGTTGAGTCGTTGTTTTGTTTTGAATTTTTGTTTTGCTAAGGGACTAGCAAAAGCTAAGTGTGGGGTAGTTGATAGGAGCAAAAAAGTGTGACGATATTATTAATTATGTGCCTCATTTTAGCCTTATTTCTCCCTTAGTTTAGTGTTTTGAGTCATTAAGTCATTTTGAAAGTCTTGTTGAGTGTTTGGAGTGAAATAGGCGGAAAAAGTAAAATTCATGAAAAATCCTAGCTGGATCAGGATTCCTAACTGTCAACTATTTTTGCGGTCTTTACATTTTAATTTCCCTTTATTTTCTCTAGAAAATTCTGATATTTTCCTGCTTGTTGTAGGAAACGTTGCCTGGTTGAACTCTTGGAAACAGCAATGATGGAGTCATAAAATAAAGCATTAAGATATTTGACCAAGCAATGAAGAAGGGAAATAAAGGAGAAAAGATGTTTTCAGTTGAGGAATAAAAGAAAAAGATGTTTCCGCTGGAAAATAAATAAGAGAAAGACGTTTTCAGTTGGGGAATAAAGGAGAAAAGACGTTTTCAGTTGGGGAATAAAGGAGAAAAGACGTTTTCAGTTGAGGAATAAAAGAAAAAGATGTTTCAGCTGGAAAAATAAATAAGAGAAAGATGTTTCAGCTTGGAAATTAAAGGAATTGCCCCATTATGAGAGGAGTTAAGGCCATAAAGAAGACGTTTCAGTTGGGAAAGCCAACCAATGCTCCCCTATAAATAGGCAACGTCCAGAACTGAATTTGCATCACTTCCCAGCCAAGATCACTTCCCAGCCAAGATCATTCCAAGACTACCCAATTCACTCCTCAAACCTCCATATCCTACAAGACCGTGACACCATCCATCCATCAATCTACAAAGCTCTAAGGCGCTGAGTCAAGGACGCTCCACCACCATAGTAGAGACGAGTTCATCACCTTGTTGCTAAGCCGCTGAGGAAAGTTTCAAAGTGTAACTATGACTCTACTTATAATTTTTGTTTCGGTTTTGTGTGTTTCAATTTGCGAGTTGTGTAATTGGAGACATGGAATTTTCAGAATATTTTTATTAATATTTTTGAGATTTTCAGTTTATTATTGAGTTAATTTCGAGAATTCTTTTATGATGCATGTTACAATCTTGTGCCCTTTTACGTGTTTAGGTAATTTTCAGAGTTAGGTTAATAAGTTTGCATGCTAGAATAATGGTGAGAGTTCTTGTGTGTTTTCTTAATTTGCCAAGAGTAATTGTTATTTGTTAAGGCGCTGAGTTAAACAAGTAGCAATTAGTTCTAAAAAGTGGTAAAAACTATGTTCAATGGTTAAACGATTCTGGAAATTACGTGTTAAATTCTATGTCTAATGGTTAATTTGCACGTGTGAGTTGATTCGAGGGTTAGATAATACTACTAGTTAAGAGAATTACGCTGAGTGTTTTCGAAAATTAGTAGTATTAGGCTTGGTAAGCACTTTTCCGATTCAAGCCTACATTAGAATGAATCAGATAAGTGGATTGATCCGCAGAGGCTTTTCATTTGAGCTCTTATCTAGGCATTTAAGGTGGGCACATTTTTGTAGCATGTTGAAATGAATTTTCTATTTTTACACTTAGTAATTTCTGAGTGGTATTGGTCTAGGTTAGGGAAGTCGATCATTGTATATAGTTTTATTTGTTTTGTTTTTATTTTAAGTAGATTAGAAACCAACTTTCAAAACCCCCCATTTTATTCTTTTATTTGTTAATTGACCTTTTTGTGTAGGTGTACCCTACAATCCCCGGACTGAACGATCCCTGCTTATCCTATACTGACAACTACATTTTGCAGGGTTAAATTGTGAGGCTATTTCAGCCACATCATTTTCCTCTTTGGTTCCATAATTTGTTTTTCAGTTATATTTCGAAGCTTTGGTTGTGTTTCATTTACTGTGAGTTTTGGGAGGCAAAGTGTGTTTTGAATGTGGATTTTTTGGGGGGTTTGATGCAGGGTAAAGTTCTTGAAATTTTCAGGTCTCTACAAGTTTACGGATGTTTCTTGGTTGTTCCTATTTTGGTTTTGCTTAGGCCTGATATATTTGACTTCAGTGCTTTGATATTTTCTTTTCATTGTAGCAATTTCCCCACTGTGATATTACTAGGGAATTTGAGAGTCCGGTATTGATTAAGGATAATTTGGGTGCTTGATATCATATGATTTCACTCGTGTTCAGTTTGGGGTAGTTGATTATATGATGTCTTTCAAATGTAATTTTATAAGTCTTACATTTTGTTATATCATTGATATTTTAATACACTGTCCTGGATTTGGTTTTAAGAATTTGATTGTTATAAGCATGCTTTGGTACTTTTTCCTTAGTCTTTGTTATTAGGTTATTTGTGGTAGTTGTGATACCTGCAATTCTTATACTATATCGATTCGATGTTTATAAGTAACATTAGTTGGTAAATATTAACTTGGATTAATCAAGTAAACCGGTTTCTATTCATTTAGCTGCTAGCTTCTATTGTCATTGTTTTATTGTGTTTTGTCTTAATTTGGAGAACAAACACCACATATTTATGCCAATTGTATTGTATTTTGCTTCTAGTTTCTACTGCAATTAACTTGTATCTACTTAAAGTAACCTCTGTTTTTGTTGAATATATAGCTAATGGATATATCTACAAGTTTCTACGTACTGCAATTAATTTGTATCTACTTAAAGTAACTTTTTTTTTTTGAATATATAGCTAATGGATATATCCAGTTTGTCTGCTTACCAACATGCTGGTCTACTTCAAAAGAAAAGAAATTTGAGATTTTGGATTTTGTTTTTGGGATTTGCAAGAAATCAGTTCCTGCTTTCTAAAATCAATTGATTTCTGCATAAACAGAAAAATTACAACAGTTTCAAGGAAATCAAAGACTTCTGAATTGGATGACAATTCAATTTGAAGCTATTTCTCTGTCCTTACTAGGTTTAACATGAAAAGAATATTACTCTGTCAAAGCTGATGGTGTGCTTAAATTCAAAGCTATTTTTGTACTTGCTAGATTTTTCTGGAGACATCCACTGTTGGGCATAGTATTAGCTAGCTCTGCTCTTAACTAATCATAGAATGTAACATTTTATTTTAGGTAATAGAGTTGCATAACTGTATTGTTGTTTTGTCTGAATTATAGGTTTTGTACTTCATATGGTATTGCTAGTAGAAGTGAGAAGGGGAGCAGAGGTAGAAACTCGGGGAGCTTCAGAAAGATGATGAAGTGTGTTTGCTCAGGAGAGCAGTTAAGAGCACCAGATGATTTGGTATTTTCAGTTGTGGAATGATTGGGCTAAGTTTGTCGTCAATACATATATCTTGGAGCTATTAGAATGGTTTTTTGTGTTTTAATGTATAGATGATTAGGAAAATATCATTTGTAGTACATTTGACTATAATGTATGAATTGGAGTGCTTCAATTGATGAATTGGATTCAAATTTCTTTTCAATTTTCACTAGTACCATTATTTAGGTAATGTAGTATTAATTTTGCCTAATTATGATCACACAATGATCAGGTAACAATCATACGACACTAATACTCTATAAACTGTTGTGTGAGGAGTAATGAAACAATAGAAAAATTAAAGAAATGTTGTCTGACAAGCAATCAAACAATAGAAAAATTAAAGAAATGTTGTCTGATAAGCAATCAAACAACAGACCAGGCTAGAACTCTGTTGTCCTAATCTAAATCATACAACAGAAAAATTAAAGAAATGTTGTCTGACAAGTCTTAACATACAACAGCTTGAAAACTGGCACTGTTGTCTGAAGACAGTGCCTCAACTGCTGCGCAGCTGCGCTTGGCATCTGCCGAGCTATCACACAACAGTTATAACACATACCTGTTGTCCGTGTGTTTCTTACACAACTATGTTCCACCGTTGTCTGAATTTTCAACAGATAACGGCTCACTCTACAACGGTGGGTCTCCGAATCCCACAACGGTTTTCTGCCGTTGTCTGATAATGTTTTTGGTGTAGTGATAGTTTTTCAACAAAGCATTAATCTCCTCGGACATGGCAGCTCTCCAATTCACATCTTTGGAAGCCTGAGTATAACAAGTTGATTCCATGGAATTAATAACTGATAAAAGAGCTTTTGGAATGGGATACTTTACAATGCCATCCTTGCGAATTCTGGGCTGGATGATTCCATCTCGGAGTCAAGTCCTCATGGGGGGTGTCGAGGGCGGCAGAGGAGGCCGCCGGGACTGGTGGAGGAGCTGGTACCATAATTGGTGGAGGAGGAGGGGGAGGTACAACGACCGGCGATAGAGGGTAAGTGGCGACTGGAGGTTCGATGATGACCGGAGGAGCATCATCGTTTGGTTGCTGAGTGATGGTGGACTGAGCAGGCACATCCACCGGTCAGTGACAGCGGTGGTAAGTCACGATCAGAGAAGCACGACCAGGGGGCGGCGATGAGGGCAGCTAGGCCGGCGATGAAGGAAGCGGAAGCACGAGATTGATGGAGTGCTTGTCTGATTCGAGAGATGCCAAGGGTGGATTTTGACCAGAGTGTGAACTTAGGGCATTGGGCTGTAGACCTGGACTTGGGTCAATGGGCTGTGAACTTAGACTTAGGTCATTGGGCTGCGCTGTGAGAGAAGGAAGGGCATATTGCTCAATTTGGTGATCAGTTGGGAGTAGTCCAGATGACACTAAGCTCGGCAGGATGGCCTGTGGAGGTATTGGTTAACTCGATCGGAGAGAAGAGTGAACTTGAAGGTAGCGGAAGATGAACTAGCGTGTACCTGCAAGTTTTTGTAGGGAAAATTGGTTTCGTGAAATAAAACATGACCCGAGATATAGACACGACAGGTGTTTGGATCGAGACAACGATAACCTTTGTGTTAGGGACTATAACCAAGAAACACACACTCGACACTACGACTAGACAATTTGTTGGGAACATTTGTACCTAGCTAAGGAAAACATGAGCAACCAAAAACACGAAGGGATGAATAAGAAGGAGGATAACCATAGAGACGTGTGTGAGGAGTATCCCAATTTAGAGTAGGAGTGGGAAGAAGATTAATGAGATATACAATCAAAACTAATCTACAGTTACACAATCAGTTTTGATTGCAGAGAGGTTACACAATCAGTTTTGATTGTGGAGAGGAAATCAATGGAGGAGAGTGATTTTCTCTAACAGTAATTCTATCTTGTTGGTGCCCTTTGTCATTCCTAGATAAAAAAGGGGAGAAGTTTGGCTAATTCTATATGTTACATGCTTTTCACTGGTTTGTTTGTTAAAAGTGTTTCAGGAATCATCAATGGTGAATTGCATTGAAGAACATTAGTGGTGGATTGGATTGAAGTAGGAAGAGCATAGTTCAAGAGAGTTATTGTTGTCTCTTTGATGTGAGGTCTTTGACATTTGGTGCTTTGTATTAGTGTTTTGTATAGGAATGCCGAAGGGGGAGATTGTTAGAATAGATTTTATTGTATATTGGCATTCCTAATACAAAACCTAGAGTGTTAGGGATAAGTTAGAAGTGTGCCAATCATTGGAGTAAAGACCTAGTCGAATGAAAAGAAAAGAAAACTCAATGCACTCAATGCTTCAGTTGACTCCTCAAGGTACTTCACAGGTAATTGCATATGCATCTCATACGTTTTGTGTCTTTATGCACATTGGGATTCATGCATGTGTTGCAATCCCAGTTAGGTTAGAATATGTGAGTTGGTTTGTGTTTGATTTCTTTAGTTTGGAGATCTTTTGTGCATTATTGCTGTCAGTCATTAAGTTGTAAAAGGATATCTATTCTACATGATTTGTTCAGTTAAGTCTATCTTTTTTATTAGGGATAAAATCATGTTTATTTGTAGAATATCTTTTTAGGATATGTCCCTTCCATATGAGGAGTCAATTAGGTTTTGGTGTCTTTATTGTCCAAGGTTTTAGGGGGAGTAGTCTGCATATTATAAATAGCAATAAAATGCGTTCATTGTGCTGGCCTTTGACGGGGAAAAAAGATTGTATTCATCTATTGTGATTTAGAAAAAGGCTTCATTCATCTTTGAATAGCGATGTGCTTCAAATCGTATCAGTAATCTACTTGTTCCATGTTAAAGTAGATTGTTGAGTTAAACACTTTTTCATTTATCAATCATATACTGCATATCAAGTACTCTCGAAGTCAGTTGGAGTTGTTGATCTGCAAAGAAGATTGAAGGTCGAGGTCAGTATCTGTCAATCCTACTAGTGAGAGCAGTTCATCAGTGGAGAAGATTTATGAAGACGTGATCATACAGCCTTCTAAAATGAGTCTAGTAAGTATACCCGAGGTCAGTGCTATTGGTTGTTTGTAAGAGAACTCGTATCTTTCCATTAAGTGAATCAGTTTTCACTAGGGCTTTAGAGAGTTAAAGCCCCGCAGTTGTTTTCCTCATTTTGAGGTTTTTACTGTGCAAATAATTCTGGTGTCTCATGATTGCTGTGTGATTGTGTTTACCTTTCTTTTATGCACTTTATCTACACTGCTATATTCAGGGATTCATATAAATGTTTCAATCCTTTAACGTTTCTTGTTGAGGTTTTTTGAATCAAAGAAAAGCTGTGGTTTTTGTAGAAAAAGTCTATTCACCCCCCTCTAGGCTTTTTAGTTTCATCCCAGTATTTTCAGGCTATGAACTGCAAATAATAGTTTTTTTGTAGGTGTCAACCTGCGATGTACATAGAACTCGGTTTTAGAGAGTTAAGGCCTCGCAGTTGTTTTCCTCATTTTGAGGTCTTTACTGTGCAAATAATTCTGGTATCTCTTGATTGTTGTGTGATTGTGTTTACCTTTATTTTAGGCACTTTATTTACACTGCTATATTCAGGGATTCATATATATATATATATATATATATATGTTTCAATCCTTTAACGTTTCTTGTTGAGGTTTTTTGAATTAAAGAAAAGCTGTGGTTTCTGTAGAAAAAGCCTATTCACCCCCCTCTAGGCTTTTTAGTTTCATCCCAGTATTTTCAGGCTGTGAACTGCAAATAATAGTTTTTGTTGGTGTCAACCTGCGATGTACATAGACCTCGATAATCTTCAAGTTTCAAAAGTGTACGATGAGAGTTGGTTCAGTTGGCAAGGGCGGACTTGAGGTGTAAATCCATACAAGTTCGATCCCCGCTACCAACAATCTCTCATTTGGTGGACAATCTATAAAATGTCATGCATAATTCTATACCAATGGGTCGGGCTGGAACACTGACCAGTTTCGTAATTCTTGTTGGGTTAAGGTCGTAATTTTGCCCTGAACCTGATAGTGTAGGGAAGCCAGAGCCTCCCTCTTATCTAAACTTTTCTGAATCAACAAAAGTGTACGTCAAAAGTCAAGGCCATTGAGCCACGAGCCACGAGCCACGAGCCATTCACGGCTCCCCAAGATCATAATGCTCCAAAATGTCAGCAACACTATTGCATTGGACCTGCATAAATGAAAGAGCCGCCCATCTCCCGCCCCTGTGTGCAGCCGGTCTTACCCTCTGACTATCTGAATTTTCCACGCTCAAGATATATAAAAGTTGAATGCCAGAGTCAAGTCCAATAACCAATAATCAGAGTTGAGTGGGACCAACTGTTTGTAAAAAATATATATATATTTTCTGCCACAATCAATCAATTGGAGAAAACCTTCATCATTCAACGGCTCATATATTCTTCCATTGACTAAATTAAGCCTCTTCTGCAGTTTCTTCTCTCTCTGTCTCTCCCCCGATGGACCCATATCCAGATTGCCCTCCTCTTCCTTCTTTGACATTTCCTAATTTCCAAATTGATGTTGGGACTTGTTTCATTTCTGGCATATATATACCCCCAACAAGACTTGGTCATGTCTCTGTTTCTCCTCTCTCCTTTTGCTTTTGCCATTACATGTGATCAGATCATTTAGAGGTTTAGTTGCCAGGGAAAGCACTATGGGGAACTTGTGCTTTAAACCAGCAAAGTGTGCTCATGCTTCTTCCAACAACTTCCCTGTCCCTCCTGGTTCGTACTTACTATTTTCTTCTTTCTTCTGAATTAATCACACCGTGGACTCTGTATTGCTATGTAATTTATTAGATTATGACATTATATTACATGATATATGATTACGTTCCTTATCTTTTAATTTCATTCAGAATACATGGAATTTCAGACCCCAAAAGCTATATACATATACATATTTTAAATTTGTTGGTGTTTTCATGTTGGTCCCTTTTCCAATATAAAGTAGATGTGAGTTTATAAATAACATTAAACTTGACTGTCCCAGGAACACAGTCATGCTTCTGAAGCTATCAGCATACCATATTCCAGCACTATGATAGATGGTTTCTTGAGTTCATGATAATGTGGTAGAAACTAATTTTTTTTTTTTTTGTGTGTTAACATTTAGCAACTTACAGTTTCTCCTGTAGATATAAGACGTCGGATGACGTCATCCTATTTTAGTCTCAGTTGTCCTCTTAACATTCTCCCAGAGATAGAACCAGAAAATTAAATTGAGGGGGCGTAAATCTTACGTTGCCAAATTCTTCCTCGAGTTCTTTTATTTCATGCTAGGCTGTTTTCTGCCAGAAATATAAATCGACTTTGGAGGCCTACAGTTGTCACCTCGGGGGAGCATAAGTTCTGAAATTTTGTGGGATTGTAGTTGTAAATGTCTAGTGTTTTCCTGTATAAGGATTTTTCATTTGGAGTCCTAAAACTTCTGGAATATTGGTTGGAATGCTGGAGGGTCAGAACAGAAAAAATTACTGTAGATTGACTTTGGAAGACTATAGCTCCTAAACCAGTTGGAATATGGCGCTGAAAATTTGCAGAAATATAGGTCTAAGTGTCTCACATATGCGTGAGAAACAGTTTTTAATTTTCTGCCCTGTAGCTTCCACAATGGCAAACCAGGTACACCAATATCAGAATCTGCATAATAGAACAGTAAATGTGCAGGCCTATAGTTTTTTACTCAGATTTGATTGGAATGTCATATTTTATGGGAAAAAGGGGAAATGTATCTAGTTTCTGTTTCAGGTGGTTGCATCCTTTTTAATATTCTGGATTTAGAGAAATAGCAGTTTGAGTGACTATATGTCTGTAACAGTTTGCAGAACAGTTTAGCAAGTTTGACAAACTACCGTTTTCAATTCAGTGGAAATTGGGTGGCCTACTTTATATGGATGGAAACCTCTCCAAGTCTACATTTCATTTTAAGTGGAAGAATCACTCCATTCAGACTTTTTCTTATCTCGGGTTGTGAGCATTTGAAGAATGAATGGTCAATGCTGAAATTTCTGATCTGATTGTTTCTTGTTAGCATGAAATTTCTTTTCAAAAAAATTGGGGTGGACTGCAGCTCAACCCAGCCCCACCCTAGATTTATTTGGACTACTTTACAAATCCTGATTCCACTCGTATTCTTCATTATTTCTTCCAGCCTAGATTTGGTTGATATTTTCTAGAAAGGCAATAGTCTAATAAGGGAAGGCCTAATGATCTTAATATAGTTTTCCAAGACGTGTAATTGTTTGCTTTCTAAGCTAGCTCCTCCACTAGACCTCATCGATGTTCCGGTCCATTCTTTAGTTTCAGTTACTGCATAAATTAATTCTGCAAATGGTTCGGAGGATGAAGGAGGTGACATCTGAAAATATTTGAAATAATTATGTGTGCATGCTTAAGTTATAAGTCTGCTTTGCTATATATGTGGTTATAGTATATATCTTTTTCTTTAACACAGCATATTGTCTCTTTCTCCTTTAGGAGGTACAAAGTACAATGGGAAGGAACAGCAGGATTTAGCATCCTCCAACCAGGACAGACCATTGGGTGGTCCCAATACTAAAGCTCTAATAGCACCCAATGCAGCTGATACATGTGTTCCTAGCACCCTTAAGTCCTTTAGTTTCATTGATCTCAAGAATGCTACTAGGAACTTCCGCCCAGATAGTCTACTTGGAGAGGGAGGGTTTGGGTGTGTCTTCAAAGGCTGGATTGATGCAAACACCTTGGCTCCCACTAGACCAGGAACTGGCTTGGTGGTGGCTATCAAGAGGCTCAAGCGAGAAAGCTTTCAAGGTCACAAGGAATGGCTTGTATGTACAATCTGGATGCACCCTTGCTTTTCTTAGATATTTTGACCAGTTACTGCTATTCCTAATCTTGGTTAATTAAATCAGTCCTATACTTGGCAGGCAGAAGTGAACTATCTTGGTCAGTTTCACCATGAAAATCTTGTTAAACTCATAGGGTATTGCTCAGCATCTGACAATAGACTTCTTGTTTACGAGTTTATGCCCAAGGGAAGTTTGGAGAATCATTTGTTTAGGAGTGAGTAACTTAACCTCTTACTGTAGTTGTTTTGATAATTTATGGTATTTCTTCTTGTCAGTTTTTCTTGATTATTGAACATATAGATATATATCATCCTGGTTTGACTGCTCTAATCCTTCTAACTAAATGATAAAATATGATACCTGAAAATTTTATGCTGTTGATTCTCGATCATTACCTGCATAGAGTGAATGCTAGAAATCTTGTACTCCTTCAATTCTTCAAACTAGACGCCCGCCCTATATCCTGTCATGAAAACTTAAGTGTTTAGCTGTTTTCTTTCTCTGTGTTTTTATTTTTTTAATTACATGCATACCTAGCTATGTTAAGTCAGTATAATCGAAAAGACAAAACGCTTGACCTTGATAGCCCTACAGAAAAGATCCAGTTTCAAGTAAAAGGAGTAATCGAGAATCTCAAACTATCTCAAATTGAAAATTTTCTTTCACGATTTTTTTTTGTATTTTCTTGAGAAACCAAAGAATATTATTTCATCGAAGAAATTAAGTTTGTCCCAATTTGACTATTTCTCTAGATAGGAAGCTGCCGGCGTACATACGGCCAATCCATTATAACATTAGCACATCTTCTACTCCTTTTACTTGAAACTGGATTTTCTGCCTATTTAAGGGACAGTTGTCAAGAAAAAAAGCAATTTACTCCTAGGAAGTACCTGAACCATTATTATTTTTTCCTATCTATTTGTCTAGATAGGAAGCTGCCGGCGCACATACTGCTGATCCATTACATTAGCACATCTTCTACTCCTTTTACTTGAAACTGGATTTTCTGTCTATTTAAGGGGACAGTTGTCAAGAAAAAAAAGGAATTTATTCCTAGGAAGTACCTGAACCATTATTATTTTTTCTGTGTTGTTGTGCAGAAGGTGTACAGCCTATACCATGGGCTATGCGGATGAATATTGCAATTGATGTTGCAAGGGGGTTGTCCTTTTTACATAGTTTAGATGCTAATGTTATCTACCGTGACTTGAAAGCTTCCAACATTCTACTTGATTCAGTATGTTTCCTTAATCATTAACTAAGCTCTCATTAATTTGTGGATGACACCAACCCCATGCTCAACTATAATCTATATAAACAAGCCTGGTGATTGAGTTTAGTTTAAAGTAATTAATTTATGCAGGATTTCAGTGCAAAGCTATCAGATTTTGGTTTAGCAAGGGACGGTCCTACTGGAGACAACACTCATGTTTCAACCAGAGTCGTGGGAACTAGAGGCTATGCTGCACCAGAATATGTTGCTACAGGTGACTGTACCTTTCAATTGCATCCCCAACATTTTTAATTGATAATCCTGGAAGAGGGAAACATTAATTCAATTGATATAAATCCACATAGATAATTACCTTATATTCTATCATTCTATGTCTTTGGAGGGAAAGTCCCAATAATGATAAGGATCATACATCTGGTTAAAGCATATTGCTTGACTTATTCATTTCCATCAAAACTTAAAGGAACTTATCTAATGTGTAACATCATATCCAAGGCAAATATATTGAAATTTTAACAAGCGCGTCATGTCTTTGCACTCTTTCCCACTTATTCAAAACACATGTAAAATACCAGTTACCTTCCTCACTTATTCTGATGGTTTAACTTCCATGTGGTAAAGTTCTTGTTATCCAGATAAGTGGAAGTGTGATCCATTCCATTCAGTAAAAGAGATTCTTTTGTTCTTATTCAGTTTGATTTCAATCCTTCTTTCTAGACCAGTAAAGGTTGTTCGAGTTTATATATGTATTTTGTTAATCAAGTCCTTTTTATCCCGACATCGGTTTTGTTTGTCTACGTTTTTACAATTTTTAATATTGGATCAGTTTTCCGATTTGTTTTTTGTCCTCTGATACCATACATTGATAGCTAAGTCAACCATTATGCCAGATATGTACTGTATAGCTGCTCCTTTATGGTAAAAACCAGTGAATAATCATTTTAATGACCCTCTGAGCTGTTTCATTCATTCTTCTGGCTTTGTCCAATGGCTGTTGCAAGGGTGACTAACTATACAAGTAAGAACCCAACAAAAACGCTTCTATATAGTGAAAAAGAAAAAAAAGAAAAAACTTTTAAAATAGAAACCTTCTTTCATTGGCAACAAGATGCACAACATCTAGTGAAGTTATTTAAGCATAATGTATGGACTAAATTGCTTTCTTTATTTAATGGTTTAAAATGAGCAGGTCACTTGACACCAAAGAGTGATGTGTACAGCTTCGGTGTCGTTCTGTTAGAGCTACTATCAGGAAGACGAGCAATGGATGATGAGAGAGCTGGGAGTGTGGAGGAAACACTGGTGGATTGGGCAAAGCCATTTTTGATTGATAGTAAACGAGTTCTGAGAATCATGGACACAAGGTTGGGGGGTCAATATCCGAAGAAAGCCGCCCAAGCTGCAGCCGCACTTGCTTTGCAGTGTCTTCATACAGATCCAAAGAATAGGCCACTCATGATCGATGTTCTAGCCACATTGGAACGACTCCACTCAAAGGAGATAGTGCGGACTCAACAACCTAAACTAACCCCTCATGGGGTTAAGCATTCGAACCATCTCACAAGATAACGAGTTCAAATTAAAACTTGGAATGAATTGTATGTGGTTTCCTAGTACTCTGTATAATAGACGTAGCAGAAGGTGTGTTTTTTGGTGCCTGGGTATACAAAAAGGAATGAAAAATGGGGAAGACATATTAGTCATACATGTTGGTCTTGAAATTGTACAATGTATCAGTTTGTTAACTTCTGCTTTGCTTCACAAGTACATTAATATTATCAACTTCAAATAAGACAAGTCACAAGTACAGAATTGTTTTAAATAATCATTGCTGCCGTCGCAAAGTGTATATCATTGATAAAAAAAAAATAATAATAAATAAAAAACTGGCATACTGTTTAAGTAAATTCAAATTGTGTCTAGCCCAAACTCTATGTTACTTGATCTAGTGGTAATAGAGTTTAATTAGAAGAATCTAGAGATTATTTTTCCTTGTATGATTCAGACTCTATGCCTTGTAACCCTCTATATAAAAAGGCCCCTATTATCAATGAGAATACACAGCAATTTTCTCTCAATTTCTGATTCCTTAAAACACGTTATCAGCACAAGACCCTAACCCTGATTCAAGAAGCTAAAACCTTGAATCCGAATACAAAACCTTGAAGTCTTTTCTGCCTCCACCTCACATGTTGTTAATGCTCAAAAGTCTGGCGGTAGCCAAACCTTGGTCTAACGCTGGTCCGGCAGGCGGACCGCTACTCTGCCGCTCTGAGGACTACTGCTAGCTGCCAAACACAAGACAGGGCGTTAGAGGGAGACCGCGTTGGGCGGTCTTCAACTCTCCGATGCCTAAGTCAGTCAATGCATATAGGCAGCATAACAATAATGAGTAGTAAATGCGTAATTAATGAGGAGAGAGGAGAGGACCTTTTATAGGTGAGGAAGAGGATGATCTTCTCCTTGTTTTCGATGTGGGACTGATGTGCTTCAGTTCCCAGTTTCAGTAGCTTCTGATGCTAACTTGACACGGCGCGTGGTGGCGCGTCGGCGGTGCTTTGGGGTTGATCCGGGGCTCAAGCGGTAACCCGGCTAGCTGTCTTTACGCCAGTCACTCATATGGTGGGCGTTGGTACCCCTGGCGGTACAATGAGCGTGGCTCATTATAGCTAATTATGCTTGCAAATGCATATGTATGTACAAGTCCCCCAAATCCCCAGTCAAGGAGGGCAATCTTGGTTGGGGAGTTGATCGGCGGTTTGAAGCGTTTCTCCCGCTAGACTTTGCAGAAGCATAATTAGCGTCAGTGCGTCGTCAACCATGGATTTACTGAGCAAACGCTTTGTGCCCTTTCGGGTGGGCCCCTGCTAGGCCCCCAGGGAGTCCCCCACTCCCCGGCTAAGATGGACCTCCGGATGGTCGCTATTATTGTTTGTTGAGGGGGAGCTGCACGGAGCAGAGGGTGTTGGGTTGCGAGCCCAATCTTAGCACCCAAGTGACGGGGGTCAACGTACCTGATCAGGGTTGTCGTAGACTGTTGACTAGTCCCCGTGTCCCGTAGGGACATTCTGACCGTAACTCCGCGTGGCGGCGTTGTCAGAGAGGCGTGGCCTCGGGATCCGCCGCTGGCGGAAGTCCCCCCGCTAGATGTAGCACGAAGCAGCGTCAAGTAGACGTGCATGGTGGTATTTTATTGAGCGGTATTGCGCTGAATAAAGTACGCAGCTTGTCAGATGAGAAAGGGGGGGTCCGCTAGCGGTTTGCTGTGTAGCGGAGGACGCCCCGTTTACCGAATGACGAGAGAAGTTTCGTTGGAGACTTCGATGGTGACAAGAGAAGTTCCGCTGGCGGGGTTTCGCTCAGTGGACTGTCACCTGGGAGATGACAAGTGAGAAAATCTGCTGGCGGGGTTTCGCTCAGCGGAGACTCCACTTGGAGGATGACAAGTGAAGATCCGCTGGCGGGGTTTCGCTCAGCGGAGACTCCACATGGAGGATGACAAGTGAAGATCCGCTGGCGGGGTTCGCTCAGCGGAGACTCCACTTGGTGGATGACAAGTGAAGATCCACTGGCGGAGTTTCGCTCAGCGGAGACTCCGTCACTTGGAGAATGACACGTGAAGATCCGCTGGCGGGGTTTCGCTCAGCGGAGACTCCACATGGAGGATGACAAGCGAAGATCCGCTGGCGGAGTTTCGCTCAGCGGAGACTCCATCACTTGGAGGATGACACGTGAAGATCCGCTGGCGGGGTTTCGCTCAGCGGAGACTCCACATGGAGGATGACAAGTGAAGATCCGCTGGCGGGGTTTCGCTCAGCGGAGACTCCGTCACTTGGAGAATGACAAGTGAAGATTCGCTGGCGGGATTTCGCTCAGCGGAGACTCCGCTTGGAGGATGACAAGTGAAGATCCGCTGGCGGGGTTCGCTCAACGGAGACTCCACTTGGTTGGGGGTTTTCTTCTCAAGTGGTTACTTCCCTTGGAAGCTAAAGGAGACGACTGTTGATACGTGGCCAACTCCTAGAGGGTTAGCGTCTAGAGGCTTGTCTCCTAAGCCTAGCCGTCTTCTCGTCATTAATGCGAGTAATGATGGATTTCGTAACCGAGGCGACGCCTTGGTTAATCCGGGGAGTTAGTGAAGACGTGGGACACGTGTACGGTTGCTACGTGATGTCGTTTTCTAGCGGACGGCTCAGGATTGCCTGATGTTGACATAAAAGGGAGGGAACTCAGCGAGTTTCGACACTTCTGGAAAATCTTCAAATCTGAGTCGCCTCCTTCGAGCCTTGTTCGTCTGTGAATTGCGAAGAAGATTCCCCGGTTTGCGTGGAGCTGTCGGACTCGAGAGGACGAAATATCTGTCAGTGAAGACGAGTTGCACGCCACAGCTTCTACGTGAGGTAGGTATTTCGAATCCTTTTCCTGTTTCACTGAATCTGCAATGGTGGTTTCTGGGTTTTGCTACTTCTGTTAATGGTGTGATGTTGCTTCTTTGGTGTTCTCTGAGGGTGTAGAGAGAGATTTGAGGGAGGTTATGGTGTTTGACAGAGAGTTGGGGTTTTGCTAGATGGTCAAATCTGGGTTGAGTGTGCGTTTGTTCTTGTTTTGGTATTTTTCTGGGTAATTGTCCTTGATGTTTTTGCACTAAACGAATATAGGTAAAGGCTAGATCTTGTGTAAACTAACCGGTTTGGGTTTTAGGGTTTGGGATGGCTAGCGTCGTAGAGATTTCGAGCAGTGAGGATTCCGGGTCTGACGTGTCATTCAGCGCGGCGGATAGGAATTTTATTGACTCGTTGCGTTCGTCTGCCCGTGCAGGAACCTCACTGCCAGAACCGCTAGACATCGAGCCGCTACAAACCATACCCTGGGAAATAGTAATGGGTCGTGCTTCGCGCCCCGAGAGTTCTAGGGCCAGGGAGGCCGCCGCTGCTCAGAATAGGCGTGAGGAGCGGTTGGCAAGTAACAGCGCTGCCAGTGGCTCCGCTGACGGGGGAGATGCGACAGGGGAGGATACCGAATCGGCATGGGTTCTTCCGGATGGGATTCCTGTTGACGAGGCGGGAGGGCGGATGACCGTTGCCAATGTCAACCGGATAAAGCGGATGTTTCGGTTGCCCGGCGCGGTTAAACTGCGTCCACCGACGGTGGATGAAAAGGCTTCAATTCTTCGCCCGGGGTTTGCCGCTGTGCATGAGGCAATATTCCGCCAGGGAGTGACACTACCGCTCGTGCCCAGTCTTCAGATCTTGGTGTGCGAGTTCGGCCTAGCCTTTGGGCAAATCTGCCCCAACATGTGGCGATTGATGTTGGCGATGACTTCGTTGTGGCGGTTGTCCGGCTGTGAGGGACCAACCGTGGCGGAGGTGCTGCATTTCTATGAGCTGACGTATGTGAAGCGTCAGGGCTGCGGAGGTCAAGTGAACCTAAGTCGCCGCCAGGGAGCCCCCAAGTTGATAGAGAACCTGAGGGATTCTATGTCGTATTGGCGGGACACCTTTTGCGTTGCCACGACGGGGTGGGAATATCAGGTGGAATCCAATGACGGGGAACCGGCGTTTAGGATTAAGTCAGAGTTCCAACCTATCCGAGGTGGTTTGTCAGTCTCCGCTGAATATTGCTGGCGGTTTACGTTGTGCTTAGTCTTGAACCTTGCTAACGTTTACCCTTGTTTTTCAGTGGGCCTGCGCTACAACCTGACTCGTGAAGAAGAGTGTCGTGTGGCGCGCATCCAAGGTTGCTGGCGGAATCGCAATTTGTTGGACTTTCGCCTACTTACCGGTTGGGAGCTGTTGGTCGATCAACGATTGACTCGCGCCGTTGGTAAGAAATCTCCGCTACCTTGTATACTTAGTTAATTTGGCCCTGTGGTTGACTGAGTTGCTTTCTGTTTTTTTAGAGACGCCGCCAGGTAACTCTAGGAGCCGTGACGCCTTTGCCAAAGCCACGGACCGCGCGGAGATTGACAACTTTTTGGAGGCCATGTATGCCTCAGGGGATGAGGCTCAAAGGACAGTGATAGATCCGGTGACGCTGGCGGTGAGCCCATCCGAGGATCCGGTGGTGCTGCCAATGCCGCTGCACTCCCACCTTGGCGCCGACGGCCTACCCGTTGTTCAGACGGGTGCCAATGTGGGGGTGGAAAGAAGGGGTCTGGCGCCGCGCCGCAGACAGAGAGATTGCCCAACGTGCGACGTGGGCCACAGAAGGTGGTGTAGCCGGCGGGGGCTGCCGCCACGGTGGGTCAACAGCAACGGGGGCCAAGGCCTGCGGCCGCTGGACAGACGCGGTTGTTGCGGAAGCGTCGGCAGGATGACTCCGACGAGGAGGATGATGATGATGCTGAGGTTATCGGGGTCCGCCAGCAAAAGAAGGCCCGCCAAGCTCCGCCGAAGGCGCCAGTGGCCGCTGCAGAAGAGGCGCCTACGAGTGACCTGGACTCGTTTGCCGCCTATGCCGAGTTCATGACTGACAATGAACGGGGATTTCTCTACCACCTCTGCGAGATACTGGGGTTTGGTGGTCTGGCGGGGATTTCCCGCCCAACGGCGATTGACGGGTCACCCTTCAGTTCAGCTTTTGGTCACCTTTTGGTTGGGCTGCATGAGATGTTCATGGCGGCGCAGAAGCAGCCCGGGGTTGAGCGGCAGCTCAGGGACGAGATCAGCGGTCTCGAGAGGGAGCTGGGGGTCGCCAAGGACAGGCTGGCGGATGTGGAGCGGCGCCTGACGAAGGCGGATTGCGACGCCGCGGATGCTCGCGGCAAGTTGGAAGTGGCAATCCGGCGGGACGTGGAACGGAATAACCACATCTCCAGGATGGAACAAGACATGTCTCTCTGCAGGAGCGGGTGGCCGCTAAGTAGAAAAAGATTGATATCCTTCAGCGAGAGTCTGCCGCCAAGCAAGCAGCGGTGACGAAACTGGAGGCTGAGGTAGCTCGCCTGCGGGACGAAGGGACCCGTGCCGCTGTGGAGAAATTCAAACAGTTGGCGGAGTACAAAAGGGCGATGACTGAATCGGCGAAGGCTGGCGCCCTAGCCAACGTGGAGATGCTGAAGCAGAGGGGCGCCATTGACTTTGCGAAGGCGTCCCAGCCACCTGTTCTGCCAGTCCAAAATGCTCCGCCGGTGCAAGCTGCGGTTCCTGTCCAGCCTGAAGGTGTTCGCTCAGGAAGCAGGGAAAGTGGTGCACAGCCAGCGGATGGTTCTCAGCAGACTCCTCTGCCTACCCAGTCGGAGGTGTCCCGTGCCGGTTTCCTGGCGGCACACACTCGGCCGGATGGCACCATAGAGACTCCAAGTCCTACCGCCAGAGGGTCTGACCAGACAAGCCACGCACAACCACAGCCGCCTGCGGAAGGTGGAGATGTTGAAGCCAACCCGAAGAGCTGAGCTCCTACATGTGTTGTTTTTTTTTTTTTTTTTTGGCTGAGTTTCGACATTTTGAAGTAATGAACAACTTTGGGTGAGGCGTCTCAGCCCTGAAATGAAATTTCAAAGTTTGATGTTTGTCATGATATGTTTGTACCGCTAGAGTTTTGACTTAGAGATTTTTCTTTTGCCAAGCAATGAAACATTAAAGGAATTAAAATTGGTCCAAGTGCACAACGTAGCAGACGTGGTCCGCTGACGATTCCTGGCGTTGCCAGTTGCCCTCAGTGCTAGACTTGGTAACAATGGTTTGAATAATTCCTCGTTTCATTGATAGCTGACCGATCAGCGTTTACAAAAGAGGGGTAGTACCCGTTGGGTAGCTTCCCTTAGCTAAATATTGAACAAAAATTTAGCTAAGTCAAGATGCCTTTGGGTAGCGGCATGACTATTTGTAATAATACCGAAGGTGTTCGGTATTCCAAGGGTGGGTCGTTGTGACGCCATCCTTGTCCATTAAGTAGAAGGTGCCTGGGCTAACGACTTCCACAATTTTGTATGGACCTTCCCAAGTTGGGCGAAGCTTTGTTGGCGGTGGAATGACTTCCTTCATTACCCAGTCCCCCAGTTGGAGGTTCCGGGCTTTGACTCTGGCGTTGTAGAAACGCGATACCCGCTGCTTGTTTTGCAGGTTGCATAAGTGGGCCTTGTGTCGCTTTTCCTCCAGGAGGTCCTTGTCCAGGTTGATGCCGTCAGTGTTGGTTTCTGGGCGGTAGCCCTCGACTCTGGCGGTAGGTTGAGTAACCTCAATAGGCAGGACAGCCTCCGTTCCGAACATCATGCAAAAAGGAGTTTCACCAGTTGCAGAAGTTGGGGTTGTTCTGATGGCCCATAGAACTTCCGGGAGTTTCTCCGCCCATAGACCCTTTGCGTTGTCGAGTTTTTTCTTCAGCAGCTTTTTGATTATCTTGTTTGCTGCTTCGACCTGACCGTTGGTCTGGGGGTGGGCGACAGATGCAAAACTCATCTTGGTACCCAAGTTGGCGGTGAAAGAGATGAGCTCCTTGTTGTTGAACTGTGTGCCGTTGTCTGTGATTATTGTGTGTGGGACACCGTAACGGCAGTAGATGTTCTTCCAGAGGAAGTGAATTACCTTGGCGGTAGTTATTGCCGTTAGTGGCTCCGCCTCTATCCACTTGCTGTTGTAGTCGATAGCAACTATGATGTACTTGAACTGGCCCTTGGCGGTTCGAAATTTTCCCATCAGATCCAGGCCCCAAGTTGAGTGAATCCATGGAGCGATGATGACCGATAGTGGTTCCGCCGGTGCATGTGGGAGATCAGCAAATTGTTGGCATTTGTGGCATGATCTCGACATCTGGCGGGCATCATCGCCGAGAGTAGGCCAAAAATAGCCTTGTCGCATTGTGCGATTGGCTAAGGATCTGGCGCCTGAGTGGTTTCCGCATTCTCCGCTATGAATTGCCGCCAGAACAACCTTTCCCTCCTCTGGGGTTAGGCAGCGGAGGTTGGGATGGGTGAATCCCTGGCGGTACAGCTTGCCGTTCTGGATGTTGTAGCGGGTTGCCCTCCGCTTGAGTTGTCGCGCCTTAACCTTTTCTTCCGGCAATGTGCCGTTGCGCTTGTACTCAATGACTTCGTCCATCCAGCTGGTATTGACCTCAATGTTGAAGATCTCCGCCAGGGTTTTTGTGATACTTGGCTTGTCAAGACACTCCACTCTTGTGTCCGCTGGACTCTGATGTGGCTGGGCGGTTGCCAGTCTTGCCAGTGAATCAGCCTTGGCGTTCTTTTCCCTGGGGATTTGTGTGATGTTATGAAATTTGAATTTCTTGAGGAGTGTCTTGACGTACCCCAAGTATGCCGCTAACTGTTGGTCCTTGGCCTGGAAGCTGTCATTGACCTGGTTAACGACCAACTGGGAATCACTGAAGATGTTGACACTGTCAGCCCCTGAATCGATGGCGAGGAGTAAGCCGGCAATGAGTGCTTCGTACTCCGCCATATTGTTGGAGGCCTTGAAGTTGAATTTCAATGCGTATTCCACGTTCAGCCCCCCTGGTCCTGTCAGGATGACTCCGGCGCCGCTGGCCTTGGCGCTGGCGGAGCCGTCCACATGCAGGTTCCAATCTGACTGTAGGGGAGCTGGCTCCTCAGCGGTTACCATTTCCGTCCCGGGCTCAGCCTCCGTGCTGGGATTGGGCTGACGCTCGGTGAGCTCAGCGATGAAGTCCGCTACCGTCTGGCCCTTCATGGCGGTTCTTGGCTTGTAATCTATGTCAAATTCACTGAGCTCGATGGCCCACTTGCTGAGGCCCCCTGAATGTTCAGGGTTCTGCATCACCTGTCTCAGCGGTTGATTAGTTAGCACATGGATTGTGTGTGCTTGAAAATATTGGCGGAGGCGCCTGGCGGCAACGATGAGTGCGAGAGCTAGCTGCTCCAAGGGTGGATATCTTGTTTCTACCCCGTTCATGCCTCTGCCGGCGTAGAAAACAGGGAGCTCGTCCTGTCCCTCCAGCCGGACAATGGCGCAACTCACCGCTGATATCGATACCGCTAGGTATATGAACAGTGTCTCTCCTTGCACAGGGATAGAGAGTAGTGGGACTGCCGCTAGGTAATCCTTCAAGCCCTGAAACGCCGTCTGACATTCTGGGTTCCAGTTGATGACTTTCTTGTGAGTCGTTTTGAGGAGTTTGAAAAATGGGGCACACCTGTCAGGAGATGAATCGAGAAAGGGCGGTTAACTTGCCTTGGAGGCACTGGACATGTACCTTATACTCAGGGTCCGCCAGGTCGAGTATGGCCTGTACCTTGTCCGGGTTAGCCTCGATTCCTCGTTCACTGACGATATAACCCAGAAATTTGCTGGCGGTGACGCCAAAGAAGCATTTTTCTGGGTTGAGGCGCATGCCATAGGCCAGGAGGATGGTAACTATGATCTTGAGGTTTGCCACATGTCCGCTGGCCTTTATACTCTTGACCAACATGTCGTCCACGTAGACTTCGATTATCTTGCCCAAATGTTCAGCGAACATAGCATTCATCAGCCGCTGATAAGTTGCACCGGCGTTCTTCAGACCGAAAGGCATAACATTGTAGCAGTACAGGCCTTTGTCGGTGGTGAAGGTGGTACACTCCTGATCGCTGGGATGCATCTTGATCTGATTGTAGCCGGAGAAAGTGTCCATCATGCTGAGGAGTTCATGCCCGGCTGTTGCGTCAACCAGCTGATCAATGCGTGGTAGAGGGAAACTGTCCTTTGGGCACGCCTTGTTGAGATTTTTGAAGTCGACACACATCCGCCACCTGCTGCTAGGCTTCTTGACCATGACCAGGTTGGAGATCCACTGGGGATAGACTACCTGGCGGATGAATCCCATGCCCTGGAGCTTGGCGACCTCCTCTCCTATGGCGCGGTATTTCTCCTCGTCAAAGGCCCTTCGCTTCTGCTTGATAGGATAGAAGGATGGCTTGATGGTTAGCTTGTGCGTGATGATTTCAGGAGAGATACCTGGCATGTCTGCATATGACCATGCGAAGACGGCGGCGTTGTCCCGTAGGAATTGAGTGAGTTCTGCCGCCACCTCTGGGTCTAGCTGAGCTCCTATGCGGACTGTCCGCTCTGGGTGCTCGTCGGAGATGCTGATGACCTTCAATGATGTTTCTGGATTGACCGGTTCCTTCTTCACATATTTCTTCTCCTCATCCCTAGGATCCTCGAAGATATCTGGTTGCGGTGCCTGATTTCCTACCGTTAGGATTTCGTGGCGGCGGGTTGACCGCGCAATGGTGGTTGAGTAGCACTCTCTTGCCAATTGCTGACTTCCCTTGACACAGCTCGTGTCGTTGGGTGTGGGGAACTTCATGAGAAGCATGTATCCGGCGATGATGCATTTGAGCTTGTTGAGTGCCGGCCGTCCTATGATGGCGTTATACGAACTGAAACAATCCACAATTATAAATTCAGTATGTACCTCCGCCATACATGGACTGGAGCCGATGGTTAACCGCATGTAGTCAGAACCCAGCGGTTGAGTGATATCGCCGGAGAAGCTAAGCAATGGCTCATGGTCTTGCAGTAGTTTCTTGTTCCGCTTAAGGTTGTTGTAACAACCGCTGAATATGACATTGACAGCAGATCCGCTATCCACCAGGATTCTTCCCACTGACCATCTGTCGAGAATGGCATCGATCAGAAATGGGTCGTCATGGGGTAGATGTACTCCGCACTCCTCCTCCTCTGAGAAGGTGATGGGCTCCCAACCAGACTTTGGGAGTTTGGCGGATCTCTCGTAGCGGATGTTACAGACTTCCTTTGGGTGATTGGCGCGTGCGTAACGCTTTCTTGCCCTGTGAGACATGTTGGTGATTAGAGCCCCGCCATCGATGGTGTTGATGCGGCCCAGTGGCTCAATGTTGGCAATTACAGGTGGCGGTTGGCGCACCTTGAATTGATCCATCTTGCCGTCACGGTACAGGGTCTCAATGGCCGTTTTGAGAGCGTTGCAACTGTTGGTATTGTGACCGCTGTCCTCGTGGTATTTGCACCACATGCCAGTGTTTCTTGGCTTGCCCTTTTTGGGGAATTTCGGTGAGGGTGGCGGTGGTATCTGACCCTTGCACTGATTGTAAATTTCCTCGTACGAGGCTGTGAGGACCGTGAATACTGCATACCGCTGAGAGGACTCCGTCTGCTTGTTGCGACTGTCCCCATGGGATGGGCGGTTGCCCTTGTAGTGGTTGTCTTTCTGCCTCTTGCTTTGATAACTGCCCTGTTGCCACTCCCTCTTCTTGTCAGCTGGCGGTGCAGTGGGGGCCTTGCTGGCGGTCTCCTGGTGGCTGGAGGGGGGTTGAGATGATTTTGTTGGTGTTGCTGGTGGCGGTGGGGTTTCTCCATATGTGATAAACTCTGCCTGGGCATGAATGACCGCCTCACTCATAAGGTGATCAAACGCCGCGTTTGGATGATTGTAGTTGAGGTGATAGAGGAATGGTCCCTTGATGAGTCCCTGCTTGAAAGCCGCCGAAGCCATTGTTTTGTCGAGATCGCGGCACTGAGATGCTGCCGCCCGCCATCTTGTGACGAATGCCTTCAATGATTCGTCCTCTCCCTGCCGGACGCCAAACAACTGGCTCGTGTTGTGATGACCGGCGGACAACAAGATGAATCGAGAGAGGAAAGCATGAGATAACGCCTGGAATGAGCCGATGGACCCTGGCGGACACTCGAAAAACCAACTCATTGCCTCACTATCCAGCGTTTCGCTGAACAAGTGGCACAGGGTGGCGTCATCAAATCCCTTGTTGTTGGTGACCTTCTTGAACTTGTCCATGTGGACGAAGGGGTCGGTCTTACCGCTATAATGTGACATTTTTGGGGTCTTTGCAAACGCTGGTCTGACGGCTTGCAAAATTGTAGCGGTGAATGGTCCTGGCCTGGACGCGAAGAGTGGGTTTGGGGCTGGCGCCGGGGTGCCTGCCTCCGCCAGGATTAGCCTCTGTTCTAACTGCTGTATCCTCTCCAAAATTTGGGCGGTTGCGTTGCCAGCGGGGCCTGCTCGGGCGCTCCGCGGAACTGACCCTCGCCCGGGAATGGGTAGATTGCCCTCAGTCCTTGCTCTAGTCCTCGAGGGGTGGGTGCGCAGCGATGACTCCGCCTCCTGCTCCAACACTTGGGGGACAGGGGGTGGTCCCATTCCTGCCAGCTCAGGTGGGTTTAGCGGTACCTGCATTTGCACAATGGGTCCTATACCAGCGGTAGGCCGGCTGTGTCTGGTGCTGTGTGACTGCTCACTTCGTGCTGGGTTAGCGTTTGCGTCCAGCGCCCGCTTTAGCTCGTCGAAACGTGTCATCAGCGTGGCCACCTGCTCCTGGGCCTCAGCCTTTTCCTTGCGTTCCTGCTCGCGCTCTCTGTTTGCTTTGTGGAGGTCCGCTAGCGCCAGCTCGTACAAGGCGGTGAGGTCCTGACCTGGGGGGCGGCTGCCGCTTGGATTTGTTTCACCGCCAGGGTTGACCGGGGTGCTGAATAGTGCGCGGTTGATGCTTACCGCTGGGTGGGCGGGTTGGGGAACGGCGGACTGGTCTGCCTGCTCCTCGACATTTCCCCCGCCATCGTTAGTCATGGTAATTGTGATGGGATGACTTTTTGTTCAAGGTTTCCCACAGACGGCGCCAATGTTAATGCTCAAAAGTCTGGCGGTAGCCAAACCTTGGTCTAACGCTGGTCCGGCAGGCGGACCGCTACTCTGCCGCTCTGAGGACTACTGCTAGCTGCCAAACACAAGACAGGGCGTTAGAGGGAGACCGCGTTGGGCGGTCTTCAACTCTCCGATGCCTAAGTCAGTCAATGCATATAGGCAGCATAACAATAATGAGTAGTAAATGCGTAATTAATGAGGAGAGAGGAGAGGACCTTTTATAGGTGAGGAAGAGGATGATCTTCTCCTTGTTTTCGATGTGGGACTGATGTGCTTCAGTTCCCAGTTTCAGTAGCTTCTGATGCTAACTTGACACGGTGCGTGGTGGCACGTCGGCGGTGCTTTGGGGTTGATCCGGGGCTCAAGCGGTAACCCGGCTAGCTGTCTTTACGCCAGTCACTCATATGGTGGGCGTTGGTACCCCTGGCGGTACAATGAGCGTGGCTCATTATAGCTAATTATGCTTGCAAATGCACATGTATGTACACATGTTGAAGCACTCAATCCTAGGAGTCCAGAACCGGCGTCGCCACCGGAAGAACCGGCCGGAAACCTACCGAACCGGCCACCGGAAGCTCCATACAACCTGCAGCAAACATTCCACCGGTTCACTATCTTCCGGGGATCCAATTTCAACCAAACTTTTTCACCAGATACCTCTCAAGCTAACGATTCAGGAACCAGAAGAAAAAGCACAAAAACCGGCCTAAAAGTGGATGAATCGGCCGACTAAACCTCCTACAGAAAACAGGCAGAAAAGAGAAGAAAAGAAAGAAGGAAAAAAAAAAGGAAAAGAAGGAAGCCCAAAAGCCCTGAAGCCCAGAGGCCCACAGCCACGTCAGCTTCCAGGACCCAATGCCACGTCAGCTACCAGGGACCCACTGCCGCGTCAACATCAGGACCCCACTACCACGTCAACACGGACCCCACTGCCACGTCAGCAGTGGACCCAGAGCCACGTCAGCACCTGTCAGCGATCGGTCAACGCCGGTTGACAGATTCGGTCAACTTTCAGGAGACTTTTCCATGCACTTTTCAAGCCATTTTCCGACGACTTTTTCCTGCCAAATTTTCCGGCCACCTCTTTCAAGGTATTTTTTTTACTACAAGTTCCCCTTTTTTGAGTTTTTATTCAATTTCTCTTCTTTTTCTTGGAGACTTGCAACCTCCCTTCTTCTACCCCCCTTTCTTCATCATAGGGTCATTAAGCCGAACTGTGGGGGTTCGTGCTCGCTCCAAGCTTAGAGCTTGTTGAGATCTCCAAACTTAGAGTTTGTAGAGAATTTATGATCGACCACTTACGTCATTGTTTCGATCTAATCCAATATCTCTTGTAATCAAATTTCTTGGAAGTGACTACGCTCGGAAATTCCTAATTTCTTGGAAGCGATTACGCTCAGAAATTTTATATGTTTTCGTGGTAGCCTATTTCGCTCTAAAACTAACCCTAATTTCTTGTTCTCTTTCAGGATGAGTAACCTGAACAAATTGGACTTTGCTCCATTGGGAACAACTGGCTCTGGATATCACAGGTGGGTTCGTGATGTCTGTCAGCATCTCAAGGCCGATGGAATCCTAGATATGATTCTTGAGCCTAGCCAGGACGTGATAACTGTTGAGCAAGCTCAAGCTTTAGAAGCAAATAGAGCAGCCTTAGAGGCAAATAAGGCGAAAGCTATCATCCTAATGACTCGTCATATGGTGATTCGCTCCAGTACGAGTATATGAATGAAGAAGACCCAGAAGGCTGTGGGTCTCACTCGAAGAAAGATTTGGCAACGTCCTTAACTCCCTGCTTCCTGACCTAGAAGTGAGATGGCTTAGCCTCCGCTTTTGTGATTTCAAGTTAGTTCTTGACTACAACTCGGAAGCACTTCACATTAAATCCTTAATGGAATTATGTGGTAAAGAGATCACAGATGCGATGTTAATTGAGAAGACTCTCTCCACCTTCCCCGTCTCTGCATTGATGGTTGCTAAGAACTATCGAATTGATGTTACTGCAGGACGGATCACAAGGTTTCATGAGCTCATTGGAGCTATGAATGTCATTGAAAAGCATGACAACATCCTTGTGAAGAACTATAATTCGAGATCCGTGGGAACAAAGCATATTCTGGAATCCAATTATAGTCGCGCCCCAAAGAGAGGGTTCCAAGAGCGAAACCCTAATCTTAGGGATACATTTGGACGTTCTGGTCCATATAATCGCTCTACTTGGGAAGGTAACTGCCAAAATAGGTGAACACGGAACCGAAGAGGTCAACGTGGAAAGAGAGAGGGAGGCAACGCCTCTGGCCATGTTGGTGGAGCCACAAACACTAAGAGCCATCTAAATGACGCTTTCAAAGCACCTCAATCAATGGAGTTTGAGCAAAGATATGTGTGTTCTCGATGTGGAGTGTCTGATCATTGGGCACACATTTGTAGAGCTCGTGAAGAACTAGTCACGGCCTACAAAGCATATTGTGAAGCAAGAGAAGCTCACTATGTGGAAAAAGAAGATCAAGAAGATGATCTAGAGTGAAGGGTTGAAGACTACAAATCTGGCTGGGATCAATAGATCGCCAATTCTGTTTAAGTCTTTATTTTTCCAAGAGATGTAATAAGCAATTGCCATATATTTTTGTAGTAAATGCCAATGCTTTAGTTTCTCTTCAAAGTAGGCTCACCCAAAGTAAGTGTGATGTCTAGGAAGGTTATGAGATTAGTGGTACTTAAGCGAGCCTTGCTCCACTGACATCTCTCTACTCACCTGGTCACATTTATTTTGGAATTACTGAAAGAAGTTAGACGACTACCATTGTTTTTCATTTGCTAGCATTTTGGATTAGATTTTCTTTGGTCAAAGAGACAATGATGTAACTCCGTTGGCTTATGAATAAAATTTCGAGTTCTTCTCATGATGACTCAATTTTGATTCTGAGCATATTACTTTTGTGACTACGATGGCTGGGTCATCAATATTAATTCAAGAACATGGAATAGCCCAAGTTCCACCTGCCAAATGACACCTTGATTACTGTCGCAAAAACTCTCTATGCTCCTAGGGCAAATCGCACCTATGAATTGCCAACGGATTCTATGCGAAAACGCATGTAGAGAATGGAAATGAGTTACTTTGCAATACCTCTAATGATTGAGAACAAAGGCGCATCTTAGAGAAGTTTATGTGTCTCTCTAGTGGACTTTATGTCACTATTCGAGTTATTAAATCCAATAAAGTTATGAGAGAAGATCTCTTGGATTTAGACACATATTGGCTTTGTCACGACAGGATAGGTCATCCTAGTCATGATATGATGATCCGTCTACTAAAGACTTCACATGGACATCTTTTCTTTCGAGCGAAACAAAGCATGAATCAAAAGTTGATCTCTGGACTAAGTGTGACCGAGGCTGCTGCCTAAGGCACCGCCTCCGTCCACCACCAGCCTAGGGCTGGCATAGTCCCTATCCATGCCACCATGGATAGCGTCCATCATGGTGATGGCGCCCCAGGTGATGTTGCAATCACCAACTTGCTTCAAATAGCGTTTCAGATGCTCAGGTCTAACCAAAAATTCTTATTTGTTGCTTCTAAAGCCTCTCGCTCGTTTTACAAAGCCTGTTCCTTAGGGAAATTAGGACTGAGACCATCCTATGCAAAAGATATAAAAATACTCATTCTATTCTTACATAGAATCCATAGGGATTCTGTGGACTATTTCAACTAACTTGCGAACGTTTAAATATCTCATGATGTTGGTTGACACGCAAACACGCTGGTCATGTGTTGTGCCATTGTTCACCTATAACAGCTACTTATTCTACGCTCCCAGCACATACCATATAACAACGGGCTCACTCTCGGATCATCATATTCCGTCAATTGGACTTGACCATGCTAGAGAGTTTACATCGAAGACTTTCGATGGTTATTGCATTGGGACTAATGTTGGACATTATATTCCCATGAACACACCCAAATGGTCTCGCGGAAATGACTACAATGGTAGTTCGGACATTGGTAATGCACACCAATTTCCTTATATCCGCTTAGGGTGATGCAATATCGCATGCAGCTACGCTAATTCGCCTACGATCTACCGCCACTCAATCTACCTCTGTGTTACAGCTAGTGATTGGGTACGAGTATCGTACTTACGCACATTTGAGTGAGACATTTATGTGCCAATTGCGCCGCCACAGCGCACTATGACAGGTCCTTATAGTTGAATGGGCAACTACTTAATGTTCTTGCATGGCGATCACTTTACCGCTAGATTTGCATGGCGATCACTTTACCACAGCGCACTATGACAGGTCCTTATAGACGAATGGGCAACCACTTAATGTTCTTGCATGGCGATCTCCTTACCGCTAGATTTGCGGATATCACTTTGATGAGACAGTCTTCCCATCGTTAGGGGGAGATAAGAATACGGATGTTCAGCAGGAACAGCAGGAATTGTCGTGGCTTGTCCCTACTATGTCTCATCTCGATCCCTGTTAAAGTGATGAGATCATACAAATATGGTGCAAACATGCCTGCAAGAAAGTACGTCCCTACGAAAGGACATAGCGCCACCCTACACGGAGGTAGGCATGGCGCCAACGCCAAAGAGAGTGGCACTCTAGCATTATAGGCTATGGCCCCAACTAGGATGCGTGGGAGGCCCGTGGGTTCGAAGGACACTTTGGCACATTCCAATCCTTTGATCATCAAGACTCAAAATCCGTCTCATGAGAATCTTCCGGGTTAGGGTTATCGTTGGGGGACGCCTCAACGTCAGAACCTATTCCTGAGGATATAGAGCTCTATGAAAATTACACTAATGTATATGAGATGTGGGATAGAAACTCCATCATAATTGATGATGTAGTCGCGCATTTCGTTGCTCATGAGTTTGTTGAGTCCGATGATATCGAACCACACTTCGTTGATGAATGAATGCCAACGTAGAGAGATTTGGCCTAAATGGAAAGATGCAATCCAGATTAAGATGGATTCTCTAACGAAGAGGAAGGTTTTTGAGCCAGTGATGCCAACACCTCCTAACATAAAACCTATTGACTAATGGGTCTTCGTTAGAAAGCGTGATGAGAAAAAGAGATGGCAATCTCACCTTATGGCGCAAGGCTTCTCACAAAACGCCTTGGAATCGACTACGATGAGACATATTCTCTCGTAATGGATTTCATTGCACTCCACTACCCTGTCAGTTTGGTAGTTTCTGAATAACTGAACATGCAGCATACAAATTTAGTCACTACGTATCTCTATAGGGATTTAGATACGGAATATACATGAAGGTTCATGGTGAACTTCATCTACCCAAGTCAAGTGGCTCTAGACCACGGAGCGCGTTTACAATAAGATTGAAACGCTCACTAAAGTGACTACTTGATTGGGAAAGGATATGCCTACGCGTTTCTATAACAAGTTTCGGATTCCATCGCGGTTCATGTTGGACATGATCTTCATTAGAAGCCCTTAAAGTGTTGATACGCTCGAAAGGAGTCGCCAATTTAAACCCAGAAAAATGTAGTTGTTAGTATAGAATAAGCAGGGATCGTTCAAGCCGGGGATTGAGGGTACTTACATGTGAAACAAAAATAAGAGAAAGAATTTACAAGACAAATGAAAATAACAAGTATATATAGACAACAATTTGAAATTTACAAAGAATCCAAGTTATAGTTAAATTAGAAATCCATATACAACACAAATACAAACAACAAATCCTAGTTAAACTCTAACTACACAAATCCATGTATAACACAAACACATATTACTATTGTATTCATGAAATTAAAATATATTTTTAGATTATTTATTTTATTATTTACAAATTACATGCTACCTAAAATTCTAAGTTAATTTTATTTATTTACAAATATACAAAAAACACAAAACATAAAAGATAGGGGGTTTTTAAAGATTGAAAACATAAATTTTCAGAAAATAATAAAGAACAAAAATCATTTCTATACAAAGGTGGGAAAAGAAGAATTTTCAAAGAACAACTTATCAAGAACCATTCAAGATCAACGTTTCATGCATCCCTTAATATTTCTTTTAATTACCATGGAAAGCTATCAACCAAGACACAAAGATCAAAGCAACCATTGTCCCTTTTAACTTTCTTTCTTAAGTCAAATCGAAATAGCAAAGCACCAAATCAATTTTATTTGGAAAAGTTTGATATCACACACTCAAAGCAACTGTGTTAAAAATTCTGTTTTCAAATTATTAAGTTCAAGAAAGAATCAATAAACATGCGAATCCAAGCATGTCAAAACTCATCAACACATGCATAATCTGATTTTGACTCAAAGCAAGCCTTTACTACTTCTTTGAATTAGGGTTTACAAAGCATAAAACCTAATTACTAGCAAGTTACATGCAAGTCTTCCTATGTTTTCAACCACAAGAACATTACATGTAATGAAGCAGAAAATCATATCAACAATCCATATATTCGGCAATTAATCAAGACAAATGACAAATAAACACATCAATCATTGAATAGAACATCAAAATTATACTTGAAACAGATTTGCATACTCAAAAGTTTTGGTCTACACAGAGAAATTCCAAAGCAGAAAATCCATCTATCAATTACACAAAACCGTGAATTATATGTATGGTAGAGCATATGAACAACCCTTAGTTACATCCCAAGGTCCAAAGCCGCTCCTTAGCACAGCAACAAGTGAAGATCACGGTGGTGGAGGGAGGTGGCACGGCTAAGCTCCTTGAAGATTGTGAAAACCTGAAAACTAGAGAGCAAACAAGTGAGAATCGAATTTGTGGAGAAAAGTGTTCACCTTGAGATGTCAAATACACTAGGTATATATAGGGGAACATCTCAAAGCACTCCCAATTCATTTCTACTTGACTTCTCTTAGTTTGTGTTGATCTAGGACTTCTTTGACACAAAACAGATTTCCGGCCGGATTGACCTTAGTGTACTAAAACAGCCATAACTTCCTCTAGAAAATAGATATTGACAAACCGTAAAAATTTATGGAAACTAGATATCCTTAGCTTTCCAACCATATAAAGATCATAATTTTCTGAACTCTGAACGATTTTTGACACTCCGTTGAAGTTGACTGATCTGCACAGGCAGATTTCCGAATCTGTAATGGATTTGACTTTTGAAGCACAAGTTAAGTCCAATTCGATTTTCTTTCACATCACATGCCTCTCACATGTCTTCCACACCTATTTTGAAGATGAAACGTCAAGAACCCCCTAGAACCTTCAAGAATCTCACGGAAATTCCAACTCTAACTCCATAATTCTCTCAAAACCGAATTAAAAGTGTATTCTTCTTCCATGCGCACAACATATGATCTTCTTGAGACTTCTAGACACTTCTTGAACATTCCAAAGCTCTCCTAGTATGAGTAGAACTCCATATGCAAGTAGGTTTCCTAGTTGAATACGAACTTCTTTTCTGCGATTCTTCTACACTCTTCCGGAACCTTCTTGAGTAATCCTTATCCAACAGAGACTCCTTATCACACTAGTATTCCTTATCTGAGTAGAATTGAGTTTCCTTGTTCAAGTAGAACTTCTAATTTCCGCGACTTAAGAGTTTGAATCCAAGTCAGCTTCTGATTCCTACTCCAACTAGGATTTCATTTCCTAGTTGAACTGGGAGAACTTCCATTTCTTCATTTCTCTCCATTTCTGCGCTACTTGTGCCTTCCTTAGCCATTTTTGGACTTTAAGACTCCATTTAACCTGTAAAAACACTAACTAAGTTAAATTGATCAAGTTAAAGGAAATAACTTAGCGAAATATATGGTTTAAACATTATAAACGTCGCATTTTATGCTCCTATCAAGTGTTAAGGGAAACCGCTGAACACTTCAAATCTGAGTTTGAGATGAAGGATTTTAGGAGAACACGATTATGTCTCGGTTTGGAAATTGAGCATCGTGTCGATAGATGCTTAGGCATTTTGACAAGGTCAAGCCTTCAAGCACCCCCATGATCGTCCGTAGTCTTGATCCTGAAAATGATCATCTTCGTCGAAAGGATGATGACGAAGATGTGCTAGAGGCTGAAGTGCCTTATTTAGTACAATAGGCACATTATTGTACTTAGCTAAATGCACAAGACGTGATATCTCATTTGCAGTGAACTTGTTATCTAAGGTATAGCTCTGCGCCAACGCGACGCCATTTGATTGGTGTAAAAGATATCTTTCGGTACTTGAGATGTACGATTGATATGGGCTCGTTCTATCCCTACAGAGAGATGATGGATTCAGACCCATGACACACCAGGAAAGCCGCCAACACTGGCCTGTGTCCACTATCCCATCCCAAAACGACATAAGTATTTTGGAAGGTTTTACTGACGTTGGGTATCTCTCTGACTCATACAAAGGTCATTCTCAAACTGGTTAAGTGTTCACCATGGGAAAAGATTGTGATATCTTGGAGGTTTATAGAACAGACCTTAATCACTATATCTTCGAATAATGCAGAGATTCTTGCTCTTCACGAAGTGGTTTGTGAATGTATATGGATTGGATCCATAATTACGCATGTTTGAACAATTGTGGTTTGAAGTCTATCACAGATGAGCCTACGAGCATTTAGGATAATGCTGCTTGCTTTGAACAAATGAAGCAAAGGCTACATCAAAAGCGACAACACCAAGTATAATCAGCAATAACAAACTCTCCTTAAGATCAAAGTGAACTAGGTTCGATCTGAGGACAGTATGGCAGACTTGCTCACTAAGTCATTGCCTAAATTCCACTTTCGATAAACATGTTGGTAGCATCATTTGCGGAAGTTATCCGAACTCCAATGACAGTAGTTGTTAGAGGGAGATGCAGACATCAGGAGGAGGTGTCTACATGTATGGTCTTGAAATGTGAAGGGTGTGTTGTGCTCTTTTTCTCCTTTGACCGAGGTTATTTTTGTCCCACTGGGTTTTTGTTACTCGGCAAGGTTTTTAATGAGGTAACGAGAGGAGCACCACGTTTGGACGACATAAGGGGGAGTGTATAAGTAAATCCAAATTGTGTCTAGCCCAAACTCTAGGTTACTTGACCTAGTGGTAATATGGTTTAATTAGAAGAATCTAGAGATTATATTTTCTTGTATGATTCAGACTCTATGCCTTGTAAACCTCTATATAAAGAGGCCCCATATTATCAATGAGAATACACATCAATTTTCTCTCAATTTCTGATTCCCTAAAACACATACCAGACTTTCGCATACCAAATTTTTTTTTTGGAGCAAAAAAAACCATATAAATCATAAATTTTATATATTTTTTTACAGTATTTTTAACACTACATACAACTTCGTCAATCTTGAAAAATACAATTTGAAATTGAAATACATAATGCTGATGCCTGGTGGGCAAAGTATCATGACATCCATACTCTGAGCTATTGAGATGATTGAAAAGCTTCTTTGCCTCCATCTTCGATAAATTCTGGAGATAAGGCAGCAAACTATGAGTTATAACCAAATTTAATTTAATTTGACAAACCTTTACACTAGTGTAGTTTTGGTAAAAGAAAATAACTCAGGTGTTGCTATAGTCTGCAAAATCTGACTAGGGAAGAACACCTGACTAGGAGATAACTTCATGCTCAATATAAGACAGAGACTCTTTTGATCCACCCAAACGGGTTCTTGGTCATAGACAAATCATCATCATCCTTTGTGGAAAACAGAGCCTCTTATTATATCATCTATGTAGGCCTCGTCAACAGGGCCCGGCCCGGTCCATTCATAGCGGGCTTGGGCAGGGCTGGGCCTTACTATATTTTTAAATAATAACGGCCGGGCCTTGCGGGCTTTTTTTATAAATAAATCTTTAAAGACACTAATTTTTTATAAATCTATATTTATATATCATACACTCTTGTAGCTAAATTTAAAGCTATTGATTTTCCTTATTCTCCTGCAAATATGTCAATTGTAGTGTAGGGAAATAAGTGTCTCCCGCAAAGGATTAAGTTAAACTAAAAGCTTCAACAAAAGTCACAAAATGTGACTTCAGTTCCTACTGAACAGCAGTCGAAAACCAAACTAAAAACGTAACCAAAACAACCCAGGAAAATTTACAGAGACGTACTAGACACACAAGTCATCCAGCATACAAAATTTGGTGAATTTTGAAGTTGATTTACTATATTAAATAAATACGTCAAAACAGAGGACAAAAAGAAAACGAAACTGAGACAGGTTTGAGATTGGTTGATATCCTTCCTTTTGCTCTTATTTCTTTCCTTGCTTCGGAAAACCTAATAAACATAAAAACAACTAAATTAACCAGAAAATAAGATAAACTAACAAAGTAAATATAGGAATTAACAACATTATTATCGCATAATTATGTTCCTATCACACTCAAAAGAGCAACCTCTATTAATTCAAAGAAACTGGGAAAACCTACCGTTGGATGTGATTATTACAATAAATTATGAGTGTGGTTAAAAATTTAGTCAATTTCACCATAGTTTCGAACCCGATCGAATTAGTCAACCGTAGTCACTTGTATGTTTTCTTGGTTGACCGATGGCGTGACGACCGCGAAACATGATTATTTTTTTACATCACGTTTGTAAATATTTAATCGATGGATGTGCATAGATATAAGATAAAAAAATTAATTTTAATTATAAATACGTTGTCCTTTACCAATTTGCCTCATAAAGTTGTATGACTTATACATTGCATTTAAATTGTTGAGGTCCATTCTAAAGCAACCATGAAGTGGAAGATGAATATGGAGAAACCAACCGCTCGATGGAGAGATTGTAATGTTTTATGGTGGTTGTAAAAAATCCAGCCAATTTAGTTCTCGTTTCGAATTCGAACAACAAGGTCAAACTTAGTTACTCTTATAAACCTATATTTATATATCATACACTCCAAAGAGCAACCTCTATAAATTCAAATAAAATGAAAAAACCGACCGGTGAATGTGATTATTACAATAAATTATGAGTGTGGTAAAAAATTTAGCCAATTTCACCATATTTTGGAATCCGATCGAATTGGTCAACCGTTGTCACTTGTATGTCTTCTTGGTTGACCGATGATATGAAGACCGCGAAACGTGCTTATTTTTTCACATTACGTATGTAAATATTCAGTCAATGGATGTGCGTGGACATAAGATAAAAATTTCAATTTTAATTACAAATACGTTGGCCTATACCAATTTTCCTCCTAAAGTTGTATAACTTGTATATTGCATTTAAATTGTTGAGGTTCATTCTAAAGCAACCATGAAGTTGAAAATAAATTCGGAGAAACCAACCGCTCGATGGAGAGATTGTAATGTTTTATGGTGGTTGTAGAAAATCCAGCCAATTTGGTTCTCGTTTCGAATTCGATCAACTAGATCAAACTTAGTTACTCTTATAAACCTATATTTATATATCATATATACATTCCAAAAGGCAACCTCTATCAATTCAAATAAAATGGAAAAACCGACCGTTGGATGAGATTATTATAATAAATTATGAGTGGTAAAAAATTTAGCTAATTTCACCATAATTTCGAATCCGATCGAATCGGTCAACCGTAGTCATGACATGTAGAATATATATGCACATATTCTATATAGAAGTATGAGAACTTTCAATTTCACCATAAGCCAAATTACAACAAATTCACACTCACACAAAGACACACACACACACACACACACACACACACATATATATATATAACATATACATTAATACATAAATACATATATATATATATATATAAATATATAAACACACACACATATATAAACATGTCTAAAAGTCCTGGATCTTCAATAACGATGATGTGGCACACTGAAGATTTCCAAATATATGTGCTGTGCCTTCTAGACATGAACTTGTAAAAGATGTTGCAGATTCCCGTCCAAGCTGAACTGTTTTCACTTAAATTGGCATAACTCCTTCTAGAAAAGTCGGAATCGCAAACCGTAAAATTCCTCAGAAACTAGACACATGGGGTTTTCCCTACATATAGGGTACAGCTCCTAATTCCATATGAGAAGTTCCCAGTAATTCAGCGAAGTTAGGTTGTAGACATGAACTTGTAAAAGATGTTGCAGATTCCCGTCCAAGCTGAACTGCCTTCACTTAAATTGCCATAACTCCTTCTATAAATGTCAGAATCGCAAACCGTAAACTTCCTCAGAAACTAGACACATAGGGCTTTCCGTGCATATAGGGTACATCTCCTAATTCCATCCGAGCAGTTCCCAGTAATTCAGCGAAGTTAGGTATTCTGCACAACAGTTTCTGTGTTAGTTAGCTCAGCTTAGTGGCAGTTTAGTGGATTTTTCCTATCTTGTTTAGTATTGGATCTTGGTCTTGTCGACTTAAGTCTCAGTGTCTTTAGTTGTACACCAATTAAGGTCTCTAGGCGACTAGATTCACTGGTTTTCAGAGTTAGGTTGGGAGGGCCAGATTCTTCTATTTTCTAGCGTCTCCGGCGTAGTACCAAAGGGGGATCCCGTTATGTCTACGATGTATTCAATGTCAAATGAGTGACCTAGTTTTATGTATCACTGTGGGTACTAACACATCTTCTTGTCTGTCTTATGGCAGCAGAAGGGTATGTAAAGGCCATTCTGGCTTTTGATCAATATATTGACTTTTGTCTTCTTTCAAAAAAACACATACATATGACCAACTATCAACTTGAACCATTAATATGGAAACTCAAGTAAGTTTTTTTTTGTTTTTTTTTTTTACCTCAAGTAAGCTGTGATCTCCATGTACTTGAGAAGAACCCTCATCCATCGAGTAATTTAAATCATTAGGATTGAAGCTCTTCTCCACGTATGCATCAAATAAAGAGGACAATGTGTCATTATAGACCTCTAATTGTGAAGAATCTAGACTATAAAGTTTGTCATAAGCCCATTCCACAGATTACATCTTAAACCTAGAATCCATAATAACTGCAATTCCAAGAATCAAGCTATAATCTGACCAGTACTTCTCAAACTTCAGATTCATCTCCACCCCCATCCGTCTCATGAAACTATCGTGATCCCTCATGGTTTCCTGTATACTATGCTGAACAATGAACACCTTTGGAAAGAATAAGTTTGAAGTAGGGTATTTTGTTCCAAAAAATAAGCACATTACTTTATAAAAATACCCCAAAAACTTGGTGATCTTCTCTATTTTATCCCACTCATCAGCAACAAGACACAACTTCAAATTATTGTCACTTAAGCCCAAATTCATCAAAGCTCAACTACAGTAGAGAGCACTATCTAGCATCAAATAAGTAGAATTCCACCAAGTAGGCACATCTTGCCTTAAGCCTCTTCTACTACCTCTCAATCCAACTTGTGCAACACACTCCAAAAATCTTTCTTTTCTTACCGAAGAACCCTTTATGTATTTGATGAAATCACGTACCTTTATCACAGAGGGATCAATTGCCTTCAATCCATCTTGAACTATCAAGTTCAAGAAGTGAGCACAACACTGAACATGAAAGAATTTGCCATCCATTAAGAGCAGTCCTCTAAAGTTCAACTTAGTCTTCAATTTTTCAACAAATGAATCATTGGCAGTGACATTATCTAAGGTAATTGGAAACAAATTCTTTTCAATTCCCCACTCTACTATCAGTGTATTTACCTTATCAGCTAGTGCAACACCATTATGCGGAGGAGGCATATGACAGAAATTTATAATCTTCTTTCGCAATCTCCACTTCAAATCAACAAAATGCGTAGTAATTGTCAAATACCATCAATTGCTAAAGAGGTCCACAAATTAGCAGTAAAATACATTCTCCCTTGAACTGAACTCAACAAAGTTTGAAGTTTCACTTTTTCACTCTTAAATAACTTCAACACATGGGCTTTAACAGTATTTCTGCAAGGGAGTTTAAGTGCAGAAGAGATATAGGAAAATACATCTCTAATACCCTCATACTCAACAAAGCTGAAAGGTAAATCATGTCTGATAATAGCTTCTATCAATAATTCACAGAATCTGTCATATTAAAACTTAATTAGTAGAACGTATCGCAGATTGTGGTGAAACAATATTACTAGCAGAGGAAGTATAACATGAATTGTGATGACGTAACATGCTGCATATCCCTGATGCTGAATAATCACATTTGAGTATTGCTCCACATTTCTTGCATTTTGCACACTCAATCAGATCTTCACCCAAAGGAATGTCCTCAAAAGACAGCCAGCATTGAGAACTCTTCTTCCTCTTCTTAACTGTAATATCTTTCGTTCGATTTCTTCTAGAAGGAAAATCATCTCTTTGTACATTTCCTGTTGCATCTTCTTCTCTTTCCTCCATAGATATAAATTGGGACTTCATTTATACTCATCTACAAAAAAAGAAGAAACATACAGAGGTTAATTAACTAAGCTCACACCATGAAAGTTAGCACCAGAACACAATGCACACAAACTATAATTAACTAAGCTCACACCATAAAAATTAGCACCAGGCACTCTAAAGAATTAAAGCTACTGAAATGTTAATAGACCCAACACAGAAAATAGAATGCCAAACAGTTCACAATTACAATATTTATAACAGAAAAAGATATAGAAGAGGAAGATAACCAACTCATGTTTTCTCTGATCTTAACATCCAATGTCCGATACTTAGCTTATACATTTGTTAACACATCTTTAGTTTTATCTAACATGACTGACGCACTTATTTATGTTGAATCATGTCTTACTCAAACTTTTTACAAACTAGAAACTTAGCACAGGGACACATTAATTTGAATGAAGAGAGCATAAAAATGGTACCTTGATTAGATGATATTTGGGAAGACTACTCCAAAGCATAACAATACTTCCTTGAATAAGCAAAAAGTCCAAGCTTCTTGCATTATCTATAGCAAACAAAAACCACATGTTCAATGAACAACACAAGACCTGGAGATTGGTCATATGAAGGCAGAATTTCTAACTCAAAAGACAAACAACTCTTAACTATGCATTATCTATTGAACTGGAAGTGCTCACAAACTGAAACAAAGGAGACCTCACATTGATATTTGACCAATAAAACAAAGACCCTTACTATGGACGTTATACTAAGGCAAGTGAGTGGCAGTTTTTAATTCTTATATATCTATTGATGTGGTGGCACTTCAGTATAGTTCACAAGCTAATCAGAAATTTTCATACCTTGTGCCGCCCTAAATATCATTAAATCTTCTCAAGGCACATAAGTACTAATGATATAAAATTGATTAGTAGACTATGTACCAGTTTGAGATCAATTTCCACACAATGTATTTAGTAAAACTTCAACCAAAATTGATTAATTAGTTGTCATCTTATCATGCATGCCTATTACCAGATCAAACAAATTAATGGGGACAAAGGACTAACAGAATCATGTACAAAGCAGCAGCAAACAAAGCTTTTAGACTACTTCCTTAAAGACCATAAACATAATCTGGTTTTTACTTTTTACGTGGTAGGTAGAGATTTAACACAACTTGTTTAAGTAGCAGCATTCGGTATTAATAGCTCACCAATGACATTCAAATACAATTAAAATGGGATTACAAAACCAATACAGAACAGTGTTGGTTCTGAGAACATAATCACACACACATCAACAAAAGCACAAATGCGACTCCATCATTCAAACCTAGAATCAATAACACACTCAAAACCCCCATAACAGATTACAATACACAATACCCAGATACAAAAACCGAAAAACTCCACGAAATCGACAAAAACCCAAAGCTAAAGACCGATCAAATACCTTGAGAAATTGGGCGCGCAGCAGAATCCCAAAACTGTAAAAAAGCAAAGACCTTTGGAGAGAGGAAGCAAAACCCAGAGAGAAGAGAAAGAGAGAATTGGGTTCTGGGTGAGGGAGAAGAAAAGGGTGGAGGCTGCTGTGCTCTCGAAGAGAGGCGAAATGGATTTTTTGAAAATGTTTTGGGTTAACGGGTTCCAACAGGTTCAGCACGCACAGCCAATTAATTTGCGGGTTTTTTGCGTGCAAGCTTTTCTCAGCATGAATTAATAGTTGGGTGGGTTCGTGTGGGCTTTTACCATGCGAGTTTGTGGGTTACGAGTTCAAATGCCAGGTCTACTCTTACTCCTTCTCACATCAATACTTCGTAGTTATTGATATGTCATCTGATCTTGGAGCCCCAACAACCTAAAGATTTTAGTTCTATTATGCATATAAATTTACAAACGTTACATCAGCTCCTAAATCGTGGTCGACCTAACCATAGTTTATTATCAGATTTTGAAACACAATAACCATCTCTTAGAGCACGAACTAGATGCAACTAACGCCATATATCATTTGAAATGAGATTCTCCCATTACATTAAATTGATATCTAGATTATTACTGATAATATGAAAGAAATACAATATTCTATGAAGTAGTAGGGTGTAAGCAAGGTATATAAACAGAAGAATAAGGATGATGGGCCATTCTTCCATGTAGGAAACCACACTGAGCCTACATAACGTTGGGCCCTTAACAGTGCAAAGACAAAGTCGCTTGCAGTTACATGTTTGTAATATTTATTTGGTTTGGTAGATTGGTCTGAAGATGGTTATGGCTAGAGTTATGACTAGAGGAGAAGGAAAAATTGTGAGGACCACACCTTCTAGAATGCTTTATGTTACATGCCCCAGTTTTCTATTTAAGTAAAGGTTTTCATTAATGCATTACAAAGTTTGATTGATTATGGCTTCGCAGGGTAATAATATAACCATTATCCAACTATCAGATTCAATCTCCGTTGTAGATGGTCAACACCCGGTATCCAGAGAGTAAAAGTTTAATGAAGAATATGCATGTCGTATCATATCACCAATTAACTTTGTCGAATTTGTTCGACTGCTCTTCTTGTCATACTTGAGGGCGGTTGCCCATATAAGTTTAGGCAATTTAGATCTAATTCAATGCACAAGTGTTTATGATAACGTTTGCAGAATGATGATTGGTAGTCTAGACCCTCTTAACGAGAGAGTCAAAATACATGGCAAGCAATACACTATAACTCCAATTGATTTAGCCCAGGTTATGACATTAAGTCAGATGTTAATTATGAAGATGTCTTCAGGGAATCAGAAGACCACTCTAACGATATACCAAAAACATTACCAATAAAAAAAAACCACATATACCGTCTTCCAGATAGGGTAGTTAAGCTTGATTTAGAAATATAAACTGTCGGTGCTAACTATATCTGTTATTTATGAATGACATGCTTATAAAATATGTAGGAATGCAGGTGCGCAACTTAAACAAGAAATGAGGAGGGGTTGTGTTCCATCTAACTGCTCAATGAGCCCTGACGGCCACTCCAAACCGGCAGAGGGGAATAAAGAAAAAGATAAAACGGGGTCATTCAACTGCATATATCCCTTCAAATTCACAAGGCATGATTCAATATACAAAAAAAATGAGAAGGTGAGGCAAAGTGGCAAGATAAAGGAACAAGTGTGGGGATGATCATTTTCAGTACAATGACACATTTCCAATGAAACGGTGGAACTCCTCAATTTCATTTTTATGTCAAGGCCGCTAATCCAATATCAAGCAAGGTATTTACTAAAAATTTCATAAGTCGCAAATGAATGGATTGTACTTTATAACTTATAAAGGGCAAGATTTTGTTGATGAATGATGCAATATTATATAGTGTTTCATAATTCATATGGCTGTTGAATTTTCAAACTATGTTGTGTGGGGGACAAATATGATGATATACTATGTATATAGGTGTGAATGTAAGCCAAAATAAGTAGTTGTCGGCTCCCAACTAATTTATTATATAGATTTGACAATGAGATTGTCGCAAGTTCTGAGGCTTGGAGCGTGAGAAGATCAAACCTGCAGTGTCTAAGCCCTGAAATATGTTTAGATAATATTGTAAGTAAGCTTTATGAAATTATCCAAATGCTGAAGTTAAAATTGTAATCAATATCATAGATTGTGATATCCATTACTGTTATGGATATATTGATAATAGGCATCATTTACACATCATATATAATACATGTAATAAACATATATTTGCAAGCTATATGAATTGCCACGACTCCGTCAACTAGTAAATTAAGTTATCAATATGAAGGATGTGTTAACAAAGTTATCAAAATGCTGCGGAAGTACGCAGTGCGTATATAGACTCCTGTTATGTCAATCACAGTCTAAAAATTATGAAAAAAAAACATCTAAAAGGAGCATCCACAAAGACCTCTGTAATCCACCCCCACTTCATCATCCGCAACATATTTCCTATTTGAACCTTTATTAATCAGACTTACGAGATTTTAAAGCCGAGATTTCCCCTAACTCACCTCTCATATCATCAGCAATTGAGCCCATCTTGCTTTCTCCACTAGATAACATCATACATTCCAAATATATTAATCAAGGTTGGCAAGTCGCAGAAATCCGATGCATTCCATTCTGAAAATGGCTTGGTTATATTGAGTTTTTCCCTTTTGACCAACCTCCCCTTTATCATATTCATCATTATACCTTGTTGCCTTCATGTACAAGACTGTGCATATCATTTTAAGAGAATTTCATGCAATATAACAAAATCATTGTCATCTACTCATGCGATTCATACTGCATAAGAAAAGCATTTACTTCAAATTTCAGCAATATATTGTAGATTACATATACAAATTCTTAACAATAGGACATCCTCGAGTGTGTCGAAACCAACATCTTCAAGTCATTTTTTCTCATATTGCTGCATATTTTGAATCACATATATTCTGCAATTACATCCATTTTTTTGGAGAGGAACCCATTCAGGAAAGATGACATTGAATGTACCAAATAAAGTTTTAGCACCTTTGTATTTAACTGTCACAAAATACATTACATTGTCCAGGTGTCGAAGCTGATACAATTTAATAAGCTCCTAACATTAGTCCCTCCATTTAGTAGTATGAATAAGAGTGTTATGAATAATAATCATGAGCTTATTTGCATATCTCACCGTCATTATTGTATGTCCCCATTTGCATTCCTCTTTCTCCACAAAGGGATAGCTATCCCATATCTCTTCAATTTTTTTCCTAACAAGAACCACAATCAGATACCAATGTCATCCATCTCCTTTCTCATGCAACGGCACAAATATCTACATTTAATTACAATATCTTTGTTAATTTAAATGGGACACAAAACATATTATTGGTAATGTGAAGCGAAATGTAATTTATAATATGCATTCTTACAATTGTGCAATTGTCCATTAAATCTATCAAGATTGCATATACTTCTTGTATTCTCAACCCACTCTTGAAATGTCTTTGTAGAGTCATATGCACTTGTCTTTTTCTGAACAATAACATCATTCACCATAGTTAGGGTATAACATATATTCCATCTTCATCTCTAATTATGTAATATTAACAACATTCTTCAGTTATATGCCTAATTACTTAGTTTGAACAACACCCTTTAGTTTTGGTGAATTCGGTTGAACCTTTTATTGTTTTGAAACTAAAGCAGAACAATTTATTTTTTCCTTTACACTAAACAAAATATTGTCATGCATGACTTAAACATATGGACACACAATTGTTGGAGCTCTATAGGTAATCATATTACAATGCTTCAGACACACACAGAGTCATGAATATAAATAATATTTTTGTGCTTCGCATCGAACCCAAATATAAAGGATTTTTCATTCACATATAGGACCAAGTGTTTGGTTAATCACAAGATGAATGATTGAAAGCAAATTTATACAATAAATAAATTCTAGACATAAAATGTACATACCTCAAAGAAAGTACCAACTATTAGAACCTTCGCAATTTATATATTCAGCCACATAGTTAATGACCTACAATGGTGGACTATTGTGTTATGTAATAATCAAACTAATCTGATTAATTCAATATGTGAAAATGAACATGAACCACGTCTTCAATACCATTAATTAAATAGAATTCGGTAATTCATCTCGGCTTACCGGTGTATTAACGTATGTCCGTGGATAAAGACAACTAATTTTATCCTAATAAAAGAGAGCTCTATCATTCCCAAATGCAGCCACCAGAGTCCTGCGACGAAGAGTGAGTAATTACTTACCACATAGATCCCTCATAATTGCACATTCATATATATATATATATATATATATATATATGTCACACAAAAAATACATTTTGGTTATTCCTATAAATCACAATTCATTCTACCTTTAAATATTACCTTATTATCAATTGTTTTTGCACATTTGGAGCACATAATAAATATCTTTTACCTCATTCAAATTCTTCCTATTATTATATTTTAACCACAGCTATGTTCTTCCATCCTAAATTTGTTTAACACCAACTTCTACCATTATATCCCCTTACAAATGTAATGGGTGGACATCCTGGGCCTACCTACCAAACCATATGCTGACAATGTGGCTAATGAACCGTACTGTACATGTGATTTACACAAAAGTTTCATACTCATTCTAAAACTCAACTTTAGCTTACCTTTTTTCCTTTCTAGACAAATCCTTACCGCCCATGTAAATGAAATTTATCAACCTCATTTCATCTCCCTCCAACAGCTTCTTTAGGTAGTAAGGACCAACACCATACCTTTCTACCTCACAAGTTAATTGTGGGTCACAATCAACCAATCTCTTTAAGTAGTGCATGGCTTCATCTTCGTTTACTGTAGCTGGTAATAGACCTCTAACAAGACCTCTGGTTACACCATTTACCCCACAGTCCACATCTATGTTCACTGTTCTACTTGGTTAGGAGGCTCTTTCAAGCTGGTAGAACTTGCAAAGACGACCAGGGAACCATTTCCCTTGTTGTACTTCACTGGACTTCCATTTGGCTGTAACAACCTCAAAAATTAGCAGAGTTAGTTAATATAAATTAATAAGCATTGTAAGTTGTTATGCTACAATTATTCCAGGAACAACTTAACCTCACAAATGTAGTGCTCATCTTGTACGGTAAATAAATTGAAATAAATGATAGAAAACTGAAACTCATTACCGTTCCATTTCTGGTAGGATTACTCAATGTTGGTGACAGCTTCAAGGACCCCAACCTTGCACTTTTTGGATGATTTCGGGTTACCTTGTTCTCTAACTATGTCTTTGGGTCCATTCTTTTTTGCAGTTGTGTCGATGTCATCTGTATTACTTTTAGGTACTACTTGATCCCCCATTCCCTCATTTTCCTCACTTCCTCTATGACCTTTACCACACAGTATGTCTCAAGTTGGTTAAGGACTCCATTAATCTCTCAACCTTATTAATGAGTTCATTAAATTCGGGATGAAGCCTGCCAATGATGTCCCTAAGCCACCTCAAGTCAGAAACCACATGACCAAGGTTCACCTTAACTTCGTAGATGTCTTCATGAACTGAACTATCTAATCCTAGCCCCAAGGTGCCATCCCTATTATTAGTTGACATCATTTTCTTCTTACGCTTAGCAGTATTGATCATGAAAATGAGATTTTTGTGTCCTCCTACTTTTTTTATTTTTTCCACAAGCCGTTGGACCTCACTCTTTCCCCACAGCATTAATGGGAGTATCTTTCTAGGCCTGGGCATTTTAGCCTGAAAACCCGGACCGAATCAATCCGGACCTTCAGGTCCGAGCCGGGCTTTGAGAAAAAAAAAATATAGAAAAAACTAAAGCCCAGACCGTTTGCAAGTTAAACAGGCCGGTCCCGGGCCCTGATATTCACTCGGCCAAAAGCCCGAAGTATAACCCTACTATCCCTAACTCCCTAAGTAAGTATGAAGTCTTAGTCAGTCAACACTCAACATTCAAACTCATCGCAGCCTTCAACCCCTACCATTTCCCAACATTCATATTTCACTACTTTAGTAACATTCAAACTCATCGCAGCCTTCAACCCCGACCTTTTTCCAACATTCAAACTCGCACCTCGACCCTTTATGTTACATTCTGCAGCCTTCTTCAACTCAAACCCACAAAAACAAATCAACAAAATCTCAAATCTTTCACCCCGACACAATTTACCTCGAATCTCAGTGAATCACACGAACCTAGAAGGCCAGAACTGAGCGAATCACACGAACCCAGAACCGGAGAGAGAGTTCAGAGTCGAAGCAGAATCAAGACGGCGGTGAGGGCTTGATCGTTTAGCTTATTCTCAAACAGTTCTGACATGATTTATCAATGTTAGAAGGAGATTAGACGGTGGAAGCACTCAATTGATAGACGTGAGGAATTGTCGGGTGGTGAAGAAAATGGAAGGAGTTTTTCGGTGCTGTGTTCTTCGTCAAGGGATTAACTCATCGATTTGGGGATTCTGCTTTCTTTTTTTTTTTGGCAAATTCTTAGGATCAAATGAAACATTGCTGGGCCATTGCAGGATGTGTGCTTGCTTTGCTATGCTTTAAACATTGCTTGTTGTGCTTGCTTATATGGGCTGTTTATAAATGTGATCTGTTAGGTAAACCTTGATGACATGATCAACATGGAAAGTTCACCTTCCATTGATTTGTGGCCTTGAAGCTACTTCCATTGGCAGGCTCGTATTTATTTCTCTATGCTGAAATCCTACATGAGAAAGGGTTGTTTTTACAGCTCAATCTAACAGACACACTATCACCTCATGGTTTACATAATTTTGGTTTTAGCTTTGTGTCTATTTTCCCTTTGTTTATCATATAGTCAACAAACTTTTAAAACCTTTGCAATCAATCTCATCGTGTCAATTATAATGTAGTTGGAGGTTTGATATTGAAGGTTTGGATCTGTTGTATTGAAATGTCATTTAAAACGTTTGTCATCTGTTGTGTTGAAATGGAACTTTTAATGTGATCAGCTTGCTAGTTTCCCTACTATGATCAGCTTGCTAGTTTTTCTGCCATAAACTTATTCTGTTGTAAGCTTTTAATGTGATGTGTGTTGTAAACCAATAATGTGATCTGCATAATGTGAAATGGTTATAGGATGAACGTGGTTTGTTGGACACCATTTGATGGCAGCAGTTGGAGGCTTGGAAGCAAATGAATGTGGTTTGAAACTTTATTAGTTTACTTGCACTACTACAAAAACTGAATATGTGGACACCTCATTAAAAGATACAAAGACACAATTTTAAAAAAAGGTCCTTGTAAGTGATTAAGGACGTTTGAGAAACACGGGGCCTTTGTTTTAATTAAAGTCGGCAGTATTCTAAAACCACGGGTGCTTCACTAAAAGTGAAAAAAGTGAAAACTTTTCTCCTTTGCCTTCCCAACACAGCCTCAACGCAAACACAAAATCTCTCTCCATAGCTGAAATCTCGTCTTCTCATCACCACCTAGAACCCATACCAGGTTCACATCAGTAGTCGCTATCGCTCAGGGGTCAGTCAGGGTTTCGAAGAACACTCAGAGATGGAACCTCTCTCTCTCTCTCTACGGACCATTCTTATCTTTACCCAAGCCTCAATTGGGGAAAAATCAAAAACCCTAACTTTCAATTGGGATAATATCTATCAGGCATGATTCGCCTCTTGGTTTTTATTTATGTCTTTTTTCCTTAATACTCAATTTGATTGGCTTCATCTTTTTCATGAGCAGATGGCTCGTGTCTGAAGTGGTTCTGAGTTTAGAGATCGATTTCAGAGGTTGGTTTCCAGAGACTGGCTTTAACTCAGAGGGGTAATTATTTAATTCAAATTGAGATTCAAGACATGCTTGCATCTGTGTTATTTGCAATTGTTGTTTAAATTTACAAACTCTAATTAGTTTTAATCTCCCGTTTTAATCTCTAGAGAGGAAGACTTGGAAGATTCTCCTTTTTCAGTTTTGGCTTCGAACTTAAATGAAGAAGTTACAAAGTTCAGAAGAAGGTCCTGGCTGGAGCTATGGAAGAGGTAAAGTCCTTTTATCTTCTGTAAGTTAGCCAAGATCTCTCATTTTGTCCATTTATGCTTTTCTTAGTATTTGAACAAGTGTAGGTGACTGTTTTCTTTCTTCAGTATGTTGATTTGTGTTTCTGAAATGAGTTTTCTTTCTTGAGTATGTTGTTTTATATTTTATGTTTTAAGGAGCTCAAAATAGGGTAACACATCCGAGCAGAAGCTTCATTGTTTTTCTCAAGTCTCTAATTTGAGAGGAACCCACTTTGTGCATCACAACAATTTCTTATATCAGCTAAAAGGACTTCTGATCTGGGGTGTTAATTTGACTGTTTATCTGCTTATCCCTTTGTAGGTGATTAATGTTTCATCACTCAACACCCCCGGGCTACGTATGCTTCAAGGAAGAAAGCAGTTAAAGGTCCTTGTGAAGAAGGTATGGAGCTCAACTATGTTCAATATCGTTGTTCACAAAACTAGTGCAAAATGTAACACTTTCTGTTATGAAGGTACAAGCTGCTCGTGATGAAATGCAATGGGGTGAAGAAGGCCCTCCTCCATTGCTCGTGAAAATTGCTCCAGATTTGTCTAAAGAAGATCTCGAAGATATTGCTGCAATATGTATATATATGCTTGTAATTGATTACTTCTTTTCTCCTTAAGATGGTGCTCTCATGGTTTTCTTCTATATGGATATAGGTGGCCCTTGCCCTTCGCTTGGACGGATTGGTATGTTTCCTTTTAAATAGAAACTTAATGAGTATCCTTGTTTGGCATATATGCTCTATCATGCCTATCAAAATGTGAATATTACTTGTTTTTTGCACTGTTAGGCTGCCAACTCTGTGAAGTAATAAAATTATAAAAGACTTCTTTACTGCTTAGATGTTGCTGTTGACGCGTGGTTTATTAAAATCAAAGTTTCTCTGCATAATAGATACTTTATGATTATGTGATGCCCCGGAAATTCGTATTTATTTTCCGAGGATTTTTCGGAACTTAAATCGTAGGTATCGGACGGTTTCGTGACTCGTGGATGGAGTGGAAGTGTTTCGGGCGAATAATTATTCAGTAAGCGTTGTTTTAGGGGACACAAGGGTTGACTTTTTATTCGTTGGGATTCTCCGAAAACTTCCTTCATGAAAGTTGTAGAGCGCGTCGATACGAGTTTGTGGACATGCGGAACGCGAGAATTAAAGTTCGTATGAAGAAGTTATGGGCTTTGGAAAAACTTTCTATTTTGGTATAAAAGGAAGAAATTTTCCGGAAATTGCAAAGAAGGCCAGATTTCCAAAAACGAAAACCCAGCTCTCTCCCGAGCACGCGCGCAGCCTCCACTTCGCCGGCGTCGTTCTTGCTCCTCCGGCCACCGTTTGCTTCGATTCAAAAGTGGGTTTTGCTCGCCTCAATCCCCTCTTGAGGTCTGTGGAAGGATTGAAGAGAGATTCGAGCTGTGGAGGGAGCTACATCGACAGGAAGTGACCGCTTCGGGGATGAAATCGCCTAGATCGGAGTAGGAGATTCCGGCCACCTTTGTCTGTGATTCTTAAGGGCTTTTGGAGCTTGGAGGACGTTGATGCTTCCCACACGGTGGCTTGCATCGATTCAACTCGTGGAGGTCGAATTTTGGAATTGAAATTCTAGGGTAAAATTAGATCGATTGGTTCATATTTGGACTTTGTTGTAGTTATGAAAGTTGAAATTGGGGTTGTGATGAAGAACTTTGGTGTTGGGAGTTTTGTCAAATTCCGACTTTGATCCAGCAGCGGTGCCGCCATTGTGGTGGTGTTTTCCGACGGTTTCCGACCACCTCAGGAATAGTTTCTGTTCCTGAGTTTGATCTACTCGTCGATACGAGCATTTTGATATATTGTTTGTAATTTTTGGAGATCGTATGATTATGTTGTGATTTTTACGGTTTCAGACCGTTCGATGTTTCGATCCGTGAGGATCCGACTATCCGATCGACTTGTGGTTTTGGCATATCGATCGTAGATGTATTCTGGAGACATTGGGTGGTCTCGGATGTGGTTTTGCCTCAATTGGCGTCACTTTGGGGATTTTAGTTCAAAACAGGGGTTTCGGACTTAAATCGTTTATGATTTGTTACTAAGTGGAAACCATATGTGATTAGGTACTTGACGAGGTATCCTTGGACGGTTGTTTTGTGGTGTGGATGCCTTGTTCTGTATTGAAGACGCAGCAGGAGTTTCGAGGTGAGTAATCTCACAAGGTTCATTAATGAACAGAATTACCATTATCGTTTTGGCATTAATTATTTAACTGCAAACTATAGTTGGTATTAGTAGGCATTCCTGAGCGAATGACTACGTATATATATATATATTTACTTGATATATATATATATATATATATTCTTGTGGATGATGTGTGATGAATAATACGCATGATAGGTTCATATTATTGTTGAATGAGACTTTTCATAGAAACAATATTTTGGAAAATGATGTTTTCTATTGTTTGAAAAGGATTGAGTTTGATGTTACATTTTGGAGTCAAGCGTGACTCATTTTAAATGTATTGGTCCTTGTACCAAGGGTCACAGATGGTGAGCAGGGATGGGGAAAGCCGGAACTAGATGGTCGTATCGTTTTTAGGTCAGGTGTGACTTACTTAACGTTGACTTGAGACCAGATGGGGTCTGAAAAGCATGGGTCGCAGATAGTGACCAACGGTTGGTTCTAAGACCAGACGGGGTATGAAAACCAAGAGTCACAGACGGTGATAGGTTGCAGATGGTGACCAATGATTTATCTGTATTATGAGCCTAGTTACCTTATTGTCTTTGAGTTATGGAATTAACTGTGACTATAGATGGTATTAGTGACATTTCTGAGTGAATGATTATGTGTGTACATATATATATATATATTATGGGATATATATATACATATGTATTCATGTATTGGTGGCATTTCTGAGTGAATGATTATGTGTGTACATATATATATTATGGGATATATATATATATATATATACATATGTATTCATGTATTGGTGGCATTTCTGAGTGAATGACTATGTGTGTACATATATATATTATGGGATATATATATATATATATATATACATACGTATTCATATATTAGTGGCTTCGTGGTGAATCTGTGTTGATGTGTTGTGTGTCTAGATTAGACTGATTCGTTGTTGGTACATCATGGGGGGTAGCGGGGAGCTATCTGATGCTCATGAGTACGTGTTTTTAAAAAAGAGTTTCGCGGATTCTTTCTTTTAAATGTCCTGGAAGGACTTGTGAATCATATTCTATTGTTAGGATAACGATAGATATGATTGAGGTTGTGTTGATATGTTGTGTGTCTAGGTTTGACCGATTTGTTGTTGGTGCATCATGGGGGGTAGCGGAGAGCTATCTGATGCTCATGAGTACGTGTTTTAAAAGAGAGGGTCGGGGATGCTTTCTTTTAAATGTCCGGGGAGGACTTGTGTATCATATTTAATTTTCAGAGTTTAAATTAATATGATTTCTGTCACGGGGTGATTTGAATTGTTTTCTTTTGGAAAAAGTGTATTGTTTTGGGAAGCATGGTATGTTTTCCTTATTCTCGAGTCGAAAGGTTTTCCTCTTGTTTGGCGTGAGTTGTGCGGGCTTTTATCCCGTGATATTGTGTGAGTTGTTTTGAGTTACTCATATGGGCTTGCAAAAGCTTACCGGGTTTATTGTGTAGCAACCCGGTACACCATTCCAACGGTGTAGGGGTTATTTCTGCAGGTCAGGTTGATCGTGGCTGATGTTGAGGTAGCGTGCTTGCAGCTTAATGGTAATAAGTCAATTTTATGACCTTACTGTTATAGAGACTTCCGTTTGTAGTGAGCTCTGAGGAGTATTTACGTTTTATTTTGTTGTTGACAATTTAATTCGTAAACTCGTGTGTTGTGTGATTCTGTGGGGCGAGTCAATATTGAATTTGTGGGTTCAGGGCATCAATATGTACTTGGGTTAAAAGGGAATAAGTTTCTAAGTATTTTGTATTGATGGCTGAACATTTCACGCATATATAATTATGGGGTTATATATCGATTTATTGTGTATGAAATCAGGGGCGTGACAGATTAACATCTCAAGAATTCGTTGTCTTTGATCACCCCCTTAAGATTTCTGAGAAATGGGGGAAAAAGGAAAAAGCTGTTTCTTTGGCATATGTTAAGAAGAATGGCCAATTACTCAACTTATGAGAACGATGAAAAATTAGCTACATTATCCCATGCTGTGAAATGATGACTATAGGGTATTCTATATGTTACTGATGAGTTTATAATTTCAGTATGTGGGGTTTATTCTTGAAATTTTGTTTATTGTGAGTTAAAAGTTTGTTTAATTTGTTTCTAGATTATATCAAACACAACTGTTTCAAGAACAGAGTCTGTTAGTAGAAACCCAGTGGCTTCTGAAGCTGGTGGCTTGAGTGGGAAACCACTATTTGATACCTCTACCAGACTCTTAAAGGATATGTACCTGTTGACAAGGGTACGTTGGCTTTTCGTATAACTTATTATTCATGATGTTTACACTGAGGTAGAGTGTACATAGAACTTGAGATTGCACTTTTTGGTTCATTTTGAATATATGAATCAGAGCTCGAAACTTTTTGACTTGTTATCTGTTATCAATCAGGGGAAGATTCCTTTAGTAGGGTGTGGGGGTATTAATAGGTAAGATGTGGCAAGAATCAGAAGATTCAAAGTATAGCAACTAGGTGGGTCCTCACTGTCATTTATATTTTTATCATTTTGATTTGTTCTTACATCTGTATAGTTTGTTTTTTCCTCTTGTTTATTTGAGATGTCTTGTACGCACTCTACTCTTTGTGCACTTGGGTATCATATATTGTTAAGAAGAGATAATCTCTTTGAACCAAAAAAAGAAGAAGAGGTAATTAATTTCAATGGTTTGGATGCAAAATCTAAATAAGACTGGGATTTGTTTGTGTAGGATGATGATGGTTGCTAGAAATTTCTTGATGTAAGCAACTTCACTTTTTGTGGGATATGGTTTTTGTTTTCTATTTCCTTGTATATACTACCTTATTTTGTTATTTTTTTTATCTACAGGTGGCAGGGTTGCTTCATTTCTTCTGAGGTTGCTGCATTGGCTTTGAGGTATATTCTGTATTGACCTTTTGAAACTTTTTGTTCCATTTTGGTGAAAATAGCTTGAATCAATGTGGTAGGCAACGTTCACTATGTTGACGAATGATATATTTATACATCTTTATGTTCGTGCTGAAGTTTGCATGGGCTTGTGAACACAATAGGGGTAATCTAATTAAGATCATGTACCATATTTTCAGTTTCAATATTTTCTTATAATTCTCTGTTATTTGAGTGATAATGTAAGGATGCTGAGTTCATTTGTTAATTTTTGGGTATGTAAATTACAGGGAATGAAAGATCTAAAGCTTGATAGAAACATAAAGACACACGGCCCTTCTTCATTAATGAGGTAAATTTCGTCTAGTTTTTTCTTGATTTATTGGCACTTGTACAAGTTTATGATTTCCAATATTGGTGGGTTTTTTTGCCTAAATTTCTGTGATAAAAGTTGGAACACTTGTATGTGTTGATACTACTTCTAAGTTTTAAATTCTAGGCAAACATATGTTCGATGTTACTATTATTTACTACTCTTTTATTGGTTTTGCAGTTAAAGTAAAAGACATTCATGGACCCTCATGATGAATATGATCTGATGGAACTTGTAAAGTTGTTATTAGATTGGATTGTAATTTCTAGTTTAGTAAACTTATGAAAATGAATGTGCTCATATTTTAGCTATTAATTTATAATGGTTCGTAATCATTTATGTAAATATGTATATTTTATATATTTTTTTTGTGTCATGGAAACCATATCAGGACGTTTTTTCCACATCCTTATAGATTTGAGAGGATGTTTTTATGAGATACAAGGACATTTTCATAGCGTCCTTATAGATATCAGATGATGTTTTTTTGAGTTACAAGGACGTTTTTCTAGTGTCCTTGAAAATATTAGAAGACTTTTTTTTATAGAAACAATGACGCTTTTACAGTGTCCTTGTAGACATTTAAGGACGTTTTTCTAACGTCTTAAAAGATGACTTACAATGACTCCATGATAGATGACGTTTTTTTTAAGCGTCATCTAAAGTTTTTTAGGACGTTTTTCGAACGTCCTTAAATGCATTTTCTGTAGTAGTGTTGGTCCCTAATATTATTTGCCAATTTGGTTTGAAATTTTATTTGGTCTGTAACTTTGATCTGTTTGAAACTTCAATTCATCAGTCGGTTTTATTTAAACTTTGAACTTTTGAAGTTGGAAAGTTGGAAAATTCACTTCTTCCGTTCTTCATTCATACGGTTCGAATTTAAACTTTGAAACTTCATTTGTTTGTACTTTGTAACTTTGAAGCAGCTATGAAGTTTGGATGTTATTCTCTTCATTTTGTAGCTTAGTTTGTGATTTGTATGATGTTATTTTCTTCTTCTAAACCCAGAAAACTCAGAAACATGGTGAAATTGTGGAGAAAATGAAGGTAACCAAAATTGGACTTTTGGGCCCGAAAACCCGACAAGACCGGCCCAAGCCTATTTGGTCCGGTCCTTCACGATCCCGATAACTGAAAAACACTATTTGAGTCGCACTTGAAAAAAAAAAGGGGCTTGGTCCCGGGCCTAGCAAATTGACATGCGATCCCGGCCCGTGCCCAGGCCTATATCTTTCTATCTACTCCCATGCATGCCTCCCCTAACTTATCAAGGTATAAAACTTGGAGAAACAACACACATCCCCCCACCACAGGGCTCCTTTCTTCTCTCTGAACTATGATAGACTCTATAAGCTGTTTCAAGCAGAATGAAACCCAGTTTTTCCTCACAACATGCCTTGTCTCTATTAGTGCAATCAAGAGGGATTTGTCCACCACGTCATTGGTGCCTAGAGTCAACAATGAAATGTGCGCCAAGAATGCATATGCAATCCTAAATGTGTTGGCTACTTGTGGGCGATCATGAACAATCTTCTTTAATAGAGACTTGGATTTTGCCTTCGTTGTCGTGCATCAGCTCACATACTGCCGTACTTTCAATGGATCGGCCCAATTCAACCTCTTCGCCCCCATCATGTACTCTCATGACTCGACTGAACTCATCTGAAGTGAGAGGGTTGCTACCGTGTAGTTCATTAGGTCTACATTCTTAACCATCATCTTTCAAATGGATCCAATGAGCTCAGGGTAACCTATTTGTTGCATGTACCCATGTCTGATTAAGTGGGATTCTTAGAATGTAATTGTCGGGTTAGAAACTCTCATACATTGGTTGGTGGTGGATGTTTTTGTGAAGAACAAGAGGTCCTATTTAGAAGTTATTGAAGATTTATGACATTAGAAGTGTATTGTTGATTTACTTAAATTTAGGTAGTCCATTTTTAAGGGAGGTTATGTCGAATTTTCGATAAAATCTTTCTTTAACTTGGTCTATACATAACCACCTCTAATTCCAATGTGGAATCCGGAAGCGAGTCTATCAATTGAGACACGTTTGCATCAACTGTTTTGGATAGGAGATCTTGTCTCCCTAGGAAATGGTGCGACTATTTCCACCCTATTAAATACTTTGTTCACTCTACAATCAAAATTTTTCTTTAAAATCCCAAAATTGTCTTTAACTACAATTATTAACAGAAAAAATAATTATAGTAAATAAAACTTCACCCAACAAATATCCCTGTTATCATCTTAGTTTTTTATACCCAAAAAAAAAAATATATCATCTCAGCTTCTTCATCACTAGTCTACCAAACAATTTTGTAGACGAAATTTTCAAGCTATAGCAATAAGTGAAAAGAATTGTTGGTTAGTATTATTTTGTTCTACTTCATCTAACTCGTGTTTGATTATATGTCATAGTAGCTAATGAAGGAAGAAGATAGAGAAAGAGGAAAAAAAAACTAGAAAGCGTTGGGGTTGCAGCACGATGGTATGTTTATTTTTTTTTCCTTTTATCGTTTCCAGTTTAAATTTTCAATAGTGATATCTTTTTTTTTTTCTTTTCTAAATTATTTGAGGGTGAAATTGGAAGTTTCAAGATAAAATTTTAATTGTAGGATGAACAAAGCATTTGGTAGGGTGGAAATAGCCTCATCCTTAAGGAAATCTTGTTCAAAATTTATTTGATGAAGTACTAATAGATTTTCAATCTATGAACATAGGAGAAGGGTGACAAATGGTACACAATTCATAAAAACAATTGAACCAATGACGCCACAAATTTAGATAATGGAGCTATCAATTCACAAAATATAATTTCAACATACCTAACTACACAGTCATAGCAGATTACGAGGAACCACATAAGAAAAATTGGTCATGAAATCCATACTCCATGCGGAATGTTCATGAACTTTTATTACAACATGGCAAAACAAAGTCAATAGCAGTGTTCAATCACAAATTTATAAATTATGAAGACCAATTTCAACGCTGTGAACACCTCGGTTTGAACTTAATACCAACAATTTCGGCAGCTATAATGCAGTTAGGGATGAGAACAGAGTTCACTCCACCTTGGTCGTTAGAAGTGGAGTGCGCACTATTTATTCGGCAGCTGCTGCCCACACTAAATTCAGTACATCATTCTTGCGGTGATTTACAATCTCAAGTGCAATCCTCAACCTCTAGTCCCTAGAGTTGAACTAATTGCTAGGAAACAGAAAGTTCATAAAATTTAACTTCAATTAAACCTGTTAAGTGCCACCAAACTTTACAATTAATAACCACATTTTGTTACATATGCATGGACAAAATAACTAATTAGTAAACTCATCACTTTACACCAACGCTGTCTATAATACTACATGTTTCTAACCAAGATTATACCATAGTCATGGTTGTTACATTGTATAGGGGTGTGCTGCTTGTATTTAATGAAAAGAGAGGTTAATCTGTTGTACAACATAGGCAACATTCGTAGTTCTTCGACAAACACCTTATCGAAAATGGATACTTGATGCACTTAAACCAATTATAATTTGACACGAAATAACCAATTATTGCATTGTTCAATCAAAGATATAATCATTGTGCAGACCAAAATTAAAAAATAATTAAACATATGCTAAATATAACGATTATAGGGTCAGACATAGAAACCAACCATAATATGAGCATATTCCTCTTGGCGTTGCTTCACACTGCTGTGCGGGTTGCTGTCCCAAATCTCGCACAACACTTTTGGCAAGTTCATGACGATCAAAAACCTTGATTCATGACACCATTGTGAATCAGAACAAAACCTTGAATATGGGTCATACATTAGTTTGCGGTCCAATTTTAAACGTTGCCTAGATGACATATAGATGCAAATATATATACCTTCTCACATGTTGACAACCACCCCTTATATGTGCATAGACGACAAGTAGACACAGCATATGAGATCAGACCTTCAACCCTAATTCCTTATAAAAACTTCTTAGCATATTCATGTTTAAAAAGTCACCCAAACATATTAATAGCCATTGCACAATGGTTGGATAGATCTAGACGCTATACGTACTCCATTTAACAATAAATAGTCCTGTGGTAGTAACTCACAGAGAAAAATGATGACATGAACCACTTAGGATTAGAGTCTTCAGACAGGCCGCAGTAATGTCGATAGCTTAATTTACAGAAATCAATTGCATTAATATATAAAAATGGTATTCCTCACTGCCTACAAATAACAACAAACATTTATGGTCCGAAGCTCTTACCTCACTTGTCAAGCACTACATTGGTGATAGGCAGCAATGTCCCAGCTACTAACAGTACAGTTTCCAAACCTAGTAATTTCAACACTAATGCGGGGTGCCATTTGTATGAGTTAAAAAACATGAATCAAAATATACATAGGAATATATTTACTTATATTATGCGGATGGTAAATGAGACATTCATATTGAAGCGCTTAGTAATGAGGATCAAAACTACGTTGCTTTTAAGTTACACCTTCATTTTTGTTCTAAATCATATGATTTATGTTTATTTCTACGTGCATTGAATCAAATTGTATTTAACATAATTCATCGTGAATTTAGAAAATGGCCTAACAAACAATCAAACTAAGTAATACATCAAACCGAAGTACCAAAAATAAGAAATGGCTCTATGACTGTGTAGTCAACCATTTAATTGGAACAACATACAATAATGCCTACATACAATTGTGCCAAAAAACTTGCTTACGCTTTCAGGTGTTTCAGTTCTAAACCATCAACTTGAACATTCAGTTCACAGTTAAAAAGCAACTCTGACCATTTATAAGTAGTATTGGCCTTAAAATGTTAATCATCCGTGTGAGCCCCGTAATATTTCTTTTACTTTTGGTACATATATTTCACGCATAGGAAATTTTTTTGAGGCCATTAGGAAATAAGCCGTGACTAATTTATAGGATTAGACGAAATATTGAATTTCGGAAGTGTTGGGGTATTGAGAAATTTCGATAAGGAAATGAGGATTGGAAATTAAATTTGATGTTGTGCATTTGGCTTATAAATAGGTTAGAATTATGGTGAAAATCTGGTTAAGACCCAAAGTCCATACGGAAGGACATTTTAGTCATTTCCCGTTGTAAGTATTTATAGCAACTATATCATACTCAAACCAAACTCTCTCCCTCATTTTTCACTTCAGTTCTCTTTCTCTACTTGAGACCCTCTCTCTCTACCCTCATTACACAAAATCAGCTTTCTATCCCTATGTTAGTATTTTTCAATTTGATGTCAGTAGCTTTTTTGTTTTCATTTTGATTGATTTCAAGTGGTCTTTGTCAATACGTTATCAAATTAAAAAACCATGATCCTGAATGAAATTCAATTTTCTTGTTGTGATTTCCTATGTCTAACATTTCTTGTTTGAAATTGTGCTACACTATCAGCTGATTTTGTGTAATCAATATTTATGTCAGTAGATTACTGCCAGTAGCTTTGTACATGTGTTATCGTAGTTTTTTGTACCTATATCAGTAGCTTTTTATTGCTGGTCCAGTAACTTTGTAAGTGTGTTATAGTAGCTTTTTGTATTTATACTAGTAGCTTTTTAGAATTTTTTTATCTAGTTGATAAAAAGTGCCACGTTTGCAGCGTAGCGGTACGTTGTTGTTTTTAGTTTTCATTTCAATTACTAATATATTTTTTGTATCTTTATTCTTGCAGAATTCTTCCCATTTGCATTTGTAGTAGTAGATTTCGAAAATCATGTGAGTTTGGATATTGAAGCCTCATTGACCAAGAGATCATTTGGCCAACCAAGAAATGTTGAAATAAAGTTTCGTGGTAAAGGTGGCAAAATTATGCCTATCGGTTTAGAGTATCACCATTGAAAAATGAAAGTAGCATTGCAATATTGACAGTAGCTTTATACAACTATTGTAATAAATTTTTACAACTATGGTAGTGACTTTTTACAACTATAGAAGTAGCTTTTTATATAGTCATATCATTGTTGGACATTGCATACTTTTTGTATCAATGAATATGTTTTCTTCTATTGATTACAGTAGCATTTTTATTTTGGTTGTATCCTTTACATTTCCATAGATTTGTTAGTATTTGAGAATAGCTTTCTCAGTTACTGGGAGTGACTTTTATTTTACTTGGTAATAGTTTTTGTTCTGCTTAGTTATTGCTTCTAGCGTTAATGAGAGTAACTTTGAGTGATGGTGAGAGTAGCTTTTATTACTGGTGAGAGTAGTTTTCTGATATTGGTAACAGTAGCGTTTGTTGCTGGTGAGATTAGCTTTTAGTGTTTGTGACATTTTGTTGGTGGGGATAGTAGCTTTTGGTTTTGGGGAGCGTAGTTTTTGTTGGTGACGGTAGTTTTTGTTGCTGTTGACAATAGTTTTTGTGACCTCACCAGAGATCGCTGGAAATCTCATAAGAGTAGCTTTTGTTACTAGTGACAATAGATTTTGTGTAGGTACAAGTTGTCATCAACTTGGTGTGTTGGCATTCCCATACAAAACGGGAAAGTATCTTTAGGGTTAATGGGTTTAATATCTTTTGGTTATTTAAAGATATTTTTCTGTGTGCCATATTGGATTATTGATTTCCTAAATATTTTAGGGTTTGGTGTCCTTAATTATATATATTTTTTATTAACACAAAAAGATTTGTTTTTCCTTATAGAAGGCGAATTAGGGTAAATAGCTGTCTTTTGGTTGTTTTGGTGGACACGACAGCTATCTTTAAGGAGAGAGGAAAAATAGACGGCATAGGGGTTGGACGTGGAATGAAGGAAGATTTGGAGACGTCTTGTATGCTTGCTAATTGAACATTCACAAGAATCAAAACACTTGTCCATGCTTAAGTGTTCTTGATCATTGTTTCATATGTATAACTTATCTTGAGATCAGTTGAGGAGCTGTGAAGAAAGGAGAGCGATATTTGGTGATCATTCAAGTGAAGAAGGAGTTCAAGACGGAAGACAAACTTCGTATTAGATTTTGTTTAATCATTGTAGCCGAGCTAGTGCTATTCAAGTTTGTAAAGAACATATCCTTCATCATAAGTTAATTCTTATTTTGGGTTCTTAAGAGTAAGAGCCCCGCAGTGTTTTTAATCTCAGAAGTTGAGATTTTCACTGCGTAACCAAAAATCTGGTTTATGTTGATTATTTTTAGTTTCTGCCAAGTACGGATTGATCAGTGCACTGCAATCCCTATTTTCCAGAAAATCATATTCTGTCCTTGTATTTTCATTTTGGTGTTAGTAGCTTTTGTAGTCATCAGAGACCTCACGTATAGGAAGTTGTCAGAGACCCGTTGGAGTTGATCGGGGTCGGTCGAAGACTCACTGGAGTTGAACGGGGGTCGGCCGAAGAGGAGAGAGAGAATGATTGTTGACTTTTTACTCTAGTGATATTTACGTAAATATGTTGGTTTTTATATCTAAAATTTAACACAATTTTTAATCGGGAGCTTCTATTCATACCTCAAAAATTGATATTTAGACCTCCAACTTACTTTTACAAATAATCAATGTGCTATCTACACCTCTCTAATTTTCCCATAATACCCATCATAACTTTTTTTTAGAGTGTCCTATTCATATACCTCCAAAATCGGTAGTTAGACCTCCATCAATTTTTGAACATTTCTCAATATTATTTTACTCTTGTTACAAAAAAAAAAAAAAAACTTACATCAAAAGAGAAAATGTTCATGGAATAATGCATATCCAATTTTAGAATTGGTATTAGACATCCCCACTTAATAAACCAACAACTCACTTTTACAAATAATCAATATGCTATCTACACCTCCCTAATTTTCTCATAATACCCATCATCCAATAATATCAATAATTTTTTTTTAGAGTGTTCTATTCATATACCTCCAAAATCGGTAATTAGACCTCCATCAATTTTTGAACATTTCACAAAATTATTTTACTCTTGATACAACTAAACCAAAAATAAAAAAAAAAGCTTTCAGTTGATTGCTCCCCCCCCTCCCCGGTTTCTTATTGTTGTATTTTGTACGCATATGCATCTTTAGAGGCCAAGAGCAGTTCATTTCTTCAACTTCCTAAGATTCCCTCGTTTCATATATTTGCTCGATGGGAACAATATGCTCCAATGGATTAGTATGATTTTAAGAGAAAGTGGTCTGTTGGTGTTTTGGTTAGAGAATATTGCATATCCAAAATTGACTCGAGGAACTACAAAGTAAGGAACTGATCTATTGATTTCTCCACTTGACAGGACCCGCCCCAGATTTCACCCCGAAATCTGAGGTGGCCCTGCGGGGCCCACCTTAGAAGAAATTCTGCCAAAAGTTTGGCGGAACTTCCCCTAAAATGGACTACCCAAAACCTGTAGAAAGCATATTTACCCTTCTAAATCACCCATCCTTATTCTCCTGGAGGCACCCTGCTCCCCAAATCAACATCAACCAAGATCACAACACACAAATCTCAACTTAATAACCTTAGTTCCTCAGGTAATCAGAGCAATTCTCATAGAAAGGTAAATGAGGAAAACCTAATTCAAGGACAGACGCGGAAGCCATGCTATTGAATATGCCTCAACTCCGTGTACGCCCGACCTCAACCAATTTGCCTGCAACTGGGCATTTGAAACCGAAGGGCCCAGGGGAAAGTATTGAAAACACGTTCGCGTGAGTGGACAAAAATAAACAATCTTTAAACAAAAGGGATTTTATACTTTCCCACATTTAATTCATTAAAAATTCTCCAGATGCATGCAATAATTAAGAAAGCGAACCACGAGAAGCTCCGCTCAAGAAAAACCGACTGAAAGGAAAGATCGAAATTCCGATACTCAACAGAATAAGACCAGCCCCGCTGGTTAAACGGAAATCGGACTAGGCCCCGCTAGTCAAGTAACAAATAAAAGGATATGGGGAAGGAATGTCACCATACGGGTAAAGGAACCCCTAACCTCAACTGCCACCCACACATAGATTGTGTGAGGAGGAGACCAATAACCTCGACTACCACTCATGTGAGGAGGAGAAACCTCGACTGCCACTCACAAACACAAAGTAAGTGAGGAGGAGAATAAGCTACCTCAACTGCCACTCACAAACACAAGTAAGTGAGGAGGAGACCTAGTAATTGGACCCCGGTATGGTGAAGGAAAACATTCAAAATCCATAAAATCCGAAAGGCTTCCCCAATCTCTCACGAGAAAGTATATATATTCCAATGACGTGACCCCGCACGCCAAAATATTCTCAAATCCGTAACCAAAACCGGAAATTAGTATAAGCAAATCCCAATTCCAAAAATCTCTCAAAAACTCTAAGAAACAAACCAAATCCAAAAATCATTAATTAGGCATTCCCAATGCCAAAACCGAAAGTCAAAAAAATAAAGGAGAAATCCAACTCCATCAAAAATTCATCTTGAAAATCTTCCAGAAATCCAAAGTCAGCGATTAAAAAAATAATATATTAAATCCTGAAAATTCCTCTGAAAACGAATCGCTGGAAACCATATAATAATCATATTCTCCAAATCGAGCATAATAAACTTTGATTCAAAAATCCCATTGATATAGTAATAAAATATTTAAATCCGTTTAATATGCTCGATAAATTAAAACAATAATTTAAGTCACTACTCCAGTTCCCAACAAAACAAGACAAATTAAAAATAATTTTCTGAAAACAAAATATAATCACTTGGAATTAAATAACTAAATAATTAATACGGGAAAAACAATTACATCCGTGTTCCGGCATCGAGCAATAGCTCGGTACGTCGTCCTGTATATAATTATATTCCGTGAATAATTCTTCAATAATTTAATACGATTCCTAAAATCAATTCCTCAATTACATCTCCACTTCTCCTCGGATGCAACCCAAATTATACTACTAATACCAATTCGTTAATTTAAAGGTTCCAAAGCAGAACCGAGAGATATCCGACGGCCGGATTCTCGTAATTCGATAATCGAAACCCTAAACTTCAAAAATTCATAATTAATTCCAAGCTTCTCCAAAATTCACCAAATTTCATATACAAGCTCTACAATATTTATAGGATTTAATGGGCTAAAAACTGGAATTAAAACACAGCCCAACACGCCTCTACGCGCCACCCACAGTGGCGGCGCGTGGGACCCACGCGCCGGCAGCCACCACCTTCGATGGCCACCAAAAATTGACAGTAGCTGCAAAACAACAAACCCAACAAATTTCTCAACTGCAACAAGTCCAAATTTTACCTTTAAGAGCTCGGATTAAGCCGATGAAGAAAACCCAGAAATCAAGCTTCGGACCCTAGGATGTTCTTCGTCGATTCGACCTCCACGATGCAAATCGGAGCAAAAGGCCTTAGGGGAAACAATTAGTGTCAAAAACCGAACCTTCGATGCTAATTTGGTGGCCGGAGACAGCCGGAATCGCCGGAAATCGACAAAATTCCCAAACTGCTACAGTAACCGTAAGCTTCTCGGCGTCGAAACTGCATTTTCCGGTCGATTCACGGCGACCCACCACCACTAGCGAGTCCGGAAGGAGGAGACGAAGCTAGTGGCGGTCGCGGTTCATCCCCATGTGGCCGGAAACGGAGGCTAGCCGGAGCTGCAGAGGAAGGAGAGAACCGGGGAAGAAGAGAGAGAAAATCGCGCGGAGAGAGAGAGAGTGAGAAAAATTTAACCCCAACAGTAACTTTCTCAAATTTATACTACTTACCATGAACAGTAACTTTAGTATTTCCCTTATAACTTTCGCATACGAGCTCCGATTTTTACGTACCATATATCCACGCGCTCGGTTTAAAGTCCCCTACAACTTTCATGAAGAACATTTTCTCAAATTTTGACCCGAACAAAAAGTCAACAATTTAGGGCCATTAAAAGTATCGAAACGACGGTAAAAGTGAAAATAATTGTCGTTTACCGTCCAAATGACTAGTAAACAGGTAAATTAAGATACGGGACGTTACACCACTGCTTGGTAAGGATGAAGACCATAACAAAAATAAAAGGGAAAAAATGGCATGAGGATGACCATTTGTTGATTTCATACCTCTAAAAGGGAAAAGACTTTTTAAATTTCTCTTTTGTGTCTTTATTGGAATGGCCATATGGCTAATTTTTTTTTTGATCAGGTAGTTAGCTGTTAGTAACTCACACACCCATGCAGTGGTATCCCAGCACCAGGACACCTGCGCCGACATTGCCGCGAAAGCCAGACTAATCCACTACATCGCAGACTCACGAATTCAAACACGGGATGGAGCTGGGATTCGAACGCTAGACGTGGGGGTTCTAAACTAGGCTGTTCGACCAACACACCACACCAACCACGTGGTTGGCTAAAAAATATTTAAAAAATAGCATTATATGTAATTGGCCCCAATAATAATTTATCTAAAATTAGGGTATTTGAGGAGTTCCCCTGAAAAGTCAGGTATTGCAGTACTGAGTAACAAACGATATTTGACTCGGAGCGGACTTATACCGGGCGTTTGAAACCCTTGTTCTACTTCGCAGTGGCTCCCTGAATTCTAACGCTTTGAAAGCTCAAAGTTGGGTGCAGTCATGGCTTCCGGTCTGTTTCTCTACCCGATAATTATGATTGACAAAAATTGTTAGTTTTGATAGAAAGCGAGTCGGTTAATCCAGCATTACGTGTGCAGATGCTGATATGGAGGATTACGGATTCGAGTACTCGGATGAGGAGCCTGAGGAACAGGACGTTGACATCGAGAATCAATATTACAACTCTAAAGGTAAATTTTCAGTTCCACTTGTACGCTTCCTCTTCTTTAGGGTTTTCTAATTGTGACATTGTGTGAGTACTATCTCTCAATCTCTCAGGTTTGGTTGAGACTGATCCAGAAGGAGCACTTTCAGGATTTGAGGAAGTAGTTCGCATGGAGCCCGAGAAGGCCGAGTGGTGAGTAGAAGCACTAATTGCACTCTTTTCGACTTTGAAACCTCTAATAGCTCAGGATCTTCTGCTTTTTCAATTTTTTGTTTTGTTTTGTTTAACTTGAGAAAGATGAAGAATTGGATTACTCTCTGAACTCGCGTGTTGGTGCTGTTGCAGGGGATTTAAAGCTTTGAAACAGACTGTGAAGATCTATTATCGTCTCGGGAGGTATAAAGAAATGATGGATTCGTACAGGGTGATGTTGACATACATCAAATCAGCTGTGACGCGAAACTACAGTGAGAAATGTATAAACAACATTATGGATTTTGTTTCTGGATCAGCGAGTCAAAACTTTGGTCTCTTGCAAGAGTTTTATCAGACCACTCTAAAGGCCCTTGAAGAGGCAAAGAATGAGAGGCTTTGGTTCAAGACAAATCTTAAGCTTTGCAAAATTTGGTTTGATATGGGCGAATATGGGAGAATGAGTAAGGTAATACCTGTTTATCTTATTACCTATGATGGTTGTGAATTTGTGATCTTGAAAGGCTGAGAGTAACCTTTTTTGCACTATTAGATTCTCAAGGAACTCCATAAGTCTTGTCAAAAAGAAGATGGTACAGATGATCAAAAGAAAGGAAGTCAACTTTTGGAGGTTTATGCAATTGAGATTCAAATGTACACTGAGACTAAAAATAACAAAAAGCTCAAGGTAAGAATCTAATGTCATATTAAACTGCCTTTCTGTTTCAATGTGTTCTATGAACTATGTTTCTATCTCTCTCTCTATTCTCTGTGATTTGTTTGATTGGTTTAGTTACCATTTTAATCACCGGTCTGGTTTCGCAAGCTAGTTATTAGGAAATGTTTACTCTGTTCTCCATTTTCTTCTACGGTCAACCAAAATGAGGCATGGTAACTGTGCTTTGGGAATGCTCAATTAGTCTAAATTTATGTAACCTAGTTTTGAAGTGAGCGTTCTTCAAGTTGGGCATCAATTCAAGTATGATATTGTTATTATCTCTTTCCAAGGCATAGTCAGGCTCAAGAACAACATGTTCATTGGCTCATCAAAGTTATCTAATCTTCTTTCGGTAGACTCCTAGCTGGCCAAGGTAAGGCCTGAAGTTTAACGCTTGAGTGAAGCTTGAACTGAGCTTGTCTCAAGTCTGATTGCTTACCCGGTGAGTCAAACCTGAAGTCACAACCAAGCTTGATTAGTTTACTTGCACATCCTTAAGTTCTGGATAATGTTATTTAGCACTTGCAAATAATGATGCAGGAGCGTGCAAGAGGCTTTCCACATTATCTTAGGATTTATTGTTTATTTCTTTATCAGTCTATTCTCTACTGTTCTCCTTCCTGTTTTGATTAGATTGATGAGATTCAAGTGTTTTGGAGGGCTAGGATTAATGTGATTGTGGGGCTAGAATATTTGGGTTACTTTAACCTAGTATATATAGCTGGGTATGTGTACAAATCTTTATCATATTATAGAATATAGGGTCTCTTGGAGTGCGTCCCCTAGAACTCAATTATCTTCCAACCTTAATCCTATGGTTTAATTTCTCCTCGTTCTTGTTTGTTGTTGCTCCAGTTCTATCTCCTGTGGTTTACTCTAATATATCCAGTAGCCTACGGCTACTTCTGTGCATTAGTTAGAATAAAATATAATAGCTGACATGAACTTCTTGTATCTATGATCTTGCAGTAACCATATGGATTGTTTCCTAAATTATGAAATTTGTTTTCCAGCAGCTTTAGTAAATTTTTCTTGATTAGTAAAATGTGTTTGTTGCTCCATTATTGATCTGTGGCGACGTCTAACGGTGTTTTTGGTGCCCCATGTTCAGGGTTGGTTAAAGGACTTTTAAATATGAATTATTTAATCAAAAAGTGGTCCATGTAGTTTATGAAGCAAAGTTGTCTTCACTTTTATGGAATTGAGTTTTATGAGCGGTGTGTTTGTGAGCAATTGGGGTATGTTAAAAACAAATGAGTGGATTACAATTTTGACAAATTTGTTAGAACAGAAGATTTATCATTAAAATTTTTGAAGAATGGGATAAGCAGCCTCAACTGCATTACAACATACATCAATAATTTAGTCAATTTCTTAAAGAACAACATAGATCATCAAATACATATAATGCAGTTATATTTCTTTTCTTATGGTTTAGCATATAAAAATGGTGTTAAATTTATCTTTCTGATGGTTTACATTGTGTTCATTGGCTTGGAGGTCCATCTGCCTAAGTTGTTGATTGCTCGTTGGGTTTAAGTCATGTAGGTTCCTATAGGTCCCAGCACAAATGTACCACGGGATTCTAAACAGTAAAAAACTTGCATGCATGCAAAGCTTATGCAGTATGCCTCAGAGTCATTTCAGTCATATTATCAACATTAAAACATTCAGAACTTAAAAATCTAGAGGGTGGAAGAATGTGTCACCCTCAAATTTAATTCCAAATTGAATCCTCGAAGGATGTTTGATACCAAGAGGGGCAATTCATTGTTGAAAGACATGCCATGAACCCCAAGGGATCACTTTTTTCCCTTGGTAACCATGTGCAGGGGCTCTACTTATGTGCAGCTGCTCCATATTGACACATGGGCGCCCACCTGCACTGGTGCTTCTCTGTAAAGGGAAATACACATTACCCCAAACCTGTCAGGTTCATATCTTTCAATCATTTGGCACCCTGGAGGTTGTGACTGTACAAAATGAGGCAGATCGAAATAAATCAATGTTTTCAAATTAAAGAAGCATAAACGGTTCTTGATCCTTCCACTATTTATCTTGTTGAGGCCTAAACTGGTTGTTAGACCTTACTATTTTAGAGGCACTTAATTGATATATAGTTGTGACAATATAATGGATCATTGGCACTTACTATTACATAGGCACTTATTGATAGTTTTTTGTGACAATTTAGTGGATCAAGTTAATTGCTATATTATGAAAACGTTCAACAAGGGCCCTTAAATTTGTCGTTGTTCTTTACTTTTTGTGCTTCTGTTTACCTTTATGCTCAAGCAGCATCTGGCTACATCAATTGCAGCAATTATACCAAAAAGCTCTTGCGATCAAGTCTGCAATTCCTCATCCTAGGATCATGGGCATTATTCGTGAGTGTGGCGGCAAGATGCATATGGCAGAGCGTCAGTGGGCAGAGGCCGCCACAGATTTTTTTGAAGCTTTTAAGAACTATGATGAAGCTGGGAACCAGAGGCGTATTCAATGCTTGAAGTATGTTCTTGCTGCCATTATTTTTCATTCATTTGAATATATTTATAAATGCCCGGCCTTTACTCTCTCTATCTTCCCCCACGTCTCGTCTGTGTTTTTCCTTGTGTACAATTGTTGGCGTTGCATCCACTAATGGTCTTGAAGTGTCATTTATAATGAGTAAAGAGCAAGTTGTGAGGTTAGTAAACTTCATGGTGGTTTGAAATATCAGCCCACCGTTGACTTTGGAGTCATACTATAAGTAGGGATTAGGTATGAAGTCATACTATAAGTTAAATACATCATCTAATACACGAAAATAATGAAGATGCTTTTACGTGATCCACTGGAAGACATTTGGACTAAGAGCCTATATACTTGGGATATAAGGCAATTAGTCTTTATTTTACCTAGGGCCTTGTTTAAAATATTTGTGTGATTGATTACTAGTTTTAGTAGCTATATATTTTAAGGTCAGATATGTGTTTGGTATGGATGCAAATTCAAGCTTTTACTTTATGTTAAGAATCTTGAGAATGACGGCCGCTGCAACTGTTAACTTCAGGATGCAAACTAGTTTGAAATTGAGGGCTACTACAACTTGCAACTATTAATTCCCTTTAGTTGATGCCTTAGGTTTTGTTTTCAGCTGAGTGAACTGGGCCTAGGCTGTATATACTATGCATGTAATATCTGGATATATTTCTCTGTTAGTACTTCCTATATTTCACAAAAAAAAAAAAGGAAAAAAGGAAAAGAAAAAAATTTCTATTAATTTATTCATCTTTAATGTGCATGGCCTGGCAGATATTTAGTCCTGGCTAATATGCTGATGGAGTCCGAGGTTAATCCATTTGATGGTCAAGAAGCAAAGCCGTGAGTTGTGAAAAGACTCATTTTCTTTCAAGTGTTTTTAGTTTTTTCTTTTCATTCTGCTGTTTTGACTATTTCTGTTCAACAGGTATAAAAATGATCCTGAGATCTTGGCAATGACAAATCTCATAGCAGCATATCAACGAAATGAGATCTTAGAGTTTGAGAAAATTCTTAAGGTGTATTAATTGTACCTTATATAGGGTGCTAAGTTGTCCTCTGTTTGTGTGTGAAGTTTCGCTCTTCCTTTCTGCCTTGCTTCTCTCAATTTAGTTTCTACTTTTATTTTCTTCAGAGTAATAGGAGGACAATTATGGATGATCCATTCATTCGAAACTATATTGAAGATTTGTTGAAGAATGTCAGAACTCAAGTTCTGCTTAAACTAATCAAGCCGTACACACGGATCCGAATTCCTTTCATATCAAAGGTGAACCCAGATTTTATACTTTGTACTTTTAGACAATGCACTGTTGTGCTTGTTTAAATATTAATTTCTTGGAAACAATTGAATGGTTCAGTTATAGCCATTTCTGGTGCCAAAGCATAGTTGTATCACCTGGAAACTTAATTGTTTTGACATTCAGGAACTCAATGTCCCTGAGAAAGATGTTGAGCAGCTCTTGGTTTCACTAATATTGGATAACCGAATCGATGGACATATTGATCAAGTGAACCGGCTCTTAGAGCGTGGTGACAGGTCTGTTTACTCGAGTGCATTTTTTTTTAGTCCAGGCTTACTATTTATAGTAAGAAAACTAAATTTTTTTCTGTAAATGTCATTGGCAAACACTGCAGGTCAAAGGGAATGAAGAAGTATGCTGCCGTAGATAAATGGAACACGCAGCTGAGGTCTCTTTACCAAACAATTGGTAACCGAGTATATTGAGAACGATCGGGCACATATTGTTCATGACCTCATTCTGTGTGGTGTCAGTTTTCTATGTTATCGTGTCATGGCTGATTTGACTTCCAACTTCTTTACCTGTTTGAGGTCATGCTTGGTGAGCTGTGAATATTATGAGCCTTATAGTTTAGATGTTTACCCGTAAGAATTTCTAGGCTCGTTAAATGACAAATACTTTGTAAAGTATTTTGGTGCTTACTACACCGCTTTATGACAAATGAGAGAACTTGGTTTTATGTTTTAAAATTCTTGTGTGGGTGGTTTGAGAGGATAATTGTTGATTTATTTTTTTTCTTTTCCCAATGGATCCACGGTTCTTTTTCTCTAGCTATAGGCTGATTCCAATGCAATCGTGCGTACCGGAATGGAAAACACGTCCATGGCGATCTCGGACAGGACATGGTAACGTGGAGCATTTCCTTTCCACCAAGCACACAACTCGAAACCCACAAATGTGGGTTTTTTATTTTTTTTGAAAGGCAAATGTGGGTTTTTAGGAGCCTCAATAAAGTACTACTCAACCTGGTTGCATATTTCTTTGCTTTTCTAATTCAACAAATCTATTAAGCCTCCATCAACTGCTGCAATGTGATTGATGAGTACCCTATTTTTTCGATGTGCTAGTCCAAGAAATATGGAATGATAGGCAGCTTGAGAAAGAGAGTTCAATTGCTACCAATAATTGTGGTAGAGAAAGAAAGAAGGCATATACATGGAAATGGACAGTGAAGGGATGGAAGGTATGGAAATTAGTGATATTGGGGCCAACCGCGTCCGTCAGTCGGTCATTCTACCAATAAAGAAAGAAAGACCGCAACACACGCATAGCACATGGACCAGATTCTCTTGCGCTTCATAACACCATCAACCACCATGCATTGCTCCCTCAATTATTCACCTTGCTACACTATATTAAATGCATTATTATTCAACTAATAATCCACACCAACTCACACCGTTATACTATTAACGACCTTTTTTTTTAATTAAAAAAATACTCCTACCAACTGTCATTCAAGTTACCCAACATATGGAAGCTGTGGAGTGCATTAAGAACAAGTTTACCCGTAGTCAAGAAAAGGCAAAGTCGAGAAGTTAAGAATTCGACCGGTCAAGTTACTATTCATTGCCACTGGACATGGGTTTACACCCATTGTTTTTCTTGCCCGGTCAACACTGTTCACTTTTTTTTTTTTTTTTTTTTTTTTTTTTTTACTGTTCACCTAATTTTCACTATTTACCAGTGGGTTTCACTGTTTAACTTCACTGCTCTGCCTCCACGCTGTCAGTTGCTGATTCGTGCGTGCCCACAACGCTTGCTCTCTTCCGCGTCTGTCTGTGCTGCTCTGACGCTGACGTTCTCAATAAATGCTGCTGGAAGGAGATGGCAGCTGGGCAAGAGAAGTCAAACAAAATGTCATGGGCTTGCCTTTTATTTTGCCTAGGGTCATCAAAAGCCAAAACATGGCTGGACAATATTCTAACGGTGGAGTTGCAAAAACAGTCTTGCCCGGTCACCACATCAACATTCCATGCTTTTGCCCAGTCAAATTCTCACGGCTGGACTTGCTCTAAATAGCAACTCTAACAAATTCTCTATAATTTTTGTATTATAGGAAAGAAAAAGTTAAAACTTTAAGCTGAGATCTTCTCAAATTCCAATAGATTCTCTCTATTTTACAGCAATTTCTAAAATCTCTATCATTCTTCTTTAAAATTTTAGAGATTGCTGTAAATTTAGGGAATTTCGTTTTCTCTTTCCTCATTATCCTTAAAATGGGGATAGTTATAGGGATTATGTTGGAGCAAAAGAGGCTCATTTTCCCCTAAAATAGAGAAAAATCGAAATATGGAGAAACTGTTGGAGTTGCTCTAATCACATTGCAACTTTGCAACATAAAAGAAGGTGATTTCTAAAATGCAAAATTACAAAGAGAGCTAGTAACATTTTCTAATTTTTTCTTTTCAAATTAATTCTATGATGAATCACTAATATTGTCTTAGATAATGTAATTTTTTTTATTCCTACTTAGACATAATTAGTCCAATAATAAGAAGAGAGCGGCGGCAGCGGAGACTCTTTTCTAGAGTTTCCTCAGATCTCCGTCTGATCCAGCAAGTGAGGATTCTAGTCTTGGGTGTCAGCATACGCGGGTTGAGTACTGGTGTCTGGGTGGACAGATCGGGACCCCAGAGTCAGCGACAAGGAGGTAATCTCTCTCTCAGACTTGCGCCGACTGTAAAGGCTTGCTTAGCGTCGTGGCGAACGTTGGAGCGGCGTGTAGCAGATCGAGGAGGTTGTGTGCAACTACAGGGCATCGACGGGTCGAGGAGTATCGGGTTCTCTACTGGATTCGCCTGGGCTTGGTGGTCTTTTGATCGACGCATGATGTTTGGGTGCAGTGGCGGAACCTGAAACTTCTCAATGGGGGGGCCAAAAATATTGATAAATTTTTTTTTCAACAATTGATATTTACTATAAAATTCAAATACAAACAAATATTGAATAACAAAAACAAAAAATTATTTTTTCTTCATTTTCGATGCCATATATTAAGCATCCATTAATATTCTCCTTTAAATGCGCCTTAATTAATAATTTATAGAATTCTATAAGCTAAATAAGCCAACTAATGAAGTTAATTATTATAATTATCAGTTTACAAGGAGTAATTAACTAATTATTGTTAAGACTTCAATTTGGGGGGCCATGATTGTAAATTATAGTTTAATTTACTTTTAATTAGGATAAAAACACAAGCCACTCAATAGTTTAGCAGCATTTTTCAAAATAATTGGGGGGGGGGGGGGGGGGACAGGGCCCACTCCGGCCCCCATATAGTTCCGCCATTGTTTGGGTGGAATGGTAGGCCGTCGGAGGGCTTGGCGGCGGTAGAGATAGCTCGACATCAGAGGGTTAGGCATCCCTCTATTTAGGTTTGGGCATGGGTCATTGGGCCTGGGATCAACTTTGGAATAAGGGGTGCTTGGGCCTAGGTTTGAGCTCAATCTTGGGCTGGTTGAGTCTGCTGCAGTGGACAAGAAGAGCAAGACCAACCTGTTGCCGAGGTTGTTGGCTCTTGAAGAGGCTGAGGACGGTGCTAACTCTAACCCTCAGGGGAAGGAGCTAGCATTTTCTTAAGTCCCTCCGCTATTAGACATCTGGTTACAAGCCTTCTAAAGTTGGAGTAATCTCTATGGGTTATTCTAAGATGTTTCTAGTTGTTATTTGTACTACAATTGTGTGCTGGCAGATTAGACTAGATGATTGATTTTTCCTTAGAGTAGTGAGCTTGTTCTTGCTTGTTTTAGGTTTGCTTTCCAGTGAGCGTTCTTTTAGACTTTAATGAGTTTAGTATTGGCTTAGATAGGATTACCTGGTTTTACGGATTTTTTGTGTAAGTGTATGTTAAACTATGACCTGTTTTATGGCTTTGATGACTAATACTATCAAATCCTATTAAAAAAAAAAAAAAATTCGTCCAATAATGGATATGGGTAGTTCTTTTCACAATTATCATTTTCATTTTGTTCATCCATCTGCACCAATAGCTGTGTATTTAGTGGGGTGGTAAGATAATAAAGTTATTAGGAAATTTCTTAAAAAGTTTGTAATTAATGCAATAAAATAATATGTTGTAATTAATAAATGCAAGGAAATAAGGGGGGAAAATGATTTCTTTCATTCTTTGGGCCACTTTTGGTTTGCGGAAAGTAAGCATTATTAAAGAAAACTTGTTCATTTCTTGTGTTTGGGATACAAAAAGAAAGGAAATACTATCATGAAGGAAGGAAAAATAAAAGGGAAGAACCATTCTAAACACCAAATGAATCACTTTCCTACATTTTTTTGTTGCATTTATTACACCAAATGAATCACATTATTTTGTTCCATTAATTACAAACTTTTTTATAACTTTCCTGATGACTTTCTTAGCATTACCAAACATCGGAATGAAAAGTTCTTGGAAAATTTCATTTCCTTTCTCATGGGAAAGACAACTGAATTTCTTTCATTTCCGTGAACCAAACAAGGGCCTTAGGGTCCGGAACGGACCACTTTTCCCCTTATATTCCTATCTTTCTGGAAAGTATTTCCTTCTCTTTTGCATCCCAAATGCTAGAAAGGATCAAAGTTCTTTCATGATACTTACTTTTCGCGAACCAAACGAGGCCTAAGTTTCGTTTGGTTGCCGAAAAGGAAATTGGTTCCTTGGTCTTTCCTATGAGCATGGGAAAGTAAATTTCCCACTAGTTTCCCTACCAATGTTTGGAAACACCGGGAAAGTAATCGTAAAATGTATTTTACTTTCGTTTCCGATGTTTGGTTTGTACATGAATAGGAAAGTAGGCAATATCAATTTTTCAATGATATCCTTATTATCAAAACATAAACAATTCAAGATTCAAAAGTTTCTTGGATAATTTGGTAATAACAACCATTAAAATAATCTTTAGAGTATGTAATTAATGCAAAGAAAGTATGAGAGACAATGAATCCTATGGGGTGTGGGAGGATCCATTTTCCCTTCATGCAGGAAAATTGTTCTTTTCCTTGGGTGTGCCAAACATAGGAAATGATCAACTTTCCTTTTCCAACCTTTCCATTTCGCGAACCAAACGAGGCATAAAAGATTAAGTATCCGAGGGAGAAGGGTGGTGTTAAAAAATAAAATCTATACACACGAACACATGTTTTGCACTGGATGAACAGTTTTTAATATTTTATTATCTTTTGGACAACAGCAAATAATTTAATGAGTGATGTAATGGAACAAATATTTAAGGGTCAAATAAAATAGTTGTTTAAAAAAAAAAAGAAAGAAAGAGGAAAGGATAAAAATGTCCAGAAGAGGGTGTGTGCCGCTGCTGCTGCTTTTGGTTGCCACTTGCCAGAGCGTGTGATAAGACTCCGGAAGCAAATCCTTGGTGTCTTTTGAGCAACACAAAAGCCAATTTCGCTTTGCTTTTCTTTCCATAATCATCAGCACTAGTTCGAGTCGCTCAGCTGCCAGCCAATTCTTCTTATCTCTCTCATAAATTCATAGTCATACTCATCTTCAGGTCTCTGTCTTTTCCACGTGATTATTATTCTATTCTATTATTATGTACCCTTTCGTCATGCATATGTATAAATTGATGTAGATGCTCCTCAACTCACATCCACTAGTCCTTGACTAACAATTACACTCTTGGCGTGTTCAATCAACCATTTAATTTAGGGATTGGGTGGTTCAATTTGGGTCAATTCGGAAATTCGATTTTGGCTACTGCAAGTGCATGTTGTGTCTTTAATCAACAGGTATGGTGGTGTTTTGGATTCTGTGCTCAATAATCTTTCTTTGCATGATTGTATCCAGTAGGGGTGGTCAATTCTGGTCTGTTATTATGGCGGATCTCAACTTCAGATGACCATTCTACTTCTACTACTACTACTACTACCACTAGTTGTGTATCTGTATTATTTGTCGGGTTGGTATTGGGGTTTCTTCATATAGCAAATGAGTAGCCAGATTTGGGGATTATGTTTCAGTCACCTTAAACCTTCCCTCTCTGGAAAAAAAAGTGTGCTAATTAGGTACTGCTTTTGCTTTTTGATCGCTCACAATCATCTTTCCCTTTTTCTGCTTCAATTATTGCCCTTCATAGTTGCAGTGGTTATTAGGGTTTTAGCTAGATTTAAGGGTTCATTGGAACACCATTAATTCAAATTCTCTCAACTTATCTCATTCTAGATGCAAACAATTGTGCTTCCTACTTTCTTTTGACCACCTCCAACTGCTGCATTCCCTCCTCTTGGCCTCTAATGCTGGAGAAAGACCTGCATTTAGGGTATAAGAGAGTTGTGGGCTCACTTCCTAATAACTTAAGAATTTGGACATAGTGGTATACGCACAGTTTTTTTTAATATTTTTTTTATTGAGGATGGAAATGGTGTCGAAATTTCTTTTATAGTTCATCACTTGGAATTTTTTGTACACTCTTTCATTGAGAAATGGTTTTTGATATAATTCAATGTGTTCATCTGTTCTATTGCATTGCAACTTTAAAGGGTGTAGCAGTATCATTTAGAAATTTGCTTCGGAGTTCCTCCTTTAATCTAATTACGTTTCACAGTAAAATGGGTCCAACTCATAAGTTTTCTGGTATGCATTGCAGGAATTTACTATAAGAGTCAACAGAGCTGCAAGATCAGATATTGAATTAGGAAATAAAAAATGAGTCAACCCAAAATCAAGCGTAGAGTGGGTAAATATGAGGTGGGAAGGACAATTGGTGAGGGAACGTTTGCAAAAGTGAAGTTTGCTAGAAATTCTGAGACTGGGGAACCTGTGGCTCTTAAGATTCTTGACAAAGAGAAGGTTCTCAAACACAAGATGGCTGAACAGGTATATATGTATTTGTTCTTGGTTGCAATTCACACACACATAGACAAACACTCACACAAACTCTCTCTCTCTCCTGTGGATTTTTTTTTTTATCATTGGGATGATAAAAACAATACATTACTATGTCAGTATTAGTGCTTGGCAGGTCAATTACATTTCTCAATTACCTTCCCATTAAAATAAAAAGGTTTTCAGATGTTGTTTTGGCAGATCAAATTTCATAACGTAGTTCTCACCCCTAGGGTAATGTAAATTAAGCTCAATAATATGTAATTGTCAGAAATTCTTCTTATTAGGGCTTGGCAAGTCAGTTATCACTTCTCAACTGCTTTCCCATATAAATCAGAAGACTTTTCAAATGTTCTTTTGGCAGAAAAAATTCCATGACTTGTTTCACACCCCTGGGGTGATGTCATATGTTAGTTCAATAATAACATTGTGTGCCAAGAGAGTGTTAGATGGTTCAGATTTTTTTATTTGATCGTTTTATTGTCATTTTCAAATACCTTTGGGGCGATCTGTCTCCGCAAGTATACTATAATGATCAGAACAGGATAAAAAAATCATGCAAGTATACTATAAGAAGTTGACTTGGTTTAAATCGAGGTCTGTTCTATGTGTTTTTACAGATTAAACGGGAAATAGCAACAATGAAGCTGATTAAGCATCCAAATGTTGTTCAGTTGTATGAGGTCTCTCTCTCTCACTCACTCTCTGCATGTGTGCATTTGTATTTTGCGCTTGTACACAGATGATGCACACACCATATCCACCTTGCAGGTTATCTACCCCCCCTTCCCCTCTTTGTGCATTCATTTGTGATTGCACGCACTATATCCACCCAGCAGGTTATCTCATGATAAAGTAATCTGAGGTTCAGATCCAAAACCAATTGACAATGGATGGAGTGGCCCAAACCCTTATAAACCCAAAGGCCCAAACCCTTATAAACTCATAGGCAAGGTCCCATTTTTCCCATGTGGGATGTATATATTCTCAACACGCCCCCACACGTGTGACGAATTTTCAAGTCATACACGTGGACAACTTTGGGTGACGTGGAGTCCGTGTGGCCGCGAGGCATGCACACGTGGGATAACCCGGTCTGATACCATGATAAAGTAATTTGGGGTTCACATCCAAAACCAATTGACAATGGATGGAGTGATCCAAACCCTTATAAATCTATAGGCAAGGTCCCATTTTTCCCATGTGGGATGTATATATTCTCAACACGCCCCGCACGTGTGGCAAATTTTCAAGCCATGCACGTGAATAACTTTTGGGTGACGTGGAGTCCGTGTGGCCGTTAGGCATGCACATGTGGATAACCCGCTCTGATACCATGATAAAGTAATTTGGGGTTCACATCCAAAACCAATTGGCAATGGATGGAGTGGCCCAAACCCTTATAAACCCAGAGGCAAGGTCCCATTTTTCCCATGTGGGATGTGTATATTCTCAACATCTCAAGTACATGTTCTTAATTTTAAATGGTTATTATTCTATTGGGAAATATGACCAATTACTTCATTCTGGTCCGATCCTCATCTTGCACGATAGTGAATATAAAACAAACAGAAGGTTGGTATACATGATTGCTACTATTAAAAACACCACGTAGGTGATGGTATGAATGCGCAAGATGAGGCAATAGGCTGGAGGGCTGAGAAGGGATCACTTGCAGGGGAAAGACAACTTCGTATAGGAATTAGTAAAACTAGCACAACATTTTGGTTGTTCCTTGAGTTGATTTCCTTATACTACATTCTCTTTATGCATAATTTTATGCATTTTCAGGTCATGGGGAGCAAGACAAAGATATTTATAGTTATGGAGTTTGTTACTGGGGGAGAGCTCTTTGACAAAATTGTGAGTGCCTGAAGTCTCTGCCAGTTCATTTTTATACCCTTATCTGCTTTACTAGTCAAATAACACATTCAAATTATGACTGCTGTTTAACTATTCCAATTTATCATTGATTCTCCTTAATTATAAGTTGTGCCGCTCACTCATTTCTGTACATGGATGTCTTATTCCTGTTAGATTCAAGCTCTTCTGATTATTTAGTAGAGCTTGCATATCTTCTGACGAAGACTTCTTTTGCTTTGAAGGTAAACAATGGTCGGATGAGAGAGGATGAAGCACGTAGATATTTCCAACAGCTTATTAATGCAGTTGATTACTGCCATAGCAGAGGAGTATATCACAGAGACCTGAAGGTATTTGACCTTTGCAGAAATTGATATTACCACTGACTAAAGGAAATTGATAATTACTAATCATTCATTTTCATGTCATTTCTTGCAGCCAGAAAATTTGCTATTGGATGCCTATGGGAACCTTAAAGTTTCTGATTTTGGATTGAGTGCGCTGTCTCAACAAGTCAGGGTATAAATAATAGTGTGAACTGCATTCCACTTGCTCTTCACCATTCATCTTTAACTACCCATTTGTTCTGATAGATGTTCACCTTTGTTGTGTGGAAGTTCAACACACACACACACACATCCTAAATTTGCAATTATTTTTACTTACATCTTCACTGTTTTTTTACATTTTATAAGAATTTCTGGAATTCAGAGCTGTTTGGTTGCAAAGAGGAAGACCTTTAGTATACCTTTGCGAGCTTTCACCCCTTCTGATTGTCAGTGTAGACTTTCATCACTGTCATAAACTTTGATGTACCTATTATTGTAATTAGCTTGGCATATTTTTCAAATTGCATCGTGCATATTGGGTCCTGCATTTTTTTCTTATTCTAAGATTGAATTGGCAGGATGATGGCTTACTTCACACTACCTGTGGAACTCCAAATTACGTTGCTCCTGAGGTGTGGATAATTGTTCATGCCAAGCTTTGTCTATGCATACGTATTTTTGTACGTTGTTGGTCCCTAATCCTAACTCAACCGTTTTTGCGTATAGGTCCTTAATGATAGAGGCTATGATGGAGCAACTGCGGACTTGTGGTCATGTGGAGTGATACTGTTTGTATTGCTTGCAGGTTACTTGCCGTTTGATGATTCTAATCTTATAAACCTCTATAAAAAAGTGAGCATTTGACTTATTCCACACTAAAACCATCTATCATTTCTTCATCATCAGTTTTACATTTTTTCGTGCTCTGTGCAGATCTCAGCAGGTGAATTTACATGTCCCCCTTGGCTGTCGTTTGGTGCCATGAAACTAATAGCTCGAATTCTGGATCCCAACCCTATGACGGTAAGCATTTAAGCATTTTTTATTGATAAGCTTGTGGCTTTCCATACTGGCTCTACTATCTGAAATCTGATGTCTACTATTGCTCCACTGTTTATAATACTTCCCTCTCAGAATGATTAATAATCATGCGAAAAACATGTTCATGCTAAAACCCAATGGTTCTACACACTGGTGATTAAAATGAGTTTTGGAAGTGACTGCAAGGTGTTTGATAGGATAGTAGTATTTGTTATCATGTACATCCTATATAAGTATGTATCTTTGGCAAACTATGGCTTCATCCTTGCTTGAAGGATCAATGTTGCAACATTTCATTGTCGTAGTGGGGGTTCCCTTTTCATAAGGGGGTTTTTCGGCTTTATGTCATAATGGTTCCATCTTTTTTTAATATACTTTATTTCATACTCTTCTTTTAGAGCTCACAAAGTAGGAGATAATTAAAGAAATCTACACATTAAGAGCTGAATTTTATGATAATATATATCTAGTTATTAGGCAAAAGAGAAGAAAAGTAAAAGAAATGATTTTTTTTTAATTTTTTAATTTTTTTTTATAATTCATCCCTATTTATTTTCCTTTAGTTTGATGTTCCATGATAGCTTCCTCCTTTGTAGATGTTTAATTTTAACATTCCCGTTTTCTTTGTAAATATTTAGAGGGGTGAGGCAGTTCTTGGAGACTTGCTTAGCTTCATATCCATAACAACCTGACTGTTTGGGTACTTTAAGCATGCATAATCCGACCTTTTTGAACATGTGCTGATAAATTTCCTTTACCTCATCGCTTTCTTTCCTTAACAACAAGAGAGCGTACATTGCAGGGAAATGCCTCAGTAATCTAGAATATTGTGAACTAAACAATAGAATTCAAACATTAACATCCATAACTGAAAACTCTCCATTACCAATTTTTAGTCTGGAAATTCCTATATGTCTTCTCACCACCAATTCATCATTTAGTTACAATGAATAATTTCTTCTGTTCTATGGCAGCGTATCACTATTGCTGAAATTCTGGAAGACGAATGGTTCAAGAAAGATTACAAGTCACTTATGTTTGAGGAGAAAGAAGATACAAACTTGGATGATGTAGAAGCTGTTTTTAAGGATTCAGAAGTATGTTGACATGCTTATATCCATAAAATTGAAGTTTCTTACATCTTTGGGTTATAAAGAATGTTAAAAAATTCATGAATTGCTGCTATTCTAAAAGTTTTGTAACACAAGTTCTCGGTCTCATGACAGGAGCACCATGTAACAGAAAAGAAGGAAGAACAACCAGCAGCTATGAATGCTTTTGAGTTAATTTCAATGTCGAAGGGGCTGAACCTTGGGAATTTGTTTGATGTAGAACAGGTTAGCTTGTTAGAAGGCTTCTGGCTTTCATTAGGCACATCCAGATTCCCATTACAATTTACAAGGACGAAAAGCTGAAATTTCAATTAGTCTTGGCTCAGCATTCTATGTTTTACATGAGAGAAAAAATGGTGTGATGAATGTCTGCAACACAGAATATGATGCAATAAGTGAATCCTAAAAAGCATCGAAGTGAAACCGTTCTTGTGTTTTTTTTTTCCTTCTTCTATATAACCTTATTTACTCCCTTTTTTTGTTATTTTTGGTACAATGCGGAGTATATAACCTTATTAGCTATTCATTTTTGTTTTATTATTATTACTTTTTCTTTTTATTTATTTATTTTGTTTCAAATTTGCCCACAATTTGCAGGGTTTTAAGAGAGAAACAAGGTTCACCTCTAGATGCCCTGCTAACGAGATAATTCATAAAATTGAAGAAGCTGCAAAGCCCCTTGGTTTTGACGTACAGAAGAAAAATTACAAGGTTAGAATTCATACAGGTGACATCCAGGTTTTGAATTGAGGAGTTTAGACTTCAGACTTTGTAATCTGTGTTTTGTTTTCTCAGTTGAGGCTGGAAAACATGAAAGCTGGGAGAAAGGGAAACCTTAATGTTGCCACAGAGGTACACGACAATGCCATTTAACTTCTTTAATAAATCACTATCAATCATACACCTTTCACAAACCCTTGCCATTGGTCAGATATTTCAAGTTGCACCTTCTCTTCATATGGTTGAGGTGAGAAAAGCCAAAGGGGACACATTGGAGTTCCACAAGGTATCCTCTCTTGATTTTCATTTGTATATGTATATACTTTGATGCCTGTTTCAGGTGTATACTTGGTCATGAATCGTGACATATTACATGGATACTGGATGCTTGTTTTTCCTTGGTTCTTTTTATTTATTTATTTATTTTTTATTTACGAAAATCGTTCTCTCTACTATTGTGATTTTATATTGCATATTGATTATTTACCCTGTAACTTTAGGGTTCTAATTATTGATGCTTATATCTCAAAAAGTAGGTTTACGTTTCCTGTTCAAAATTTTCATTATTTAATTTGTTGCACCCCATGGTGATTAAAACTGTCATATGGGTGATATAGTACTACAAAACCAGACATTCAATTTTTCTTTTTGTCCAGTAAGGCGTTCAAATTTTTGAATACTAGTGTTACGAATGTGACATAATTTAATATATATCTTTCCTTGCAGTTCTATAAGAACCTCTCAACAAGCTTGGATGATGTTGTTTGGAAGACTGAGGAGGACATGCTAGAAATGAAATAAAATCAGCGTCATAATTGTAATCAATTTTGTCATGATGCTACATCACCGATTGCCTTATTTCTCTATATCTTCATTCTTTTTTTGTTTTTGTTTTTTTCCCCTTTCTTTTCTTTTTTCTTGGGTGGCTTTCTTTTCCCTCTTTCTCTATATTTACAGCAACAGGTCCTGACTAGTGTTTTCCATGGTATAAATATCGGAAGGCATAAAAGTCGAATCAAGGTGTAAATGCGTGTTTTTACCATTCAATACCTCATTGTCAGACACGAGAGATGATTATTGATAGTTCTCGTGCTTGTGGTTTTAGAATAGAACAATTTATTCGATGTTTATCGGTATACGGGGCTTTTGTTTCGTCATAACATAAAATATATTTTGCCAAACTTAGACAAACTTTGCAATTCATGCTCAACAAAGCAAGCAGAATCATTAATATGGACTGCTGGAACTTGGGTATGCTGTCTTACAAACCTAGCTGCAAGAGGAAAGGCCCTAAAATGGGTGCGTTACGTAGCCTAACTGAAAAATGGTCTCTTTCAATAACTAGTACAAAAATAGTCTTTTAGGCTTCAGGAAAGTCCACAATACCATTATGCCCATCGTCATTCATTCATATTTGAGGGAGTTTCGTGTCAAATCCATAGATGATCTTTGAGAGTTAGCTTGTCAACTTTGCCAAAAGACGAGTGGGTATGTCTCGACGGCAAGAATGATCCATTTCTAAACATATCAAACAACAAAACAGGCTAGCAAAACAGAGTGAGATCGATTCCGAGCTTCTAAGAATTTTTTTTTTTTGAAGATGTGGGCATGCTAGAAAAGCCAATTTTTTTTTCAAATTATTAATATATATCTATACTATTATTAAGAGAAGAGGGTTTGTTAGCAAAAATCTAGAACTTTAACAGAAATGACCCTAAAAGATTAATAAACTTTGAGAATTAATTAAATCGGAAGGATAATTAAGACATTTACAAAATATATTTTTATTAAAAAAATAAAAATAAAAAGTATTCACAACCCACTTTTCTCTCCCCATTATCTTTTCTCTATAGTAACTAACTCCGATCTTTTCTTTTTTATTTTCTAAAAAAAAAAAAAAATAACTTGCAGAGCATGTGTGGAGAAAGACTAGTATATATTTATAGACTGCGTAATATGTCCATATTAGGGGTTTCCATTCCATAAAGCCAGAGTATGGGTTATGTTGGTGTGCTGGTAGCCTTAGTGCGTTTTTATTTATCCCCACCCCAATTATCCTATGATATCAGTGAGATTCGAACCTGTAGAGGTCATGGTGGAATCTCACTGATATCATAGGATAATTGGGGTGGGGATAAATAAAAACGCACTAAGGCTACCTAGCACACCAACATAACCCATACTCTGGCTTTATGGAAGGGAAACCCCTAATATGATATCAGTGAGATTCGAACATGTAGAGGTCACATGTTCGAATCTCATTGATATCATAGGATAATTGGCTGAAATTTCAGCAGAATCACCCCAAAACCTGTAGAAAAATAATTTACACTTCTAAAAATCAACACCATCCTCAACTCCTGGAGTCTACATGCTCCCCACAATCACGACTAACTTCACAACACATTAAACTTCATAACAAGTAAAACAAGTCCAATAGTTCCACAAAAGTCAACTGAATATTCAAAACTTAACATATCTCCAAATACACAAATATAACTCCCAAATTCTAAAACATTAATCCCACAGGTTACCAGAGCAGTTTAAAGGAGGAAAAAGAAATCAAAGTACAACTATAAAAGTAGGTTAAATAAGTAACTTACAATATACAATACAACAGCAACTGATGCTATGCCTCAACTCCTACTATGTTAAACTATCTAATCTGCAGACTGGGCATTTGAAGCCAAAGGCCCAGGTGAAAATAATTGAAAACATTAGCGTGAGTGGACGAAAATCAATAATTGAAATAAATAGAAGTTATGTATTAGTTTTTATATTTTATGTCTTCAACTCACGGGTATGCACTTACTGTATTTTTTCATGAGGACCAGGTTAAGAAAACTGATAAAAGTAGCGATGAAATCACTCTCTTTTCCATTCACGAGATGTACTGCAGGTAAATGAGAACCATAACCTTGATCATTACAGTACTTGGTTCAACTATTATATCAAAGTACTGTGATGATCTAGATCGATCGATGACCAGAACCTTTTTTCCTCCATGGACTTTCTTTTCCTTGTTTGCGGGGCAATCTTTGTCAATTGTGGCATTGGAGAAATTGTGCAACACAATGACTTCTTTTTGTCGTGCCCTTTACATATGTCAGTAGTGTCGGTATTTAATTTCGCTGGTATGAATAATCCTTATGTGGAATAGTTGGGACGGTTTAACTTGAACTTGATGATCTTTTGTAACGCATGCATACTTTTGCAAATTGGAGCGTAGCTGCGTGCATGTTGCTTTAGGATATATATTGATCTCGTGAAGAAAAAGAGATTTATCAGCCGATTCTATCTTAATCCTCTTTATATCTATCGTCCCATTCATAAACAATGGCTCCACATAGAGAAACCCGTGAAAGAATTGTCTCAGTCAGCTACGATCCTATTGTGTTTTTCACGTGTTCGAAACTTCTGGTATGTACGTGTTGCGTGTATTAATCTCATTATCAGCGCGTATGTGGATCAAGCATCTGCGCATGCACTCGATGATATATGTTTCCATTATTATAATTGCAACTGAAGAAGATAATAATAGAAGAAGGAAGGTGCAGGGACTCAATATCTAGTGATCAAGCTGAAGAAGAAGAAGAAGAATTAATGGAGGTCCAGGTGTTGAATAGTATGACGGTTACTCCATTGGTGTTGTTTTTGATGATGGCTGCGGCTACATGCAACAATGTTCAGTGCTCGCAGCTCCCCAGCACTTAAAACCTATGGTATTCATCACTATCACTATTTTAGTTGGTATGAACTATGATTATATAAAAATCTAGTTAGCTAGCACTACTACGAATTTCAAGCTTATACATGCATGATTAATGTACTTTAAGAAAGAATAACTGAGCATATGATCGGTTAATATTTATGTAGAAATATCAAACTTGAGTCCATACAAAGAATGTACCGAGTCTTGTTACAAGTGTGGTTGCACTAAGATTTGGCCACCGGATTTATCATACTCCGTGTTTGCCTTGACTCCATCGACTCTGGTTCTGGTTCGTACGTAACTATAATGCTTCAATTAAATCTAATAGCATGATCAGATACTAATTGACGTGAACTTAATTTGCAGAAAAGGGTAGAGAAAAATCAGAATCCATGCCTTACAAAGAATGCATTTAATCTTGTGAAAGTGAAACTGCAAGCGCTTGTACACTTATATATCCAACCCAGTTGGTGAGTAAATTTGAATCCAGTTATCGAAGTGTATTTGCCTCCAACCCAAGCAACAAGGTCATTAAAAACGTCCATCGAATTAATTAATAAGCTATATTTCAGTGCCTCATATATCTTTAATCTCCGCTGCAGCATTATATCTTAACTATCTATCATCATTAATTAATTAATCAATTTCAGAAAGTGCTTGGCTCTAAAATTCGCATGAATATGGTTAATTTGTTAATTACTTTAGTGACATCATGATAATTGGTTCATCTTAATTTTACGTATTGAAAAAGTTCGACAAAGATCAGGTGGCTCTACTACTCCAGTACTCCATACAGACGATGCATTCAATCCTGTGAAACATGTGCTTGTACGCTTGACTATCCACAAGAACTATCCGACTGCATTTGTCTTGATTACCCAGCATCTCAAAATTCTGGTACAAACCTCTGTGTGTGTGTATATGAAGGAGAATCTAGATAGGACATCCTTACTTTAAGAGTTTTACACTAGTAATAATATAAATTAATGATTTCAACCGTTGATCATTTATATTCTTATGCAAAAATTGTGTATACAAAAAATCAACCAAATCTGTAATCATTTGGTCACCGGAAATTGTGTAAACAAATGTAGTCCATAAGATAAAATTAAAGCGAACATTGTGCTAATCAAATGGTTAAACATTTTCCGATTTGACTAATTCTTTGTAGGATTCATACATGTGTGGGTAACTAGAGAATGAGTGGTTTTGATTATTAAAATAGAGCTAAAATCATTTTACCACCCTGAACTTGATACCTAAAATCATTTGTACCCTTAAACTTCTAATATGATCGCTTGTGCCCTTGTACTCTTCAATGTGATTAATTATAGCCAATCCTTAACTAATCCATCAGTTTCTTCATATAGTGTTGCCCACTCAAACTAGATTTTGGTATGCAATCATGCAAGAACCAAACCATTACATGTCTAAAGCGAAAAACTGACCCTAAGTGGACTCTCATCATCACCAATTTATGGAGAAATTGATGAATTACTTTATTAATGGCTTTGGTTGATCATATTGGAGAGTATGATGACATATGTGATCATAGAAGTTTGGAGACACAAATGATTTTATATGTAAAGTTCAGGGTGGCAAAATGATTTTAGCTCATTAAAATAAATGTTAAAAATAAAAACATCCTCACTTTTCAAGTTTAAGGAAGTTCTCTCTTGATCCTCCCTCACTTTTTGGCCATGCAAAGCCAACTTAATGAGGCAAAAGCGTAATTGGGTAATTTCGCATCAATGTGATGCAATAGTGATCCAACTTTTTGGCACCCGATATATAGCACGCTCCTTAATTTTCTTGCCTAAACTCGCACATCATATAGGCATGACATGAGTAGAGACGTTCACAGATGAGCAAATGTAGAACAACCAACATTCATTTTTTCATTCAAAAGATTTTCAAAACAAATTGGTTTCATCAATTGTGGTATGACTATGCTGACATACAATAAATAAAGCTTACAACGAGTTGGTTTAGAGCTTCAATTCATTTACTCCTAAACCACCCTTTGGTCGATAGCCAATTAATCATACCATTTAATTTTCTCGTTTACTTGCACAAATATGCAACAGCCGACAGTGGTATTTCATCTACAATTTTTCCAAACTGTACGTACGTAAGAACTAATGGCTTCACCTACCATGGCCTGACAGGTATTGAATTGATTTAACTCTCTTGGATCACTTCGCTCACCAGTATCTGCAATGGCTAATTCCATACTACAATTTTTCCAAACTGTACGTAAGAACTAATGGCTTCACCTACCATGGCCTGACAGGTATTGAATTGATTTAACTCTCTTGGATCACTTCGCTCACCAGTATCTGCAATGGCTAATTCCATACTACAATTTTTCCAAACTGTACGTAAGAACTAATGGCTTCACCTACCATGGCCTGACAGGTATTGAATTGATTTAACTCTCTTTGATCACTTGGCTCACCAGCATCTGCAATGGTTAATTCCATACAAGCTTCTCATGCAGAGGCAGCTACTGGTGCAGTAGTACAGTTGGGCGAGAGTTAAGCATATCAGATTCAGATATGGGGCTTCTGGAACATTATGTGGCCATTATCATAACGCCCTGCGCTTATATCTGGAGGAGGAGATGGAATTTACTTGACCTACTCACTGCTGCGATGTCTGTGTCGATCCATGTCCTTGCTTTATTTGCACCCTTTCATTTCAACTGATGGTGCTTTTTGCGTCGCATTCCTTGCTGCCTATATCGCCGTTCTTTCCGCTGAGGTACCTACTGAGCTATGGCTTAGCTACAATATTCATAAATTTATTTTGCTACTTTCCCATCCTGAAAATCCCATTTTCTGAGTGAGGAACAAGTTTAAATATTTAGTTTTGGTTTAAGATACTTCAAATCAATTACGTAACATATTACTATGAAAGTTTCCATGAGTAATATTTTGGGTTTGTAAATTGATATGTAACCACTTGACTCTGATTTTTCAGGGAATTCCAATTGACTCGATGAGTGCACATCGATAAATTAATATACCCTCCCCATTGCTATCCCAAAAAAGTTTGGTTGAAACTACTTTCATTCTCATCAAATCACTAGTGATCCAACACTAGTACTACCTTTTGGTCATCTCATTTCCAGAAAGCCTCATATAGTGAGATGAAGGCACTTGTCATCGGCTCATAAAGTCCTAACCAAAATCACCATTTCAAGATTAGAATACTTTGGTATTTTTCTGATCGAGTAAGTACTAACTAAATGATCAAAACCTGGCATAATTACGCACGCTATTGATGTCAATGAATGGAACCAATAGAAAATAAACTCACGGTGAGGACCAGTTGGCTACAAATGAACCTAACACTTTACCGACATTGAAAAGAAATGAGAAATGAAGTTTTTCATACTATAGACTTGTTGGTGAGTCAAAATCTCTTAATGTCGACACAGACATCACTAAAAAATTTCAACCTAACTAAAAAATTTCAATACATGTCATAATTAAGCACGATGTTGATAACATTGAATGGAACAACCAATAGAGAATCATGGTGATGAGTAGTTGGATACAAATGCACCTAACACTTTACTGACATTGAAAAGAAATAAGAAAGAGAGTTTTTCGTACCATAGACATGTCAGTGAGTCATAATTTTTTAGTTACCAGACCTAATTAGAGGGCATGGATTCCAATCTCACTAGCATAATTGTAGAAATCAAAAAAAAATCTCCATCGGATAGGTTACCCATCGAGAAGGGTACACATCATGTATTTGAGCCTAATGAGGATGAATTCAAGGCAAATCAGGTAACGGGACGGCAATCCCCAATATTTGATTTTTTTTTAAAATTAGAGATAGGGCGGGGATGGTATTGTGATCCTCATCCCGATCCTGATCCCCACCAATTAGTAACTAATATCATAGTTAAGCAAGATGTTGATACCATTGAATGGAACCAATAGAGAATCAACTCATGGTGAGGACCATTTTGATAGAAATCTCACTTAAAACTTTACCGACATTGAAAAGAAATGAGAAATAGAGTTTTTCGCACTGTAAACTTGTTTGTGAGACATATTCTGTTAGTTACCTGAGCTAATTAGAGGGCATGGATTTAAATTTTACTAGCATGAAAGGGATGACAAAAATCTTCATCGAGTAGGTTACTTATTGGTATGGGTGCCCATGAGGTATTCGACCCTATTATAGGTGAATTCAGGTTAAATCGGATAATGGAGATGGAGATCCCCAATATTCTATTTTTCTAATTCGGGATGGGGCAAGGGTGGTATTACCATACTCATACCCATCCCATCCCCATCCCCATCCCCACCCATTAACATTAAATTTAAAAGAATTGTTGTATAAGAAACTGTAAATAACTATTAATTCTAGTAATATATAAAAAAGTCAAACTCTTTAATATGATAGGATATTTTAATTGTAATTTCATATATAAAACATTGAATATTATTAGAGCGAATTATTTATATATGTTAATGGGGATTCATGGCTGGTATGAGGAGTTGATCTCTAACGGGTACGAGATAGAGCCCAATATATTATATGGTGACTAGGGCCGGTACAGGGATTGGGTTAAATAATCAATTTTGGGATAGTGATGGTATTTTAATCACCAACCCCCACCCTCCGCATTGCTATCCCAAGAAAGTTTGGTTGAAACTGCTTTGATTCTCATCAAATCACTAGTTATCCAATACTAGTACTACATTTTGGTCATCTTATTTTCAGAAAGCCTCATATATAATGAGATGTATGCACTTGTCATTGACTCATATTGTTTGAACCAAACCATTCCATGATTAACTATAGATGTACAAATACTTTGGCATGTTCTGATTGAGTACATACTAACCAAAGGATCAATACATGTCATAGCTAAGCACGATGTTGATGGCCTAGAATTGACTAATAGAGAATCAATTCATGATGAGGACCAGTTTGATACATATGCACCTCAAACATTAGTTATATCCAAGGTAGTTCAAGGCTCAAGGACCATATATTCTCAATTATGGCATTAATGTGCCATTTCAAGGGTCACACTAACTCAATTAGAGAGAGTTAGAGCTGGTTCAAGGGTCACTAATTCACTTTAATTGGCTTAAAGCTAAAAAATTAGACTACTAAGCAATTCAGCCGTGCAATCGTGCAACATGTGTAAATCACCATGTTTATAACCCCTACAATACCAATTTGAGGATTCTAGCTTAGGAACTAGAAGTGGTCAAGTCTCTAATTTGTCCTAGACATGCTTGAAACAGACACCCTAGAGTTGACTAAGCTCTTAGACATGCATTTCAACCCAACAAAGATTGATATAAGCATCCATCAAATTAAATTGCATTATTACATTAAAATAGGTATCCTTTACATAAAATTTGGGCGGATCCGGATCCTCTCCTAATCTCATTCCCCTCCTAACCTATCTAAGCTTTTATAGAGATTAAGACACCTGTCAAGTCTCATATCCAATGGTCTACATATCTCTTCAACATAAAAAGTTATTGATTTTACAAAATAACCCTTCTTTTTGTCCGTATTCTCCTATTCTCCTGTTTCAACTCTCTCTCTCTCCCTCTCCCCATCCTCCGCTAGTCCTCTCTCTCCATCTTCCTCTGTTTTCAGATATGGTTCCAAGGTAGCCCACAAATTATATATTCCTTCAATTGATTATCCTACCTCCATCATCTATTCCTTCCATTGATTATCCTACCTCCATCATCTTCAAGAATACATGATTGAACAAGATTTTGCAACAACCACACAATTTTAAAAACCAGTCATCAAATCAATCAACCTCCACTGTTGCAGTCATCATTCAACCTATTTCAAGATCTTTTTTTTCGGATAAGAACAAGATCATCTTGAAATTCAAATCTGAAATTTTTTCATAATAAAAATTGGGGAAGAGAAAAAGTGATAGAAATTGGGGAAGACAAAAAGAACGGACCAAACGATAGTCTTAGCATCGAGGCTCCCAAATCTAGTTATAGGGGTTGTGGGAGAGAGGCAATTGCATCTTAAAGGTGGTTTGAAGGTAGAAACTAGAGGAGGAAAGTAAGGAATTGGGGGAGGTTGTGAAAATTAAATAGGTTTACTTTGCTGTTTGTAATCGGTTTTGAGTGAAGAAGAAGAAGAAGAAGAACTGGAAGGAGACTAGGAGAGATAGGCACTGCACGTGAAGGAAGAGAGGAATAGGGGACATAAAAAATAGAAAAAGGTAAATTAAAAATCGTAGACCATTAGATTAATTAGAGCCACGTGTCCAAATCTTGTGAAAAGTTGAGGTAGGTTAGGAGAGGGAAGGTGCTCAGGAGAGGATCCTGACCCAATTTGGGCTATGACACACAACCCCAGCCCCTAACAAGATTTCTACATACTATACATACTCAAATCAACATTAATATACATAAATAAAAAAGAAAAAGGTGAAGAGAAGTAGGAAGTATAAGAAAAAGTCACAAATTGCTAGAAGCATTTATGACTAGTGTTGATTTATAACTCCCCACTTTTACCCTATCTCTAAAAATTATTAATGTTGAAGCCTCTTGTGTGGAGTGATTTCTCCTATGGGTTTTGATAAATTGATGGAGCTTGGTGGTAAAGTGAGACAAAAGAAAAGAAAATAAAATGGATGTGGTGATCTTTTTGCTCGGTGAGAGGAAGAAAAGATGGAATGGTGGTGTGTAGCCTTTTGGTGTGGTTCTCGGGGGTGTGTAGCTAGAGAGGTTCTTGCGTGGGGCAGCCGCACCGCCACGTGGTGCGGCTGACCATTAAGTGTCCAAGAAGGAGGGTAATTTGGGTATTTCACATTTAAAAATTAGGGACAATTTCGGAATAATGAGCTCGAAATGAGTTCTCAAAATTAACCCTGTTGACAGTTGTTAGTATATAGCAAGTAGGGATCGTTCTATCCGGCGATTGAGGGTGCTACTGTCATTTATAGGTCAAGAAAAGAATATTAATTATAGAAATACAATATCTACGAAAATTACAAAGAATTAAGAGGGGATTTCGAAAGTTTGTGTCTAAATCTAACTACTAAATATTATACAAGTCATCAAACAACTCTGAATCAAAGTAGAAGTAGATGAATGGAGGAAGTAGAGATATAATTAACAACCATTAACACATTAAGCAGATTATCAAACATAATTTCGAATCAAACATATCATAGAAAGAAATCAATCAAGAACAAACCATGAACGCATGCATAAGTTCTTATTACTTCCCTTAATTAGATTAACTAGATGAACGCACCATAATTAACTCTATTAATCATGCAAAGCTAGTGAGTGATCAATTTCCCAACAAAACACAATTAATGCATTAAGAACATGTGGAAGTTTGATTGATTTAAGCAAAGACGACAAGTTAGAACGCTAATCTTATCATGCAAAGCTCATTGTTGATACCTAAGGAATTATAGGTTTTCCACTTAGCAATTAAGATCTAGAACGCTAGCATATCTTAATTTAGATGCAATTACATGCTTATAATTCCAAGTTGCGCACCAAAGAACATAATCACATAAAAGGTGGGATTGAAACACAAAATCAACAAACAATCATGACATATATGAAACTGAAAATCCTAAAACAAAACATGCTTCATGGTTATTGGAAATCAATCTTTAACATCCAAACTTTAATCTAACAAGAATTCGAAACATCCAAAATAACAAAACAAAAATCTGTTTTGAATTACAAGAAAAGAAAACCGAAATTAAACTAGAAAAGGACATGGTTACACTTTTGAAGATCTCAAGAACGAAAGAAAGCTTTAAAGGTGGTGAAGGCAAGATGAGGACCACAGCAAGGAGATGTTGATGGAGCTTGATCACGACTTCTTGACTTGAAGAGAGGATGATGAAATTTTGAGAGAGAAAAGGGGAGGATTGCGTATTTGATTCAGGGTTTGATGATATTTTGAATGAAAGAATGTGTCAAGTGCTCGTTATTGATACTCCTATTTATAGGAGGATGGCAACTGAGTCTCCAAGTCTTCAAGATTGATCCACACAGCATTAACCAATTAAATAATGCCACGTCAGTTCTGCCATGTCACTCAACTAATCAAAAAATTCCAAAATCATTCCCTAATATTTTGTTGCTGATTTTCCCATGATTTAATCTGATTTTATTCATAATTTTCGGCCAAATATCTAGGCATGAACCTAGACAATGTATCTGGATGCATTTTGGACATTTTCTCCCTTAAATCTCTCTATGGCTTTATCCTTAACATCTCTCTTTGATTTTCTCTTGATTTTCACATTAATACTGCAGATTTTATTCTCTAATTTCAGTCAACATATCTTGAGGGAATTAAGGAACGAATCTGGACTTGTTTTGAGCTTTTTCTTGTTGCACAATTCCTTGAAACTCTCTCAAGATTTTCTCAACGTAATCTCCTTGATTATCACCTTGATTTTCGCATTATCTCCATCATTTCCCATGCAAAAATCAAATTTAATCTCCCATAATATCTCCCACGTCATCTTCAAGCTATGTGGTCTCCTAATGCCTTCAGGTTTCCTAGGCTCATCAGGATTCCTGCGTTGACTGGGATTCCTAGTTGGACCAGGAAAACTCCATTTCCTCATTTCTGCATCTTTTTAGCTCATTTCTTGTGTTTGAAGTTCATTTCTACCTAAATACAACAAAGTAAGTTAGAAATGACATTGTTAAAGGGATAACTAAGTAAAGTGTAGGGAAAATGATACTAAAAACATAGAAAATATTACTCCGATCACGGAACAAAGACAAAAAATTCTGAGACTTGATTGGGCAGCGGCACCGTACGCGTGGTGCGGGTAGCTGCACCTAAGAATTAGTCGTGTAGCTAAACGGCGAGAATGGAAATGGAATTGTGGTTTTGTGATGTCGGCCAAAGAGAGAAGATGGATGGTATTAATTATGGATGAGTATGTGGGGCAATTGAGAAGAATGGAGAGATAAGGTGGAGCTGATACGAGAGAGGAAAAGATAAAATAACAAAATGAAAAATAAAAGAAAAAAAGGAGAGAGCTGTGCGCGTGAGGAAGAAGGAAAAATGAATGGAAAAAGAATGATGATGTCAATGCTGACATCATCATAACATTAGCAATGATCAGATTTTTCTTTTCTTTTCTTTTTCTTTCTCTCTTTTCTCTTTTTGTTTTTTGTTTTTTTTTTCTTCTTCTCATATCTTTTATCTTCTCCATGATTAACCATAGATGTACAAATAATTTGACATTTCCTGATCGAGTACGTACTAACCAAAGGATAAATACATGTCATAGTTAAGCACGATGTTAATGCCATTGAATCGAACCAATAAAAAATCAACTAATGATGAGGACTAATTTGATACAAATGCACCTCAAAATTACCAATTGTGATGCCCCAGAAATTCGTAATTATTTTCCGAGGATTTTCCGGAATCTAATTTTTGGTTGTTGGATGGTTTCGTGGCTCGTGGATGGAGCGGAAATGTTTCGGATTAATTTTTATTCGGAAAGTATGACTTTAGGGGGGTTGCAAAGGTTGACTTCACGAAAGTTATAGAGCGCGTCGATACGAGTTCGTGGACATATGGAACGCGAGAATCGGAGTTCGTATGAGAAAGTTATGAGCGTTTGAAGTTTTGGGAAAGTTCTATAAATAGAAGTTTCCATTTTCGGAAACTTACTATTTTCATTTCTTTCACTCTTCTTTTCCGGAAATCAGAAGCTCTTTTCTCTCTCTTCTTTGCGCGTGACCCGACCCGAACCCGGCGACCCGACCCAGATTTTCTGGCGATCTCCGGCCACCTCTAACCTTGAAACGTACACAGAACGATTCGCCTCTCTCGTGCGGTCGTCTCTGTGGCAGCCTCTTGCGGCGATTCGTGGTGGAGGAAGTGCAGCAAGGCGGGGCAGTTGGAGGATTTCGGTCCCGGTCGGAAATCCTTGTTCCGACGTCGGCGAGGCTTCAAGTCTTCTTGGTTGAGCTCAAAGCAACCTCCTTGATTGATCCTTGGTGATTGTTTGGATCGATTTACGTGAAACCTTGTTCAATTCAGTTCGGATTACTGTTCACGGCTTGTGAGGTAGTTTTCGACTCCTTATGCATGTTTTCTGACTTCGAGCTAGTTATGAGAGTTCACAAGCATGATTAGATGAAGAACTTTGATGTTGGGAGTTCTGTGAAATATTGAGTTTTGGCCAGCGGCGGTGCGCCACCGCCTGTGGCGGCGTTCCAGCGGTGTTCCGGCCACTTAAGGAACTGTTTTTGGTATTATATATGTTCTACTAATTGATACGAGCGTTTCGATATATAATATGCAAATTTTGGAGTTCGTATGGAATTGTTATGATTTTTGCAGTTTCATACCGATCGATTATTCTATTCGTGAGGATTCGAGCGTCCAATCGACTTGTGGTTTGGTCACATTGAGCGTGGACGTATTCCTGAGACTTTGGGAGGTCTCGGAGGTGGTTTTGCCTCGATTGGCACCATTTTGGGGATTTTAGTTCAAAACAGGGGTTTTGAACTTTAATCATTTGTGAATCGTTACTGATTTGAAATCATTGGTGATTAGGTGCTTCTAAAGGTGAATTGGACGAGTTGTTGGTGATAGTGTTAGTTCAGTTCTGTATAGAAGACACAACGGGATTCTGAGGTGAGTAATCTCACAAGGTTCAATTATGAACGGATTTAAATTGGTTGATTTTGATTAGCTTTCGAAATGAACTATAGATGGTATTAGTGACTTTTCTGAGTAGATGACTATGTGTGTACATATATATATTATGGGATATATATATATATATACATATGTATTCATGTATTAGTAGGCATTCTTGAGCGAATGACTACATATAGATATATATTTACGTGAAATATATATGTTTTGGGTGGTTTGTGGATTTATGAAAACAATATGCATGAAATGATGCTTTTATTTGTTTTGGGGTGTGGCTTTTGGAAAACAAATGATTTGTGGAAATGATTGATTTCGATTTGTTTTGAAAAGCGTTGAGATTTGGGTATGAAAACAATAGGCATGAATTGATGCTCTTTATTGTTTTGTGTTATGGCTTTTTGGAAAATATGATTATGGAAATGTTGATTTCGATTGTTTTCAAAAGCGTTACGATTTTTGTAACATTTTGGGTCTAGTGTGACTCCTTTAATGTTTTGCTCCAAGGGACAGTGCGGCCCGAGGATCAAAGGTCTAAGACCTTGGGCAGAATATCAGGTGATCATGTCTTTGGCCAGACGAGTGATTACGTTTTCAGTTAGAGCTCTAATCTGTCTGCCATATAGGTAATTCATGGGGTAACGGGAATTGGTTATTGACAACTCATGACCTTACGTATTTTTAGGGAACAAGGTGTGAGTTGCTTCCTTATTAATGGTTTTTAAGGGGACAAGGTGCAAGTTGTTTTCCTTATTAACGTTTTGATAGAAATCAAGGTGTGAGTTGCTTTCTATGGTACGATTATGGTACATTTGATAGGAAACAAGGTGTGAGTTGTTTTCTATGTTTTATTAATAGAAATCAAGGTGTGAGTTGCTTTCTATGGTATGATTATGGTACAATTGATAGAATTCAAGGAGTGAGTTGTTTTCCATGTTTCGTTTTAAAAGAAACCAAGGTGTAAGTTGCTTTCTTTTATTTCGATTTGAAAGGAAATTAAAATGTGAGTTGGTCTCCTTTATTTCGTGTTTTTAAGGATCAAAGCGTGTTTTGGCTTTTTGATTGAAATGTGCGGGGTTCATCCCTCGATTTATGTGTGAGTTATTTTGAGTTACTTATACGGGCTTGCAAAAGCTTAACGGGTTTGTTGTGTGACGACCCGGTGCACTATTCAAACGGTGTAGGGGTTAATCCTGCAGGTTAGGATAATCGGGGCTCAAGCTGAGGTAGCGTCTTTGCAGCTTTACGGTAGGAAGCCCTTTTCATGACTTTACCGTAGATGAGGTTTTCCGTTGTAGTTAAACTCTGTGAAGCATTTACGTTTTATCTTGTTGTTGACAATTTAATTCGTAAGCTTATGTAATATATGACTCTGTAGAGCGGGTCAATATTGACATAGTGGGTTCAGGGCATCAATATGTGTGTAAGTTAAAGGGAAAAAGTTTCTAGGTATTTAGTATTGATGATTGAACGTTTCACGCATGTATAATTATGAGATTATATATATAGATTTTCATGTGTGTAAAATCAGGGGCATGACACCAACGTTGAAAAGAAATGAGAAAGGGAGGTTTCGTACTGTTGACTTTTCAGTGAGTCATAATATGTTAGTTACCTAACCTATTTCGAGAGCATGGATTCAAATCTCACTAGCATCAAAGCCTATGACAAAGTTCCTATCACGTAGGGTAACTATTAGTAAGGCTACCCATCAGATATTCCACCCTGATGGAGATGAATACGGGTTAAATCGGGTAATTGGATAATTTAAACTAATTGTTGTATAAGAAACTGTAAATAACTATTAAACATAATTCTACTAATATATAAAAAAGTCAAATTCTGTTAAAGGAAAAACACGTTATGTGCCTTCGTTAAAGTGATTAACGGAGAGGGAATCAAGGAATCAGTGATTACCATCAATCAGCGCAATTACGGATCAATCAGCATTTAGTATCATTAATGTAATCGATATTTCCGTTGTAATTTTATCCCTATATAAAGGGACTATGAAATGAAATGAGTAGACCAATTCCAATTGTCATTTTACTTTTACACGTTATCAGCACGCTCAGAGCCAATAGCCAAGAAAAAAACTCTAATTTTCTGCCACCACCCAATACACAAAAAAAAAAAAAAAAAAAAAACAGAAACAGGCCTTGCTGCCCAGTCAAGAAAAAAAAAAAAGCAAGCCTGCTGCCCAGAGAAAAAAAAGAAGAGAAAAGCAAAAAAATAAAAAACAAGGCCTCCTGGCCCACTGCTGAAAAGAGAAAGGGAGAAACCTCAAGCACAAAAATATCGTTACGCACGCCTGCATCAACACGCGCGTGCGCTAAGATAGTTTTGTTTTCTCGAAATCAAGTATGTTTTCTTTATTTTATTTTATGATTTTAACCAAGCATGTGAATTTTATTTATCTTTTCTATTTTTAAGCATGCTTTATACTTTAATGTTTATGCTTTTATTATTGCGCATGTTTAGTTAGATAATTTTGATCATTTCAAGCATGCCTTGTTATTTATGCTTTATATGATTATCTTTAAACATGATTATATATTTTATTTTATTTTTTGAGCATGCCATATATATATATATACATATGTTTTGTTATATATTATTTATGAAATTTTCAGCATGTTTTTATTTTATTTACGCTTATATAAATTATGTGTACGCATGCTTTGTATTATGCTATTGTTTACATTTTATTTGATGCATGATATATTCTTGCTATTATTATGTGTAGTATATAATTTGTTGTATATTTATGAAATTGGAGCATGCCATGTAGTTTTTTTCTTATATATGCTATGTTTAAATGTGTTATGCTTATTTTTAGAATGCAACATATATAATCCGCTTTGTCATGATAATGAAAATTCATGAGCATTATACATACATACTTATCGTGATAATGCATTTTCACGTAGCATCGAAAAAAAAATGTGACCACTACGAATCTTGGTCTTGAAATCTAATTCACATTTTTGGAAAATAATTTACGTTGATGTCTTTATGACTGCATAATTTATATCTTCTCTCTTGTTTATGTAGATGGCTGATCCAACTCGACCTGAGTTTGACATCTTGGACTCAGAAGGACTTGAGTATCATCATTGGGTTTCCGATGTAGAAACTGCTTTTGTAGCAAAAGACTACACTACCACAATTACTGACCCCAAAGATGATGAACCATCTAATAAGGTGAAAGCAAATGCCTTAATGTTTCTGAGGCGACATATTGATCCTAATCTACGCTGGGAGTACCTTCAGTTGAAGACACCCAAAGAACTGTGGGATGCCCTTAAGGGACGTTTTGGGAACATTCATGACATTTTGCTCCTAGAACTGGCCGTTCAGTGGAATGGAATCCTCTTGCTTGATTACAAAAGGGTCAATGACTTCAACAAGGACATGTTGTGCCTAAAGGCACGTCTCAATTTATGTGGAAGGGAAATCACAGAAGATGATATGATCTACAAGACTCTTTCCACCTTTCCTACTTCAGCGTTTATGCTAGCGGACAAGTATAGGCTGGAGTATGACAACAAAAGAATCACAACCTTTAATAAGTTGATTAGCCTACTGCAAGTGGCTGAAAGACATGATGAGGTTCTCTTGAACAACAATGCCAGGCCTACTGGGACAAAGAAAATTCCCGAGGCTAATTATGGAAAAATGAAAGGTGGAAATAACTCCAATGCAAGGGGGTTTAGACGTGCTAATCCCTCCCACGTGGCAACAATGCACCACGTAGAAAGGGACATGGGGATCGTGGAAACAATATGCAAAAGGAAAGGGTTGACAATGAACCATGCTATAGGTGTGGATTCATTGGGCATTGGTACAAGAACTGCCAAGCAAACAACAGAGTAGTAGCCAATTACAAGAGGTATAGAGAGTCTAAAGAACAAGAGGCTCACTATATGGAAGAAAGAGGTCATGATCTAGACGTCAACCTTACAATTCCAGACTTCAATGGCAAAGAGGAACTTGCTAAGTCAATGAATGCTCTCAATCTTGACTGATCTGCTTTATTTTCCAAAGACAGTTGCGAAGGTATAATGCCTCATTTTTAATTAGACTATTATTTGGTCTTAAAGAATGGTTTGATGAATTAGATTTCTGAATAAAAACCTTGATTTGATTATCGTTGGCTTATTAATAAATTTCGAATTTTATTCTGAAGCACTGAATTTATTCAAATTTATTTACTACACATATTTACATGGTTCGAAATAGCACTATAAAGATGTAAAGCAATACATCTAGAAAAAAAAGAAAAATTATTAGAATGAAAAGAATACCATTCTTGATACGCTAAAAGCAAGCGGCAATTTGACCTTGAAAATGTCATCGTTAGTATACGGTAAATAGGGATCGTTCTAACCGGGGATTGAGGGTACACCTGTCATTGTAAAAAAAAATTAATAAAAATAAAAAGTATTATTTACAAAAATAAAACAAAGAAAGAAATATATACAAGTAAACACAAATAAGGGGGGCTTAGGATTATTAAATCAAAAATTAAATAAATAAAATAAAGAAAATGTAAAAACATATATACACGAGTGGAACGCAAGGAATAAAGATCAAAACCACAATCATATGCAAGAAATCCAATCACAATTCCTATAGTTGATTTTCTATGTCATGAGAAAGAAGTTGACCATGTGAAACGTTAGAAAGCAAACGATTTCCCATTTTTTACTTTCCTTGAATAATTAATCTAAGTGAAAGCACCTAAATCAATCCTATTGAACATTCAATCATAGTCTAGAAAGCTAGCTAATCAAGAACACATTCAACGCATTAAGAACAAAGAAAGGATGTCAACCAAAGTGCACAACCTAGTTATGAACAAGTTTACCTATTTGCAATCCTCCTTAATTGATTTCGACTTTTGTCCAAATCCTTTACTACTTAAATCTCGCTCCAATTACATGCATATATCCTAAGTTGGCCATCAAAGAACATAAACATATAAAAGTTTTCTATAATCCAAAATCAATCAAGCAATCTCACATAAGCAACATATAAATCAACATATAAAAATCATAACTTTATTTCAAAACATATAAATGGGTTTTAAACTTTGCCCTTAATTTCATGTTAACTAGAATTCATAACTCTACAAATCAAACAAAGGAAAACAAAAGAAAGTATGAAATACACCTTGAAAGATGGGATGACAAGCCTTGAGACGAAGAACTCGAAAATCCTTGAAAGCAACCAATCTTCTTGGGACGACACAAGGATGGATGGTGGCTAGGATCTTGATGTATGACATGACTTCTTCTCCTCCTTGGTTGAGACGTAGAGCTTCTGAAGACTAGAGAATGGAGAGAATTTTCTGATTTTTATTTACTGAGGGAGAGAGGTGTGTTGTGGTGGTGTAGTGATGGTGTGATGAATGCTCCTATTTATAGGAGGATGGCAACTTAGTCTCCAAGTCTTCAAAAATGATCCACACAGCATTAGCCAATCAGATAACGCCACGTCAGCTCTGCCATGTCACTCAACCAATCAAAAAGCTCCAAAATCAATCCCTAATATTTTGTTGCTGATTTTCCCATGATTTAATCTGATTTTATTCACAATTTTCGGCCAAATATCTAGGCATGAACCTAGACAATGTATCTGGATGCATTTTGGACCTTTTCTCCCTTAAATCTCTCCATGGCTTTATCCTTAATGCCCTCCCCTTGATTTTCTCTTGATTTTCACATTAAAATTGCAGATTTTATTCTCTAATTTCAGCCAACATATCTTGAGGGAATTAAGGAACGAATCTAGACTTGTTTTGAGCCTTTTCTTGTTGCACAATCCCATGAAACTCTCCCAAAATTTTCTCAACGTAATCTCCTTGATCTTCTCTTGATTTTCACATTATCTCCATCATTTCCCATGCAAAAATCAGATTTAATCTCCCATAATATCTCCCACGTCATCTTCAAGCCATGTGGTCTCCTAATGCCTTCAGGTTTCCTAGCCTCATCAGGATTCCTGCGTTGACTGGGATTCCTAGTCGGACCAGGAAAACTCCATTTCTTCATTTCAGCTCATTTCTTTGTCATTTATTCCAATGTACCTAGATAATAGAAATTAAATTAAAAATGATTAAGTAAAGGAAATAACTAAGACAAATATGAGGAAATAATTATTAAAACGTCGCATTAAAATGCTCCTATCAATTCTACGCAAATAGAAATACTCTAAAGAATATGAGTTATATTTTCTAAATACCTCAATGGAACTGCCAAATTTTTGCTGCCTAATGATAGGAGCATTTTAATGCGATGTTTTAATAGTTATTTCCTCATATTTTACTTAGTTATTTGACTTATTTCCTTAAATAAATAAATTTTAATTTAGTTTTTATTTTCTAGATACATTGGAATAAATGACAAGGAAATGAGCTGAAATGAAGAAATGGAGTTTTCTTGGTTTGACTAGGAATCCCAGTCAACGCAGGAATCCTGATGAGGCTAGGAAACCTGAAGGCATTAGGAGACCACATGGCTTGAAAATGACGTTGGAGATATTTTGGGAGAATAAATCTTTAATTGCCGTGAATTATCAAGAGAAGATTATGGAGATAACATGAAAATCAAGGGAGAGTCATAAGAAGATTACGTTGGAGATATTATTGGGGAATTAAATCTGATTTTGCCATGGGAAATTATGGAGTTAATGTCAAAAATCAAGAGAAGATCAAGGATAATGATGCCATGAAGAGATTTAAGGGAGAAAAGGTCCAAAACAAGTTCAGATTCATTCATATTTTCACTCAAGATTATTTTGGCCGAAAATTAAGAGAAAAATCAGAAAAAATATTGAGAAAATCAGCAATAATATATTTGGAAAGATTATGGGATTGATTTTGGAGCTTTTTGATTGGTTGGATGACACAACAGAGCTGATGTGGCGCTACGTGATTGTTTAAAGTTGTGTGATACAACCAGAAAATTCTTTGGAAATTAAATTCATGAAGCCTTGCCCTCCCCTATATATAGCCTCCTCTCTAGACCTCTTCATTCACGCCAACACCAACACCAACACCACTATATCACAACACCACCAAACACACCACCACACCACCACACCACAACACACCTCTCTCCCTCAGTAAATAAACATCAGAAAAATTCTCTCAATTCTCTAGTATTCAGAAGCTCTACGTCTCAACCAAGGAGGAGAAGAAGTCATGCAATACATCAAGATCCTATCCGCCATCCACCCTTGTGTCGTCCCTAGAAGATTGCTGGCTTTCAAGGATCTTTGAGTTCTTCGTCTCAAGGCCATGTCATCCATCTTTCACGGTGTATTTCGTACTTTCTTCTGTTTTCCTTTGTTTGATTCGTAGAGTTATGAATTCTAGTTAACATAACATTAAGGGCAAAGTTTAAAGCCCATTTATATGTTTTGAAATAAAATTGTAATTTTTATATGTTGATTGATATGTTGCTTATGTGAGATTGCTTGATTGATTTTGGATTACAGAAAACTTTTGCATATTTGTGTTCTTTGGTGGCCAACTTAGGATATATACATGTAATTGGAGCTAGATTTAAGTAGTAAAGGCTTTGGACAAAAGTCGAAATCAATTAAGGAGGATTGCAAATAGGTGAACTTATTCATAATTAGGTTGTACACTTTGGTTGACATCCTTTCTTTGTTTTTAATGCGTTGAATGTGTTCTTGATTAGCTAGCTTTCTAGACTATGATTGCATGTTCAATAGGATTGATTTAGGTGCTTTCACTTGGATTAATTATTGAAGGAAAGTAAAAAATGGGAAATTGTTTGCTTTCTAACGTTTCACATGGTCAACTTCTTTCTCATGACATGGAAGATCAACTATAGGAATTGTGATTGGATTTCATTCATATGATTGTGGATTTGATCTTTCTTCCTTGCGTTCCACCCTTGTATATATGTTTTTATATTTTCTTTATTTTATTTATTTTAATTTTTGATTTTGTAATTCTAAACCCCCTTATTTGTATTTACTTGTATATATTTCTATTCTTTGTTTTATTTGTGTACATAATAATTTTTATTTTTATTAATTAATTATTTATTTTTGCAATTACAGGTGTACTCTCAATCCCCGGTTAGAACTATCCCTATTTACCATATATTAACGATGACATTTTCAGGGTAAAATTATGCTCTTACTTTTAGCGTATCAATTTTTGGTGCCGTTGCTGGAGATTGAAAAATCACTTGTTTTTGTATATAATTGTTGTATATAAATTGTTTGAAACTTAGTTTAATTTAACTAGGATGTTTTTTTTATATTGTTGAATATGAGTTTTAATTGTAAGTTGTAAATTGAATGGAATAGGTGAAGTCGCATTTGTTAATATTGGCCTAAACCCCTTATTGGTACCTAGCTCAGGTCCCTTAAGGTTGAGGGCGGCTTTTATTAACACTTGTTGAACTGTCTTCACACTTATGACATTTTTCATCTTAGTAAGTATAGCCTATGTGGAATGGTGTCTAGGAAGGGGACAATGTTCATGACGGATTTTTGAATCCAGAAGTGCTTACAAATGAGCTTAAACCATTATGTGGGAGTAGCTCATGTCAAAATGGATTTTTCCTCTCGTGTTCGTCCTCGCCCACGTGGCCATTTCAGTAAGGTTGCCCAAAGGATGTGAACGGAAATTTGTGTCTAGGCAACTATACTTGGGCTGCACGTCCACTTGATTTACTGCTTGGAATTAGATTCGATATCAACAATATTTATAACAAACGAAAATGTTGTGATACACTAACGTATATTGGATAAAACATAAGTCTTGAAAAAGGTAGCTGTTTCAGTCCCATTGCACATTGAGACTCCCTGTTCCCGTACCTAACTGTTGAAAATTAATTGAACTCTTGACTAAAAAAAAAAAATAATAATAATTAATTGACACTTGTAAAAATACTTTTTATGTTTTTTTTTTACTCACTTGTGTCTTATGTATAATATATTTGTTAATTATACTTGTATTTTGTAATCCTTAGTTACTTATTTGCATATTTTGTATTTCTTTGTTAATTATAGTCACTAACTTTTTTCTAATGGAGATACCGTCTGGCTGAAGGACGTTAAACTCAAGCGCTGCTTGGGAGATAACCCAATTCAGAAGTAGCTGTGAAGGAGTCTTCAAACACAGATTTGCTTTCTCTTTCCCTATTTCTTTTTATTTAATTTTTTAATTTTTCTTCTTTCTTTTTATTTTAGAAGTTATTTTCGTAAATTTCATCCCTATATGCTTATTTGTTTCATTGCATGCTTATGATTGATTACATTGAGAACAATGCAATATTTAAGTGTGGGGGAAGGGATTTATACTTTTGTCTTGAGTCATATATATTGAGAAATACTAAAAAATTTGAAAAATGTCAACAAAAAAAAAATATTGTTTTTGTTTTTGGCTTTTGAGTCATAGGATGCCCTTTCAACTGTCTAGGATGAGCTTATATCTCTGAAATTATGGCTAAGAGAGGATCACAATATTGAGATGATTTTAAAATGGTATTCTTTGGTTAATTGAGATATATGAAAAATGTATGCATGTGTAGTGGATATGGATTTCGTGACCTTGGTACAGAATATGAGCATGTTAGAATGAGTTTTGATTCATAAAAACCCATGTGAGATAGTTGAGCCCATGTCCCTTTTCTTGGAGTGATAAATGAAAAAGAATATATTCTTATTTTCTTGGCGATGTTTTGATGATCTCATTTTTCTTCATTTGATTGATTACTTGCCATAGATTAAGTTTGATGGACTAGAGAATGCTAGAATTCGCTCTTGTGCTTGTTGAGACTTTTATCAATACATGACCCTGATTCTGGAAAGGATAGAGACACCATAGGAATTACCACCATTGCCATATAAGTTTGTGTCCCCATTTGTGCCCGTCGTGGGACTCTCTTAGATAAACCCCTTTTAGCCTACACTAAGCCTTTTCTTTCATCACCCTTAAAATCTTTAACATGAACCTTAGTATAGTTACAACTTTACCCTTTGTTCTAAAAACTTAGTGGAGCTAATTTTGAGACTTTACTTGAGGATTTGGCGTCAATGATGAAGGATGAGAAGAGGTGAAAGTTCAAGTGTGGGGGTAGACTTGTCCATAAGAAGAAAAATTGTATGTGAAAGCCGTGAAAAAGAAAAGAAAGAAAAACAAATGTGTACGGCTAGAAAAGAAAAAGAAAGAAAAGGAAAAATATGTCTATGGATTTTAGTCCCCCATACTTGGTGAGTTTGGAGATTGTTTTGAATTGAAGGCCCACTATTGAAAAATTTGGTCTTTGTCCAGTTCACGATAGTTCAAGGGAAGTTTAGAATGAAGTTTGTGCCCAACATGAAGACACTAGGCCCTTTTGTTTTGCCTCTTTGGATGTGACGTTTTGTTTTGGTGGATTTCTAGAAGTCTCTACATCAACATGAGCTTTGCTAGGTTTTTAGGACACTTTGTTAAATTCCTTATCTTTTGTTTCTTTAAACCTCGAGCCTTTGCCCCATTACAATCCTTAATAAGACCTTCTTGATCTTTAAGATGAGACAGCCTTTGATCTGTGGAGATGAGTTACAAGAGTTGAACCTATGGCTTGGGTTCATCCGTGCAAGTAGTTGATATCTTTCATGAGATCTTTTGAAAAAGTTATATTCACAAAGAGCTTTTCGTTTCTTATATATTTGAGCTATTTGATTGCCTAAAAATATTTTCTCTCACATATAATTGAGTGATTATAAGCTTTTAAGCATTGCCTTGATCTGAGAGAAGAAAGAGTGGATATACCTGATAAGGATATGAATCATACTTGTCTGAAACATGCTGAGCTCCGCCCATCACTATTGTTACAACCAAGTCCTACTTGTGTATGTGTGGATTATATGTTTGAATTAACTCTCGAATGCTTAAATATTGATTCTTGGTTGAGTGCTAATCTTGATGTTATGAAAGTAAGAGATTTCTGAGACAAAATGTTGAAAGGCAATAGAGTCATTGTATATTGTAATGTTTGAGTCTTTATTTCTTTAAATTTTGGTTGAGTCTAAGTTTGTGTTTTATTTTGATTTTGCTAGGGACTAGCAAAAACTAAGTGTGGGGGAATTTGATAGGAGCATTTTAATGCGATGTTTTAATAGTTATTTCCTCATATTTTACTTAGTTATTTGACTTATTTCCTTAAATAAATAAATTTTAATTTAGTTTTTATTTTCTAGGTACATTGGAATAAATGACAAGGAAATGAGCTGAAATGAAGAAATGGAGTTTTCCTGGTCCGACTAGGAATCCCAATCAATGCAGGAATCCTGATGAGGCTAGGAAACCTGAAGGCATTAGGAGACCACATGGCTTGAAAATGATGTCGGAGATATTTTGGGAGAATAAATCTTTAATTGCCGTGAATTATCAAGAGAAGATTATGGAGACAACATGAAAATCAAGGGAGAGTCATAAGAAGATTACGTTGGAGATATTATTGGGGAATTAAATCTGATTTTACCATGGGAAATTATGGAGTTAATGTCAAAAATCAAGAGAGGATCAAGGATAATGATGCCATGAAGAGATTTAAGGGAGAAAAGGTCCAAAACAAGTCCAGATTCATTCCTATTTTCACTCAAGATTATTTTGGCCGAAAATTAAGAGAAAAATCAGATAAAATCTTGGGAAAATCAGCAATAATATATTTGGAAAGATTATGGGATTGATTTTGGAGCTTTTTGATTGGTTGGATGACACAACAGAGCTGACGTGGCGTTACGCGATTGGTCGAAGTTGTGTGGTACAACCAGAAAATTCTTTGGAAATTAAATTCATGAAGCTTTGCCTTCTCCTATATATAGCCTCCTCTCTAGACCTCTTCATTCACTCCAACACCAACACCAACACCAACACCAACACCAACACCACTACATCACAACACCACCAAAGGCACCATCACACCACAACACACCTCTCTCCCTCAGCTTCTCTCCATTCTCTAGTCTTCAGAAGCTTTGCTTCTTAACCAAGGAGGAGAAGAAGTCATGCAATACATCAAAATCCTATCCGCCATCCACCCTTGTGTCGTCCCTAGAAAATTGTTTGCTTTCAAGGATTTTCGAGTTCTTCGTCTCAAGGCCATGTCATCCATCTTTCACGGTGTATTTCATACTTTCTTTTGTTTTCCTTTGTTTGATTTGTAGAGTTATGAATTCTAGTTAACATGACGTTAAGGGAAAAATTTAAAGTCCTTTTATATGTTTTAAAATAAAGTTGTGATTTTTTAATTGTTGATTTATATGTTGCTTATGTGAGATTGCTTGATTGATTTTGGATTATAGAAAACTTTTGCATGTTTATGTTCTTTGGTGGCCAACTTAGGATATATGCATGTAATTGGAGCTAATTTAAGTAGTGAAGGCTTTGGACAAAAGTCGAAATCAATTAAGGAGGATTGCAAATAGGTGAACTTATTCATAACTAGGTTGTGCACTTTGGTTGACATCCTTTCTTTGTTCTTCATGCGTTGAATTTGTTCTTGATTAGCTAGCTTTCTAGACTATGATTGCATGTTCAATAGGATTGATTTAGGTGCTTTCACTTAGATTAATTATTGAAGGAAAGTAAAATATGGGAAATCGTTTGCTTTCTAACGTTTCACATGGTCAACTTCTTTCTCATGACATAGAAGATCAACTATAGGAATTGTGATTGGATTTCATTCATATGATTGTGGATTTGATCTTTGTTCCTTGCGTTCCACCCGTGTATATGTGTTTTTGTATTTTGTTTATTTTATTTAGTTTAATTTTTAAAACCTTAATTCTTAAAAGCCCCCTTTTCGTTATTTGTATATATTTTTGTAAATATTATACTTTGTATTTATTTTAATTCTTTATTTATTTTGCAATAACAGTGTACCCTCAATCCCCGGTTAGAACGATCTCTATTTACCATATACTAACGATGACATTTTCAGGATTAAATTGCGCGCCTCCTTTTAGCGTTATCACCTAATGGCACAACATTTCAAGTCACAGACGCTTTGTATGCACCAAGAGCTAATCGAACCTTGTTAAGATTCAAAGATATTCGTGCCAACGATTATCATGTAGAAACACACTGTGAGAATTGAACTGGATACCTTTATATTACCTCTAATGAATGTGGAAGGAAACACATTTTAGAGAAACTTATGAGTCAATCTAGTGAACTGTACCTCACTACGATTCAGATCATTGAATTCTATGCTGTCACCAACAATGAAATGTGGGACACCGACTCATACAGGTTTTGGCATGACCGCCTAGGGCACCCCGGTCGTGACATGATGATCCGTATTTTAAAGAACTCATACGGACATCCCTTCTTTCGAGTGAAAAATAAAATAGGAGAAAAATTCGCCACACTGAAAGGTGTCGGTCATCGTATTGCTCAAATGCAGCCATTACCTTCTAAAGTACCAGAAGCACTACCTCCCTCCCATTATACCTCATTGACTATTTCAAAGGCAAATCACTCGTTTTGCAAAGCTTGCTCTTTAGCAAAAATAGGATCGAGACCTTCCTATGCTAAAGATACAAAACAAAACATTCCATTCTTACAAAGGATACAAGGAGATATCTGTGGACCTATCAATCTAGAATGCGGACCATTCAAGTACTTTATGGTTCTGGTGGATACCTCGACACGCTGGTCAGATGTCATTTTATTGTCCACAAGAAATGCTGCATTTGCAAAACTCCTAGCACAGATTATACGGTTAAAGGCTCACCACCCTGATCACCCTATCAAGTCTATAAGGCCTGATAATGTTGGAGAGTTTACATCAAAAGCATTTGATGATTATTGCATGTCTATTGGGATCGATGTAGAGCATCCTGTACCCCATGTCCATACACAAAATGGTCTCGCAGAAGCCACCATCAAAAGGCTACAGATGGTGGCTAGGGCATTGGTTATGCGCACCAACCTGCCTATATTTGCATGGGGTTATGCAATATTGCACACAACTTTACTCATTCGTTTCAGACCCATTGCTAGCTAACCATTTTCTGCGTACCAGTTGGTAACTGGATATGAGCCTAACATTTCACACTTACGCATATTTGGTTGCGCAGTATATGTGCCTATTGCGCCCCCACAACGCACTAAAATGGGTCCTCAGAGACGATTAAGTATTTATGTTGGATACGAATCTCCAACGATTATCCGCTATTTGGAACCTTTCACAGGCGACCTCTTTACCGCTAGATTTGCGGATTGTCACTTTGATAAGACAGTCTTCCCGTCGTTAGGGGGAGATAGGAAAAAGGATTTTCCAAGGGAACGACAGGAATTGTCGTGGTTTATCCCCACTCTGTCTCATTTTGATCCCCGCACTTCACAATGTGAAAGTGAGGAGAAAAGAATAATCGATCTTCGGAATGTAGCAGATTCGATGCCTGATGCATTTACTGATATCGTAAAGTGACGAGATCACATATACCAGCTGCAAATGTGCCTGCAAGGTTAGAAGTCCCCAACAAGGGGCATGGTGCTGCAGATAGAAGCACTGCAACCACACTTAGTGGAGGTGTGGTTGAGGCCGTGGCTCCTCAAAGGAAGAGGGGGAGGCCACTTGGTTCGATTGACACTCACCCAAGGAAGAAGAGGGCGAGTAAGGCACAAACCGATCCATTAATCATCAATGTAGAAAATCACTCTCATGAGATTATCCCTGATTATAGTTATGTCCATGAATCAATACTGGAGGACACTCCGATGTTTGAAATGATTCCAGAGAACAAAGAAATCTCAATGGATTATGAGAGAGCGTATGAGTTGATAGAAAGATCTTCCATACATATTGATGATGTATTTGCATATACTGTTGCTCAAGAAATCATAGAGCACGATGATATCAAACCACACTCTGTTGCAGAATGTCAACAAAGAGCAGATTGGCCTAAATGGAAAGAAGCAATCCAGGCAGAATTAGATTCTCTGATAAAGAGGTAGGTATTTGGTCCAGTAGTGCTGACCCCACCAAGTGTAAAGCCTGTAGGACATAAATGGGTCTTTGTCAGAAAGCGTAATGAGAAGAATGAAGTCCTGAGGTACAAGGCCCACCTTGTGGCGCAAGGTTTCTCACAACGCCCTGGAATTGACTACGAGGAGACATACTCTCCTGTAATGGACGTTATAACCTTCCGCTACTTAGTTAACCTAGTAGTTTCCGAAGGACTGGAAATGCAGCTCATGGATGTGGTGACTGCATATCTCTATGGGGATCTAGATTTAGAGATATATATGAAAGTGCCTGATGGCCTTACATTACCCAAGTCAAGTGACTCTAAACCACGGAGTGCGTTTGTTGAAACGCTCACTTTACGGATTGAAACAATCCGGGCGGATGTGGTATACCCGTCTAAGTGACTACTTGATTGGGTAGGGATATAAGAACGATGAATTATGCCCCTGCGTATTCATAAGGAAAACGAGTTCCAGATTTGCAATTATAGCAGTATATGTCGATGATATGAACATAATAGGTACTCTTGATGAAATAAGAGAAACCGCGAGCTACTTGAAATCCGAATTTGAGATGAAGGATCTTGGGAAAACTCGATTCTGTCTAGGCCTTGAACTAGAACTCCGAGTTTGTGGAATATTAATCCACCAGTCTGCGTATGTCCAAAAGATGCTCAGGCAATTTAACATGGACAAAGCGCATCCTGCTAGCACTCCCATGATCGGTCGAAGTTTGGATGCAAGGAAAGATCCATTTCGTCTAAAGGAAGATGACGAAGAGGTGTTGGGAGCTGAAATTCCATATCTAAGTGCAATAGGCACATTATTGTACTTAGCCCAATGTACTCGACCAGACATTGCATTCTCAGTGAACTTGTTACCTAGATTTAGCTTAGCGCCAACGCAGCGTCACTGGAATGGTATCAAGAACATTTTCCGATACCTAAAAGGAACTATTGACTTGGGACTGTTCTTTCCCTACAGAGAGACAAAAGGGACCACAGATGGAATTGCAATCCCTGAAGGAAATATTGATGGCGAAAGCGCCACTCACTACACCGAAACGCCAAATGACGTTTTGGTTGGTTTTGTTGATGCTGGGTATCTCTCTGACCCACATAAAGGTCGTTCCCAAACTAGTTATGTATTTACCATTGGGAACACGGCGATGTCTTGGAGATCAACCAAGCAAACCCTTGTGGCTACCTCCTCGAACCACTTAGAGATCATTGCTCTACATGAGGTGGTTCGTGAGTGTGTATGGTTAAGAACTATCATTACACATATTCGAGGGACTAGTGGTTTGAGTTCTACCACTGAAGAGCCTACTTGCATTTATGAACACAATGCAGCTTGCATCGAACAAATGAAGCTAGGTTATATTAAGGGTGATAACACAAAACACATATCGCCAAAGTTTTTCTACAATCAGCAACAACAGGCCCTCCTCAATATTCAAGTGAATCAAGTAAGGTCTGAGGAGAATGTGGCAGATTTGTTCACCAAATCATTGCCTAAGGCCATATTTGAGAAACATGTGAAAAGCATAGGAATGCGAAGACTTTCCAAGCTCCCCTGATTAATGTAAGTATCAGGGGGAGGTGTAGACGTCAGGGGGAGTCTAACACACACATGTCATACTCAAATGTAAAAGGTGCGTTGTGCTCTTTTCCTTCGACCAAGGTGTATTTTTGTCCCACAGGGTTTTTATTGTTACTTGGTAAGGTTTTTAGTGAGGCAACAATTCATGCACCATTTCGGCTTTGACTTGGCACAAGGGGGAGTGTTAAAGGAAAAACACGTTATGTGCCTTCGTCAAAGTGATTAACGGAGAGGGAATCAAGGAATCAGTGATTACCATCAATCAGCGCAATTACGGATCAATCAGTATTTAGTATCATTAATGTAATCAATATTTCCGTTGTAATTCTATCCCTATATAAAGGGACTATGAAATGAAATGAGTAGACCAATTCCAATTGTCATTTTACTTTTACAAATTCTTTAATATGTTTTTTATTTTTATTTTTGAATCAAGCCCTTGGAGCAAAATAATATATTCCTCACAAGCTAGAATAAGCTGTTACATACCATTCCGCCGCTATTTATAGACAGATCGACAAGAAGATAGTGGTAGTACCCACAATAGTACATAAAAATGGACCTACTCATTATACATTCAAATACGTAGAGATAGTGGGGATTCTCCATTGGTACTACACCAAAGGCACTAGAAATCTAGATTCCTGATACAAGGAAAATTATTGTAATTAGACAAAAAGCTAAAAACATAGGGCTGGACTTTGGGCCAAAAACCCCAGCCTAACATATCCAGATCCAAGAAGCTCCAAGGGAAGGCCCACTCAAAAGCCCAGCAGTCCTGGCTTGGCTCCAGCCCAGCATCCATCGAACATGATGCCCAGCGCGCAGTTCCAGCATAGCTCCATCGACGCACGTCACTTTGACCGCTCCGCCGTGATCCCCGCCACCACGGAGCAAACCCGCTATCTAAGATTGGGGATGGTATTGTGATCTCCATCCCCAAACCTGCCCCAATAATATATATATATATATATATTTAATTTATATATATATATAAATTTATTTTTTATAATATAAATCACAAATATATACATTTACTACCTTACTTTAATGGCTACACTTTTACAATAAAATGGCACCGTATAAACCCTAACTTCATAAACAACAATCTAACAGTTCCTCTCGTTCTCTCTTTGTCTCTTTTGATCTATATCTTCTCCCTTATTGACGGCAAATTCTTCCACTAGCAAGAAAAGCTTTTCTGCCACAAAGGTAAAGTCTCCTTCTATTTTTTCTTCTTTTATTAAAGACAACTTGAATTTTTTATTGACCTTGTTTTTCTTGTTATATTATTTGTTGCAGTGTTCTTGTAATGATTCAGAGAACATCACCTTATTCAAATAAAATGGGCATGCTATGGAGCTTAAGTTGAGAGATTGATTGTGGAGATTTTTGTTTATTGTTTAGGATTTTTGTCTTTTATCGAGACTTTTTGTTATTTACTAAGATTGGGATGAGGAATTTCTTGACTTTTGCACTTACTGAATTATGATTTATAAATTTAATCATATTTTAATTTTATTTGTTATAGATTTTGATTTTTTTTTATTTTAAAAAAAGTAATATGAGAAAAAAATTATTTTATTTATTAAATTCTTATTAGAGATTTGGGGTGAGTTTGGAGGCCTAGTCCCTATTGGGGACGGGGACGAGGAATCCTCAATATATATTTATTGGGAATTGGGGTGGAGATGACGGTGGAGAATGACCTCGAGGATGGAGATGGTCCTGTAATCCCTACCCTCACATATCATATGGGCATGACATGAGTAGAGACGTTGACAGATGGGCAAATACTGCGGCGCCTCATTGGTTTCAACAATTGTGGTATGACTATGTATCTCTGACATATAATAAAACTCCCTCAAGCGGGTTGGTTTCGGGCTTCAATAGTTCAGTAACTTCAATTCATGTACACAGTACACCAAAACCATGATTTGGTCTATATATAGCAAGTTATTGATATCATTGTTTAAGGAAAACTGAAATTGGGAGAGAATTGATGTGTGCTTTCATTGATAATAGGGGCCTCTTTTTATAGAGGATTACAAGACATAGAATCAGAGTTGTACAAGGAAAGATAATCGTACAATTAATCGAATATCTATAAATATCTCCGAGAATATCTCTAATTCTTAACCCTATTACAACTAGGACAAGTAACCTAGAGTTTGGGCTAGACACATATTTTGGATTTACTTGAACACTCTCCTCCTTGTGTCACCCAAACGTTGTGCTCCTCTCGTTGCCTCATTAAAAACCTTGTCGAGTAACAAAAATCCAGTGGGACAAAAATAACCTCGGTCGAATGGGGAAAAAGAGCACAACACACCCTTCACGTTTCAAGACCATACATGTAGACATCTCCCCTTGATGACAACGGTCATGAGAGTTCGGATAACTTCCGCAAAAGATGCTACCAACATGTTTCTTGAAAGTGGAATTTAGGCAATGACTTAGTGAGCAAGTCTGCCATACTGTCCTCAGATTGAACCTAGTTCACTTTGATCTTGAGGAGAGTCTGTTATTGCTGATTATCCTTGATTCCTTGGTGATGTCGCTTTAGATGTAGCCTTTCTTCATTTGTTCAAAACAGGCAGCATTATCTTATACGTCGTAGGCTCATTTGTGGTAGACTTCAAACCACAATTGTTCGAACATGCGTAATTATGGATCTAATCCATATATATTCATGAACCTCTTCATAAAGAGCAATAGTTTATGCATTGTTCGAAGATATAGCAATCAGGGTCTATTCTATAGACCTCCAAGATATCACGGTCTTACCCATAGTGAACACATAACCAGTTTGGAAAGACCTTTGTGTGGGTCAGAGAGATACCCAACATTAGCAAAACCTTCCAAAACACATGTTGTTTTGGGATATGGATAGTGGACACAGGCCAGTGTTGGAGGCGTTCCTGGTGTTTGATGGGTCCGAATCCATCGTCTCTTTGTAGGGATAGAACAAGCCCATATCAATCGTACATCTCAAGTACCGAAAGATATCTTTTATACCAATCCAATGGCGTTGTGTTGGCGCAGAGCTATATCTAGCAAACAAGTTCATGGCAAATGAGATTCCCGATCTTGTGCATTGAGCTAAGTACAATAATGCACCTATTGTACTTAACTAGGGCATTTCTGCCCCAAGTGCATCTTCGTATCATCCTTCGAATGAAGAGGATCCTTTTCAGGATCAAGACTACGGACGATCATGAGGGTGCTTGAAGGCTTGACCTTGTCAAAATGCCTAAGCATCTATCAACACGATGCTCAAGTTCCAAACAAAGACATAATCGTGTTCTCCCAAAATCCTTCATCTCAAACTTGGATTTCAAGTGTTTAGCGGTTTTCCTCAACTTTTTAAGGGCTTCCAATGAAGATCATGTCCAACATGAACCGCGATAGAATCCGAAACTTGTTATGAAAACGCGCGGGCATATCCTTTCCCAATCAAGTAGTCACTTTAGTGAGCGTTTCAACCTTATTGCAAACGCGCTCTATGGTCTAGAGCCACTTGACTTGGGTAAATAAAGTCCACCATGAACCTCCATGTATATTCCGTATCTAGATCCCCATAGAGATACGTGTTGACCACATTTGTAAGCTTCATGTTCAGTTATTTGGAAACTACCAAACTGACAATGTAGTGGAATGCAGTGACATCCATTACCAGAGAATATGTCTCATCGTAGTTGATTCCAGGACATTTTGTTAGAAGCCTTGCGCTATAAGGCGAGATTGCCATCTCTTTTTCTCATCACGCTTTCTAACAAAGACCTATTAGTCAATAGGTTTTATGTTAGGAGGTGTTGGCGTCACTAGCTTGAAAACTTTCCTGTTCGTTAGGGAATTCAACTAAACCTGGATCGCATCTTTCCATTTAGGCCAAATTTCTCTACGTTGGCTGTGATGCCCCGGAAATTTGTATTTATTTTCAGGGGATTTTCCGGAATCTAAATTATGGTTATTGGACGGTTTCGTGGCTCGTGGATGGAGCGGAAGTGTTTCGGATGAATTTCTATTCGGAAGTATGACTTTAGGGGGGCTCAAGGTTGAATTTTTATACGTTGGGATTCTCCGAAAACTTCCTTCATGAAAGTTGTAGAGCGCGTCGATATGTGTTCGTGGATATGTGGAACACGAGAATCGGAGTTCGTATGAGAAAGTTATGGCCATTGGAAGGAATTTCCATTTTGGTATAAATAGAAGTTTCCCAAGTTGGAAACTTACTATTTTCATTACTTCCGTTTCCGGAAGCTCACTTTCTCTCTCTCTTCTCTCTCGGCTACACCTTCAGAATCGAAGTAATCTGACTGACCCGACCAGAACCCGGACAATGGAACCCGACTTTTCCGGCAAACTGCGGCGGTCTCTGGCGACGAAACTTTCCAGATAGGATCGTCTCGTCCGTCTGGTGTCCTCTAGCGCCGATTCTCCTCCACGGCGGCGCTGCAAGGTGGTGTAGTTTGAGGATTTCGGACCCGGTCGGAAATCCTTGTTCCGACGTCGACAAGGCTTCAAGTCTTCTTGGTTGAGCTCAGAGCAGCCTCCTCGATCGATCCATGGTGGTTGTTTGGATCGATTCACGTGAAACCTTGTTCAACTCAGTTTGGATTACTGTTCACGGCTTGTGAGGTAGTTTTTGACCTCTTATGCTTGTTTTCTGACTTCGAGCTAGTTATGAGAATTCACAAGCATGCTTAGATGAAGGTTTTTGATGTTGGGAGTTTTGTGAAATATTGAGTTTTTGGCCGGCGGCGGTGCACCACCGTCTGTGGTGGCTTTCCGGCGGTGTTCCAGACACTTAAGGAACTGTTTTTGGTATTATATATGTTCTACTCGTTGATACGAGCGTTTCGAGAGATAATATGCAAATTTTGGAGTTCGTATGGAATTGTTATGATTTTTGCAGTTTCATACAGATCTATTTATTCAATCTGTGAGGATTCGAGCGTCCGATCGACTTGTGGTTTGGTCACATCGATCGTGGACGAATTCCGGGGACTTTCGGAGGTCTCGGATGTGGTTTCGCCTCATTTGGCGTCACCTTGGGAATTTTGGTTCGATTTAGGGTTTCGAACGTTATTCCTTGTGATTCGTTAACTGAATGAGAGATGTAATTCCTTAGGTACGTGACGAGGTATTCTTTGGACAGCTATTTTGGGTGGTTTGGCTGCCTTGCTCTGTATTGAAGACGCAGCGGGAGATTCGAGGTGAATAATCTCACAAGGTTCATTAGTGAACGAATTACCTTTATCGTTTGTTGAGAAAATCTCACGATAGTTGTTACGAGTATGATCGATATGTGTTATGAGCAGGATCGATATTTGTTATGAGTATGATCGATATGTGTTATGCGCAGGATCGATATTTGTTATGAGCAGGATCGACATTTGTTATGAGCAGGATCGATATTTGTTATGAGTAGGATCGATATGTGTTATGAGTAGGATCGATATTTGTTATGAGTAGGATCGATATGTGTTATGAGCAGGATTGACATTTGTTATGAGCAGGATCGATATTTGTTATGAGGAGGATCAATATTTGTTATGAATATGGTCGATATTTGTTATGAGCATGATTTCCCTATTCTCTTGGAGTTATTAGATTAACTACGACTATAGTTGCTATTGTGGCATTCTGAGTGGATGACTATGTGTGTGTGTATATATATTATGGGATGTATATATATACATATGTATTCATCTATTAGTGGCTTCGTGGTTAATCTTTGTGATGATTGTCATGTAAAGCTTGTGTAGGAATATTTGTGTAATGAATCGATGACATTAGTATGGTGAATCTTTGTGATGATCGTCATGTAAAGCTTGTGTAGGAATATTTGTGTAATGAATCGATGACATCAGTATGGTGAATCTCTGTGATGATCGTCATGTAAAGCTTGTGTAGGAATATTATTAGGATGGTTGATATCGGTGTGATGACTAGCCATGAATCTAGGTGATGATTGCTATCTGTGTGATGACTGGCGATATTTGCGTGAATCTATGTGATGATCGCTATCTATGTGATGACCAGCGATATCTATGTGATGATTTGTAGGATGATTTCTATCTACGTGATGACCGGCAAAATCTGTATGATGATCAGTTAGACAATTAAAATCTATGTGATGATCAGTAGGATGATGGCAATCTGTGTGATGATCGATGAAATCTATGTGATGATCAGTGTGATGACAGCTCGGTAGCGGAGTTGAATTGTTATTAAGTTAACAAAGATCGAGAGGACTACTGTGATGGTTGGGGTTACCTACAGACGTCAGAGTGTAGGATTACTATGATTTGAATTGCTTGACTTAATGTGACCTCCTGAACTAAATTTTATGCAAGGGTTACTATGAATTATTTGGCTTGTTTTGATATGTGATTTCCTTGTTTCTTCTTGATTGCATTGATTGATGGTTTGATTCATCTTAAGAGCCACAGTGGTGACGAATTGTACTATGTGTTGAGGATAGGAAGGTGATTCTTTGATTTTCGCTTTTGATGTCATGTTGATGACAAAAGCTCCTAGGGGAAAGGGGGAATGAGTGTGATTTTGGAATTCGCCATAGGGCGTTAGGATGGCGTCAAACATTGCTTGAGGAAGTCTTGTTTGACCGCAATTTTGTGTAATTGGATGCTAGGATTGAGGTTCTGAGCATGAGGCTTTAGTCACCAGTTGACTTATGTAAACACATTATGGAAGGATATGGAATTGATGGCCGTAGGTGTGAACTGTGTGTATATCATGTTTAGGTTGTGGTGACTTAAGAAATGTGTTTTGCTTTGTGGTTTTGAGTTACTCATACGAGCTTCATAAGCTTACCGGGTTTGTTGTGTGGCAACCCGGTGCACTATTCAATGGTGAAATTGCCTCAGATGGGATGTGTAATGCAGGAAGGACCATTATTGCTCCTATGAGCATTCGAGACAAAGGTGGAGGACTCACTACTCATCGTGAAGTTGTTGATGCTTCTGATGAGATGGCGATATGTTCTGTCAGTGCTAAGCAGGACGATGATGGTTTCGTTGAAGGTAAGAAGCAGGTGCCAAAATTGAGTGTGGAAGCATTGATGGTATCTGTGATCCTTGGAGATGTGGGAAAGCCAACTGTGAAATTAGATAAAGTTGTGGTTCGAGATGGGAGCTGTAGATGGGAAAATCTGGTTTATGAAACGGTTAAATTCGATCGGGAGCCAAGAACCGGGAAGAGCAAGGAGAGACTCTATAGTTTTGTTCTTTCAACTGGATCTTCAAAAGCAAGTGTTCTTGGGGAGATTTCTGTTGATTTTGCCGAGTATTCCGAGGTTACTAAAGCTTCCTCTGTGTCTCTTCAAGTGCAGTATTGCAAAAGTTGCAAGAAAATTCTGATCAGAGAGAGGTAGAAGGCTGTGAAGATGCCAAAGTTAAATCTCAGGATAATAGCTTGAAGATACACTTGAGCAATAATGATGCAGATGAAAGCGTTTTGGTTGATAAGATGACCAATTGGACCACTCAAAATGCTGAGTGCAACCACACGACCTCTATTGGATTAGACATTACATTGTCCAGTTCCGACAACAGCTCCGGACTCGATACTTCTCGAGAGCTTGTACTGAGAAACATTATCATTTGTCACGACCCTTCCAACTATCTATCATCACTAAATCAGCTCTCAATACCACACAGACCTGAAGTTTATGGCTCGACAAATAATGAGCAAAAGCAATCACAGTGGGAGTGGTCTGCAGATTATGAAAATGGAGTTCAAGAACCTAGAAATGCAGAACTAAATCCTCGCAAAGATACAGAGAGCTCTTATTTGAGACAAGAACTGGAGAATAATCATAAAAAACATAAATTCAAGGAAATGTTGAAAGCTAGAGCTACACTTCCCATTGCTGGTTTGAAGGGTGATATATTGCAATTGTTGCAGGATAATAATGTTCAAGTAGTCTGTGGGGAAACGGGATCAGGAAAAACAACTCAGGTTCCACAATTTATATTGGATGACATGATCCAGTCAGGACGTGGTGGCCCCTGTAACATTATATGCACACAACCATGGAGAATAGCGGCTATTTCTGTGGCCGATAGAGTCGCTGATGAGCGTTGTGAACCTTCACCTGGTTCAAATGGTTCTTTGGTTGGTTATCAAGTTCGCCTTCATAGTGCAAGTAATGAAAAGACTAAGCTTCTGTTTTGCACGACAGGTATTCTTCTGAGAAAATTTGTGGGAGACAGAAACTTGACTGGAATTACTCATGTCATAGTTGATGAAGTACACAAGCGGTCTCTTTTGGGTGATTACCTACTCATAGTTTTGAAGAATCTGATTGAAATTGGAAATCCTTATGCCTTGCTTTTGGCTCAGAAAATGGGAGAAAAAGTTGATGTTCTGTTTTTTCTCGTGCCGAGGTGGCTTGCTGCTTATATACCAATTTGTTTGTCTTGCAAAGTTGTTAAGTGCATTACTGCTGTGATTGCCATTCCTGTGATATTGGTTTGTGCTGTGTTTCTAACTGCAGTTTATGTCCGCTACAAGTTACGTGACTGTCGTTGCACAGAAATAGACTTGAAGTCTACAAAGAATGGCCGCAGTGGTTCTCTTTTCCAGAAAGACCTTGGCAAGATTCATCATGTTGCTTCAATAATGGTGACAAGAGATGTGGCTTCAAGAGAGTTTGATATCACTCATGTTGCACAGGTCGTCAATTTTGACTTTTCAAAAATCATAGATGATTATTTTCACAGGATTGGTCATCCTGGTATGGTAGTGGAGTTCATAAAGGAATCCAAAAACGAGGTTCCTAATTGGCTTATTAATCATGCTCAACAATCGTTGTACTATGGTGGAGGCCAAAGCCAAGGTTATACATGTCTCTTGAATCACAGAATGGAGTTCCTTTGCATGCCACATAGTGAGATAGCCATCTTTTGGATTTGGCTTCCTACACCACCACTACGTTTAAAGGTTTGGGTACTTAACCGGCATGGTTTGATTGTGATCAAGGCTCAAATGTTAATTGGTGATGCATTCTTGAAAATAGAGCTCATGTTTGATAATGAATCTCACATCATTTCCACGGGGGCAATTGCTATTAGACTTGTTTGTCATTTTGGTACAGACTTGCAGGTTACCAACTCATATTCACACATGGATCACTCTGAAATGTGTTGGTTGCACACATGGCTCATTTGTTGCTTATTGTTCTGTGATTGCAGAAAGAAAGCCCTTCCACTTGCCGGCAAGGGAAAACTCAAAGAAATGGCTGCATTATTCAACTGGTTCTTGTGTGCAAGTTCAGAATTTGCCACTTTGGCCACTCTAAATGCATGGTTGAATGGTAATTTTATGTTTTTACGTCTTGAGAACAAATTGCAGAAAATGAAATTGGTTCTTGCTGATAAGTTGAAGAAACTGGACACAATTGTGAAAATGATGTTTGTTGACAATTGGGAGAGCTGGAAGTATTTAATACTTGTTGCAGATGTCAAGGCTATTGCTGCAAGGATCTCATATGGGGGTCTATCCGAACTTATTGCAAGTGAGTATTTTTCTTGCTCGGTGGGGCCAATTATTGCAAGAGAAATGGGTGTATATGGTTATAAACCCTCAGTTCTAATGGATATGCTTGTGGGTTGGCTACATGTTGCTTTGAGGGACAAAGAATTGATCAAGGCAAATTCTACATACGAGAGTGTGACTGCAGCAAGGGTTCATTTTGATCAGTTCAACGCATTCATCAGAGGTGTCCATATTTTGACTCAGAATCTGAAACTTGAGGACAAGTTTCTGTTAAGAGGGCTGCATTGTTATGAAAATAGGCTTAAATAGGCATACTTGTTCCGAGTAGGGGACTCATTATGTGTCATGTGATGTGCACGTGTGCAGTGGGTTATATAAACCAGAACTCTGTACTCCTTTCATTATCGATCAATATATCTGCAATTTCAATTTCCTTCTTTTCTCTTTAGCTTTCTTTTTCATCTGTTGATTTCCAGTAGTTAGGGTTAACACCCTAACAATTGGTGCAAGTCAGGGAAATCGTGGCTGAAGCTGAGATGACGCCTTTGCAGCTTTACGGTAGGAAGCTATCTTTGTGACTTTACCGTTGATAAGGACTTCCGTTATATAGTTACTCTGAGCAGCCTTACGTTTTATTTTGTTGTTGACAATTTAATTCGTAAGTTTTGTGTAATATATAACTCTATAGAGCGAGTGTATATTAACTTTAAGGGTTCAGGGCATCAGTATGTACTTGGTTTAAAGGGAAAAAGATTTCAGGTATTTTGTATTGATGACTGAACGTTCACGCATGTATAATTATGGGATTATATATATATCGATTTTCTTGTGTGTAAAATCAGGGGCGTGACATTGGCATTCATTCATCAACGGAGCATGGTTCGATATCATTAGACTCAACAAACTCTTGCGCAACTATATCATCAATTATGATGGAGTTTCTATCCCACGTCTCATGTACACTAGTGTAGTTTTCATAGAGCTCTATATTCTCAGGAATATGTTCTGAAGTTGAGAAGTCCCCCAACGATAACCATAATCTGGAAGATTCTCATGAGACAGATTTTGAGTCTTGATGATCAAAGGATTGGAATGTGCTAAAGTATCCTTCGAACCCATGGGCCTCCCATGCATCCTAGATGGGGCCATGGCCTATCGCGCCATAGTACCACTCTCTTTGGCGTTGGCGCCATGCCTTCCTTCGTGTAGGGTGGCGCTACGTCCTCTCGTAGGGACGTCCTTCCTTGCAGGCATGTTTACAGCATATTTGTGTGATCTTGTCACTTTAATGGGGATCGAGATGAGACATTGTGGGGACAGGCCACGACAATTCCTGTCGTTCCTGCTGAACATCCGTGTTCTTATTTCCCCCTAACAACGGGAAGACTGTCTCATCAAAGTGACAACCCGCAAATCTAGCGGTAAGGAGATCGCCTTGCAAGGGCATTAAGTGGCGAACAATTGTTGGTGACAGGACCCGCCCCAGATTTCACCCTGAAATCGGGAGTGGCCCTGTGGGACCCACCTTAGAAGAAATTCTACCAAAAATTTGGCGGAACTTCCCCTAAAAATGGACTACTCAAAACCCGTAGAAAGATATTTGAACTTCTAAACCATCCATCCTTATTCTCTTGGAGCCACCCTGCTCCCCAAATCACAACCTCTTCCAATTCACATTACACAAATCTCAACTTAAAAACAATAATTCCACGGTTATCAGAGCAATTCTAAAACAGGTGTAATAGAATAAAAAGTAAAGAGGATAAATGATCGATAAATCCTACAATGCAGAAGCAGTAACAACTATGTCTCAACTCCATGTACGCCCGACCTTAACTAATCTAGCCTGCAAACTGAGCATTTGAAATCGAAGGGCCCAGGGGAAAAGTATTGAAAAACACGTTAGTGTAAGTGGAGAAAAATAAATAATTAAGATGATTTAAATGAAGCAAACTTGAATACTTTCCCACTTATTTAAATTTATAAAATCTCGATGCATGCAACGTTTGTAAAATTTTATTTCTTAAAATCAGAAAACTAGAAACTGTAAATCAATCCCGCTGAGTATCGTATCATCGGACTAGACCCCGCTAGCCCAGAAATAATAGGATATGGGGAAGAAATATCACCATATGGGTAAAGGAGCCCCTTAGGCTCTACCTACCCTCAACTGCCACTCACACATAGATTGTGTGAGGAGGAGAACTAATAACCTCGACTACCACTCACGTGAGGAGGACAATCCTCGACTATCACTCACAAACACAAAGTAAGTGAGGAGGAGATACAATCCGAATGACCCGGGTATGGTGAGAAAAACAATCGAAAACCTGTAAATCCATAAATCCAATAAAGCTTCCCCAATATCTCACGAGAGAAAAATAAGTATATTCCAATGACGTGGCCCCGCACGCCAAAATATTCTTAAAATCATAACAAATAGGCGAGATCAAATTATAAATCGTAACTCAGAAACAAAACTAAATCCACACTCATCTATAAGGCATTCCCAATGCCAAAACCGAAAGTCTATGAGTAAATAAGAAAGATAGCTCCATCGAAATCCCATTTCGAAAATCTTTTAAAAATCTCAAATCGATGAATAGAAATATAATATATATAATTCCGGAACTACCTCGGAAAATAATTTGTCGGAAAAAAATCAATATAAATCGTAAATTCAAATTCAAGCGTAGAAAACTCTCGTTCTAAAATCATGATGGAAAATCCGATCAATATTTCAAATATATATATATATATATATATATATTCCAAAACCAAATAATATCCGAAACTAAAAATAATATGCTCGACAAAATATTATGATAATTAAATAAAGCATTAATTCAAGAAACAACACATGCATCAACATTTAAAACAAAAGTCCACTCACAGTATACGGCTATGCTTGCCGTTCATTCGAAGTTTCCCTGTGTGTTTCCTCCTCAAGTCCTGTATAATATAACGCTCGTAAATAAATAATTACAGGACGGAAATCTAAATTTACGATAATTATATGTCGAAATTCTACACGTTTCCTCTAACCCCAACTCCTTCAATTCACTTAGGATTCCATCCAAACTTCATCAATAATTTCTATTTGTCGATTTACAAATTTTAAAGTAAATTCGAGAGAAATCCGCCGGTCGGATTCTCGTAAATCGATAACAAAATTCTAAATTTCCAGGGATTTATAATCGATTGAAAACTTCCCCAATCTTCACCAAACCTCATATATAAGCTCTACATATTTATAGGATTTAATAGGCTAAAAATTAAATTTAAAAAGCAGCCCTACACGCCTCCACGCGGGACCTACAGTGGTGGCGTGTGGGGTTCACGCTCCACCGGTAACCACCTCCGATGACCACCAAAATTTTGAAGCACCACCCACTCAACAAACCCAACATTTTTCTCAACTACAACAAATTCCAATTTGGCAGGTGAAAATTTTCTAGAAATTTCAAAACCCTAGAATCGGGTTTTTCTTTGATTCTTCCTCTTCACTGTGAATTGGAGCTAGTAGCTTGAGGGAAAGTGATCACTGGCTCCAGGCACTTCTATTTGACCTGGCGTGATGGCCGGAGATGGCCGGAATCGGAAGTAATCGTCGGAAACTTCGATCTGCTACAGTAATATTCTAAGCTCGATATCTCACTTTTTCGGCCAAATCAAGACGACCCACGACCACAGGCGTGAAGGGGGAAGGAGATGAGTTGAACGCCGCTGGGGTTCGGCGTTTGGTCGCCGGACGGAGGCAAAACGAAGGGGAGAAGGAGTGAGGCCGGAGCGGGGGAAAGAGGGAGAGGAAGAGAGAGAAAGTCGGGGTAGGTTTCCAGAAATGGAAATCCACCACAGTAACGTTCTATATATATATGTATATATATATATATATATATATAGAAAGTTATTGTGAACAGTAAGTTCTACATTTTAGGCCATAACTTTCGCATACGAACTCCGATTTTTACGTACCACATATGCACGCGCTCGATTTAACATCCTCTACAACTTTCATGAAGAACATTTTCTCAAATTTAGACTCGAACAAAAAGTCAACTTTTAGGGCCACTAAATGTATCGAAACAAAGTAAAAAGTGAAAGTAGTTGTCGTTTACCGTCCAAATGACTAGTAAACCGATAAATTTAGGTTCGGGACATAACAGTTAGAGTCTCAAATCCAACGTAGCTACCTATTCGTCTGTAAGGACCCATCATAGTGCTCTGTGGTGGCACAATTGGCACATAAATGGCGCACTAAAATATGCGTAAGCGCAAAATACTTTTACCCAGTCACTAGCTGTAACATAGAGGTAGATTGAGTGGCAGTGGGTCGTAGATGAATTAGCATAGCTGCATGCGATATTGCATTACCCGAAGCGGATATAAGGAGATTGGTGTGCATTACCAATGTCCGGACTACCATTATAGTCGTTTCTGCGAGACCATTTGGGTGTGTTCATATAATGTCCAACATCTGTCCCAATACAATAACCATCAAAAGTCTTCGATGTAAACTCTCTAGCATCGTCAAGTCCAATTGATGGAATAGGATGATCCGGGGAGTGAGCCTATTGTTGTATGATATGTGCTAGGAGTGTAGCATAAGCAGCATTACAAGTGGACAATAGCACAACACGTGACCAGTGTGTTTGCGTGTCAACCAATATTATGAGATATTTAAATGTCCGCAAGTTGGTGGAACTAGTCCACAGAATCCCCTCAGATTCTATGTAAGAACATAATGAGTATTTTTATATCCTTTGCATAGGACGGTTTCAGTCCTAATTTTCTTAAGGAACAGGCTTTGTAAAACGAGCGAGAGGCTTTAGAAGCAACCAATGAGGATTTTGGTTGGGCATGAGCATCTGAAACGCTATTTGAAGCAAGTTGGCGATTGCAGCATCATCATGATGGACGCCATCCATGGCGTCATAGGTAGGGATTGCGCCAGCCCTAGGCTGGTGGTGGACGAAGGAGGTGCCCTAGGCAGCAGTATCGGTCACACTTAGTCCAAGAATCAACTTTTGATTCATGCTTCGTTTCGCTCGAGAGAAAGGATGTCCATGTGAAGTCTTTAGTAGACGGATCATCATATCATGACTAGGATGACCTATCCTGTCGTGACAAAGCCAATATGTGTCTAAATCCAAGAGATCTTCTCTCATAACTTCATTGGATTTAATAGCTCGAATAGTGACATAGAGTCCACTAGAGAAACACATAAAATTCTCTAAGATGCGCCTTTGTTCGCAATCGTTAGAGGTATTGCAAAGGAACACATTTCTGTTCTCTACATGCGTTTTCGCATGGAATCCGTTGGCTATTCATAGTGGCGATTTGCCCTAGGAGCGTAGAGAGTTTCTATGACAGTAATCAAGGTGCTATTTGACAAGGGGAACTTGGGCTATTCCATGTCCTTGAATTAATACTGATGGCCCAGCCATCGTAGTCACAAAGTCATATGCTCATAATCAAAATGGAGTCATAATGAAAAGAACTCAAAATTTTGTTCATAAGCCAACGGAGTTACATCATTGTCTCTTTGACCAAAGAAAATCTAATGCAAAATGCTAGTTAATGCAAAACAATGATAGTCGTCTAACTTCTTTCGATAATTCCAAAATAAATGTGACCAGATGAGTAGAGAGATGTCGGTGGAGCAAGGCACTCTTAAGTACCACTCTCAGAACCTTCCTAGATAGCACACTTACTTTGGGTAAGCCTTCTTTGAAGAAAGACTAAACGATTGGCGTTTACTACCAAAATATATGGCAATTGCCTATTACATCTCTTGGAAAAATAAAGACTTAAATAGAATTGGCGATCTATTGATCCCAGCCAAATTTGTAGTCTTTAATCCTTCACTCTAGATCATCATCTTGATCTTCTTGTTCCACATCGTGAGCTTCTTTTGCTTCACAATATGCTTTGTAGGCGGTGACAATTTCTTCAGGAGCTCTACAAATATGTGCCCAATGACCGGATACTCCACATCGAGAACATACATCTCTTTGCTCAAACTCCATTGATTGCGGCGCTTTGAAAGTGTCATTTAGATGGCTCTTAGTGTTGGTGGCGCCACCAACATGGCCAGAGGCGTTGCCTCCCTCTCTCTTTCCACGTTGACCTCTTTAGTTCCGTGTTCGCTTATTTTGGCCGTGACCTTCCCAAGTAGAGCGATTATATGGACCAGAATGTCTAGAAATATCCCTAAGATTAGGGTTTTGCTCTTGGCTCCCTTTCTTAGGGGCGTGACTATAATTGGATTCCGGAATATGCTCTGTTTCCACGGATCTCAAATTATAGTTCTTCACAAGGATGTTGTCATGCTTTTCAGCGACAGTCATAGCTCCAATAAGCTCATGAAACCTTGTGATCCATCCTGCAGTAACATCGATTCGATAGTTCTTAGCAACCATCAATGCAGAGACGGGGAATGTAGAGAGAGTCTTCTCAATCAACGTCGCATCTGTGATCTCTTTACCACAGAATTCCATTAAGGATTTAATGTGAAGTGCTTTCGAGTTATAGTCAATAACTGAATTGAAATCATTGAAGCAGAGGCTATGCCATCTCCCTTCTAGTTCAAGAGCATGGATTCACTAACGTTACCAAATCTTTCTTTGAGTGAGATCCACAACCTTTTGGGGTATTCTTCATTTATATACTCGTACTGGAGCGAATCATCCATATGATGAGTCGTTAGGATGATGGCTTTCACCTTATTTGCCTCTAAGGCTGCTCTATTTGCTTCCAAAGCTTGAGCTTGCTTAACAATTAGCACGTCCTGGCTAGGCTTGAGAATCATATCCAGGATTCCATCGGCCTTGAGATGCTGGCGAATATCACGAACCCACTTGTGATATCCAGAGCCAATTGTTCCCAATGGAGCAAAGTCTAATTTGTTCAGGTTACTCATCCTAAAAGAGAATAAGAAAATGGGTTAGTTTCAGAGCGTAAAAGGCTACCACGAAAACAATAGAATTTCTGAGCGTAGTTGCTTCCAAGAAATCCGGTTCCAAGAGATATTGGATTAGATCGAAACAATGATGTAAGTGATCGATCATAAATTCTCTACAAACTCTAAGTTTGGAGATCTCCACGTGCTCCAAGCTTAGAGTGAGCACGAACCCCCACAGTTCGGCTTAATTAGGTATCCCCTATGATGAAGAAAGGGGGGTAGAAGAAGGGAGGTTGCAAGTCCCCAAGAAAAAGAAGAGAAAATAAATAAAAACTTCAAAAACGGGAACTTTTAGTAAAGATTACCTCGAAATAGGTCGTCGGAAAATTTGGCCTGAAAAAATTGCTAGAAAAGTCACCTAAAAATTGCCGGAAAAGTCGCTGGAAGTCATTGACCGAGTTGCTGACGTGGCAGATCTGATGTCAATGGGTCATTGGTAGTGGCCTTTGACTCCTTCTGGGTCGTTGACCTTTAGGCTTTGACTTCTTCTGGGCTTGTCCTTCTTTTTTCTTCTTTTCTTCTTCTGTCGGTTCAAGGGTGCAGATGCTTAGGTGGCCGGTTCACCTCTTTTTAGGCCTGTTCAGGTGAAAATTTTTCCAGTTCCTGCACTCTTGGATTGAGGTGCTACTACTGGAAAAATGTTGTAGCAATTAGAGGTCTGGAAGGTGGTGAACCGGTGGAGTATTTGTTGCGGGTGGTTTGGAGCTTTCGGTGGCCGATTCAATAGGTTTCAGGCCGGTTCTTGAGGTGGCACCGCCGGTTCTTAACTCCTAGGATTGCGGTCTTCAAGATGTGTGGCAGTGGCCGGAAGGGTGTCAAGGTATTGTATTCAGATTTAGGGTTTTGGCTATTAGGTTTTAGGGTTAGGGCATTGTGCTGATAACGTGTTTAAGGAAAACTGAAATTAGGAGAGAATTGATGTGTGCTTTCATTGATAATAGAGGCATCTTTATATAGAGGATTACAAGACATAGAATTAGAGTTGTACAAGGAAAGATAATCGTCGTACAATTAATCAGATATCTATGAATATCTCCGAGAATATCTCTAATTCCTAACCTTATTACAACTAGGTCAAGTAACCTAGAGTTTGGACTAGACACATATTCTGGATTTACTTGAACAACCATCTCTCTCTCTAGTCCTGTCACCTTCAACCCGAAAGCCCAAAGCTTGAACTACAAGAACATGAAGAAGAAGAAGAAGAAGAGTCTATGGACAACAAGCCCCAAAACGACGATGATCCGATAGGGGAAGACGCCTCCTCTGTTAGCCCATCTTCTTTGTTGTCATCGTCCTCTTTGGGAGTGGAGGAGAAGACGCAAGACGGTGGCTTCTGATGAATCTTGATGAGGTGATGATGTACCCGCAATTGTTGATTAGCTTAAGGGATTGTTCGAGGAATTGGGACTTTGAGGAATTTTTGGTTGGGAATTTTAAAGGGGGTCTGAGCATCTTCAATCAAGGTTAGGGTTCCAATTTATGGTTTTTCGGTGATTCTGGTTTCAATGGTGGTAATGGGAAAAATGGATTTTGTGCCTAGTTCTTCTGAGCCACTTAATTACAAGGTTTCAAATGTTGGGTTGATGGACAACAATGGCGGTAACAACCCCAATTTCGCCAAGGTCGATGCTTTATCGCAATCCCATCTTTCTATGCATTTCTTTTATTTGCCAAGTTCGCCAAGTTTTCTCCTTTTTCTTTAGTTCTCTCTAATTTGGCACGATTTGTATTTGTGTCGTTTAAATCCCTAAATTTCTAATTTTAATGTATCACTCTAATGATCCGAAATGGTGGATGTTGTCGCTGACATTGGAAATGTAAGAAGTTTTGGATAGCCTCTGACCACTAGTTGTTGCAGATGCTTCAACTGATATATGCTGCTTGGAAGAGTTTTAAGGTTTTCGCAATACTCTAGATATATATCCTCCAAATGTTCCATGGTTTCGGCCTCAATTTCAGGGAGGCTCTCCAGTAGTTTGCAACCTTTCATATTAAGAACTTGCTCTCCAGAAGCTAGTTGTTCCCAATATCTTGAGTTTAGAGCACCGGATTAGGAATGCAAATTCAATTGATCTGTAAATGGGAACAATTAAACCTAAACAATTAAAAGCAGAGAGTATGCAATATTCTCCATTGCAGATCAGTAAAAGCAAAAAGAAGACTCAAAATAAGCAAGTTAAATAACACATTAATTAAGTAAATCAGGGGGGGGGGGGGGGGAACAAAAATCATAATACATGTTCTCTAAAGCTAGCTTGGCTGCGATGATATGATTATAGGTGGAATGAGTTTGAAAGCCACGATTCAGTGCAGTATTTGATCCAGAAAGAGGAAGAAAGAAGAACATAGCTAGGGAGAGACAGAGGGGGGAAAAATTAAGGCATAAAAAGACGAAAATGCTCTTCAAAAATTGCCTCCTGGCAACCTCCGTAACGGAGCTAACGGCCATATATACCAATCTTCGGTCGGGCAAAGAATCTTAGGTACTGTATTGATATTTTTTAAAATTCAGATACCAAAAGTTATGATAAGAAAGAAAAATTCGGGTGCCTTAGAGACTATTTTCCCTACTTATATATCATTGGGCATGGAAGTAAGAAGTTAACACATGCATAAATATTAAAATATGTAACAGGTGATAAAAGTTTTCCAAACCGTACGTACCATGGCCTGACAGGTACTGAAATTATTTAACTCTTTTCACTTGGCTCACCAATATAAATAATGGTCACCAGTATAAAAATGGTCACTTGGCTCACCAGTATAAATTATTTAACTCTTTTCACTTGGCTCACCAGCATAAATAATGGTCAGTTCCCCACATGCTTCTCATGCAGAGGCAACTACTGGTGCAGTAGTACAGTTGAGCGAGAGTTGAGCTTATCAGAGTCAGATATGGGGCTTCTGGGAATCTGGGTGGCCATTCTCAATACGCCTTGTGCATATTTCTCAGGGAGGAATTGGAATTTACTTGACCTAGTCACAGCAGCGATGTTTGTGTCGATCCATGTTCTTTGTTTATTTGCGCCATTTCATTTCAACTGGTCTGTGTTTTTCCTCATGCTGGCTCTCGGTTATGCCACCGGCTTGGGAATAACTCTGTCTTACCACAGAAACCTTGCGCACAGGAGTTTCAGGCTTCCCAAGTTTCTCGAGTACTTGTTTGCCTATATCGCTGTTCTTTCAGCTCAGGTACCTACCAGCCTATGGCTTAGCTACAACACGTACACATTAATTTATTTTCGAGGTTTTATGTGCAGCTGTGTGCCAATTTTGCTACTTCCCTTCATGAAAATCCCATTTTTTGAATGAGGATCAAGTTCACATATTTACTTTTGGTTTAACCTGGCCTACTTCAAATTAACTATGTCACATATTACTATGAAAGTTTTCATGAGTTGTATATATAGGGTTTCTAAATTGATACGTAACAACTTAACTCTGGTTTTTCCAGGGAAGTCCAATTGATTGGGTGAGCACACACCGTTACCACCACCAGTATACAGATACAGAGAAAGATGCTCATAGCCCTCTAAAGGGTTTTTGGTTTAGTCACATGGGATGGATTTTGGATAGCAATACGCGCTTCAGAAGAGTATGTAATTAATTTACAAATGCATACACCAAACGTTTTATATAGTATTACGTACATGCACATTTTTCTTTTACCCTTTACATATATTTGCAAAGTTAATTTATTAAATAAATAATTTGCAGTATGGAGGACTGAAAAATGTTGAAGATTTGAAAAGGCAGCCATTCTATAGGTTTCTTCATCATACGTTCTTTTTACACTCATTTATTCTTGGAGGAATTCTATATGTCCTTGGTGGGTTTCCCTTCATCGTTTGGGGAATGGTTCGTGAGATCATATTTTTTTATATATTTTTTTTTATTTTCGACCAAAAGAAATATTTATCATTAAGAAATCGTTTGTTGCAATTTCATTAAGAAGTTCTTATATTAATTAAACTAAGTGATTAAATAATTTCATCAGGGAGTGAGGATGGTAATTGTTTTCCACAGCACTCTGCTAGTAAATTCGGCTGGCCACACATGGGGGTATCAAGCATGGAATACCGGTGATCTATCTAAGAACCTTTGGTACGTAGTAAGAACATAATTAAGGGTCTTTAATTAAGTAATCACGGTTCATTAATATTTTTAGATTTGTGATTCACTGCACATGTATCTTCATGTTTAACTCTTTAATTAGGTGGTTAGGATTGCTTGTACTTGGAGAAGGATGGCACAACAACCACCACGCTTTCGAATACTCGGCTCGACAAGGCCTCGAATGGTGGCAGATTGACGTGACTTGGTACGTCATAAGATTTCTTGAAGCTCTAGGGTTGGCAAAAGATGTGAAACTACCATCCGAAGCTCATAAGAAACGCAAAACTTTAGAGACCAGAACAACCGTCGCTTCTCATGAAATAAGCTACGAAGATTAATTAGTTTGCTTAATTTGCTATTAATTATGTGATATGGATAGCTACGCACTACCCGCTGAATCTTAATTTTCTACTTTATGTATGTTCTGGTGAATAAAATTCTTGCATGTAATGCATGGTCAGTTTGTACTATAGCTAATAATGGAAATCGGTTTTGTTGCATTAATACATTCCACTCGGGCTGCGTAGCACCAATCACCAATCTCTTAATGGTTTAAGATTTAATCCAAAAGATAGAAAATTGATTGTAATACAAGGTCTAGATTAAAAGTAAATGTCAATTAATCTCTGAAAGAGATATTCCTCCTCATGTCAAAATTTTCTTTTGACTTTTAGCTATAGGAAGCTTGAAAACAAGGGCAAGATTTGTTCGTTATTCTAATAATTGGTGATCCTTTATGTGCCCTCGGCAGCTCAGGGGATGAGGATTTAAACCACCTCTTCTTTTCCTGCCCCTTTGCTGTCAATGTTTGGAGCTCGGCGGGCATTATCAATTCAGACTTCCAATATTTTGAAGATTGGTTTCTTTAATTCCTGGTTTAGAAAGGATTACCAAAAGTCTGATACTGGAAATCTTCTCTTGTTCTGCTGGAAAATTTGGGAGGCGAGAAATAATTTCATTTTTAGACACTCTAATCCTCTAATCTAGTTCCCAATATGGTAGTCCATTCTGCGGCCTCTGTTGGTGAGAATTACATGAGAAACAACCCTTGCCATGTCAATAAACCAGCCTTTTTCTCTCAAGTTATCCGCTCGTCCCCCTGCTAATTTTACCAAGCTTAATTTTGATGGTTCAGTTGTCAATAATAATAAGCTGTTGCTAGCTTCGTTATTAGAGACCATGATGGTTCCCTCTTGTTTGCCGGTGCTCATGCTATTAGTAATTCTTAAGTCCCCATTGCTGAAGGTAGTGTTGTTCGGGATGGCCTGTTTCATGCCTTCATTCTCATCTGCCAGAAGATCCTAGTTAAAGGTGACTCAAAATTAATTATTGACTCCATCAATAGGAAGTGTGCTTTGCCCTGGCGTCTTTGTACTCCTGTAATTAAAGGACATTTTGAGTCTAGATAACAATTTTGAAGCGATTTCCTTCGCTCATGTGAAGCTAACTTTATTGTTGATGCTATTAGAAATTCGGGCCACAAGTCATCTAATCCTATCACTTAATCGAAGAAGCTGTCGCTTTCAGCTCTACCTACCTTTAATTTCGATAATTTTAGTGTTAATTATAGTAAGAGGCATCTTTAGCAAACTCTCTATTTTGGCTCCTTAGCTATTTTAGAGAGCATGTTTAGCTTTTTATCTATATTAACAGCTGCACCAGACTCCTAAGTGGCTCTTCATTATAACTTTGAGCTATCTCACTCCTAAATATAGAGAGCAAGATGAGACTCTCTATAATTTAAAATATTCATTTTGAGTTATTTTATGTAATTTATATTTTATAACATTTAATTTTCATTTAAAAAATAATATAAGTTCAAAATTAACTTAAATAGAGAGCATTGATACATACGTATTTCTAAAATGGCTAGCCAAAATGAATTTTTAGCTACTTTGGTTAAAATTTGACTCAAAAATGGCTAGCATTGCTAAAAATGCTCTAAGAGTTTCAAACTGTAGTTTTTATTTTTCCTTTTAAAAAAAATCATCAATGATTAGAGACAGAGAATCCAAATGCAGGACCGCACGTCCACATTCCATCTTAATTTTTGGCGTTGGTCAAGAATAGAGGAATGCTGTATTTATGACTGTTTGGGAGTGTAAACCTTCCCTTCATGGGTCATCCTTATCTATGGCATAATGAACACTCTTTAGGTGCATGTGCTGGTTATCTATTTCAGAACTTCTTTAGATGTCTTTAAGATTATTGTAGTTCTTGTGGAGAGCATTGTAGTCCTATCTGTACGGCCGTACCTTTCCCTTCCAAACCAGCTAGCTCCAGAGCTTTGAGAAAGTCCAATTTTTATTAGAATAGTACTTTATTGGAAAAACTCTGGGGATAACTCACATGATGGCTTTTGGCAAGAACACATGTATACAATGTCTTCAGACTAACTAATTCAAATAAAAACTGAAAAAGCGGGATTTAGTGGAGATATGTGGGGGAGATGAATGGGAAAAATAGAATTTATCATATGTTAAATTATGTGAGGCACCTGAATTAATTCTATAAATACACTCACCAATAAAGTCACTGACTCACTAGTCTAGAAAGCAATACCAATCTTATCCTTTTAGAGCAAATAACTAATGCAGTATTTTTACCAATAGGGTTGAGGTTGTTAAATAACTTGGTGGATAGCTAATCAATTTCTAGCAAATTGCATTAGGCATTCTTGCAATAATTGCTACATTTGTGTGCATGTTGTTGCAAATAAAAACACAAAAAAAAAAAAAACCACTCAACTACACTGATACGCTCAGAGTGAATGTCAATTTAAAACCCTGCATCGAATTGTAGTAAGAATAAGTAGGGATCGTTCTAAGCCGGGGATTGGGGTATACTTCCTATCAAAAACGTCAAACAAATTAGTATTATTCCCAAAGTCTAAAATAAAAATAAAACAAAGTATATATTTACATGTGACACATAAAGAGGGGGATTTATAAGAACGCTAACAAAACATGTGAGACGAATTATTTTTATAAAACACTAACAAAACATGTTTAACACATAAAGATCAATGAAAGTTTGATTGATTTAAGCCAAGAACACAAGTTAGAAGGCTAATCGAGCATGCAAGACTTATTGTTGATTTACCTAAGGAACTATAGTTTTTCCACTTAGCAATTAAGACCTAGAACGCTAGCATATCTTAATCTGGATTCCATTACATGCTTAATATTCTAAGTTTCCAACCAAAGAACACAAAACACATGAAAGGTGGGTTATTCGCGCGAAATCAACAATCTAAATTCATCACATATAGAAATCGCAACTAACAAAGACTCAACGAAAACACTAAGACTCAAACAAAAATTTAACGAAGTATGGAAAACCTAAAACGAAAACACAAAACAAAGAAACAAATACACTAAAAACAAAGTACAAGACTCACACGTTACATAAGTTACAATGACACTAATGCCCTTCAACATATTGTCTCATAAATCTTATACTTACATGTCACCAAGAATAACACTCAACCAAGTCTTTGTCATGTATTTCTCGAGAGTTAAATAAAACACATACACAACATATAAATATGTAGGATTTGGGAGCAACAATGGTGACTGGTTGGAGCTTAGCATGCATATACAAGTAATGATTCACCTCACAATGGATATACACTCTTTCTTTTCTAATAATTCAAGGTTCATGCTTAAAAGCTTCTTATTCACTCAAGTATATGTGAGAGATGATATATATTTTAAACGAAAAGCTCATATACAAGAAAGAAAAGCACATATATGAAATTTCTTTTTCAAAAGATCTCATGAATGATATCAATCACATGCACAAATGAACCCAAGCCATAGGTTCAACAATTATAACATAGAGCTTCGAAAACCAAAGAGCTAGAGGTGTTTTGAGGTGGTTTCGAAAACCAGACAATTATAACCCAAGCCATATGATATGTTCTGCCAATGACGCAAAGCAACCTCCTATTTATATGGTTTACAAGCCCCTAGCTTTTCTTCTCAAAACTGGGTTGAGTTCTCCTTATTTTTCTCCAATTCCACTTGCTTAGTTGCCACACAATCTTCTTAACCTTCCTTAAGTCTTTCTAACTGTCTCTTGATAAAGTATAATGCAGCAAAAATCCAATAAAATTCATCCCAAAATCTGCCAAGAATATCTTCAGAAAATATAGCTTTTAATTCACTTTCCTTTCTCAACTAGGATTGATTTCCCTCTCCATGTTTGACAAGGGTTCCTAGTAGATTTGAAGGTGAGATTCTGCCACATAATACTCCTGTCACTCTTCAAAACCGTGCAAAAAACCTTCTAGAAAGCTTCTTGAAACGTGGCCCAACGACAGTCTTGAGAATGCTTCGTAGAAAGACTTGTCAGAAATTCCAAATTTTCCTTATCCTCTATTCATCTTTGCATCATCATAACTTATGCACTTCACCACATTTCTAGATGATTCTTGATTTTAAAATTCTCTAAAACATTTCATCTTCAAATCTATGCAGACAACTTCATGAGTTTTGTCCTTTAAGTCCAGTAGAAAAGTCCTTGACAAAGCTTTCTAAAAAGCTGATGGAAATAGTCTTCTCGGGGTACCAATTTTGAGCACAGCCTCGTGCTTCCTCTTTATCATCCTGGACCAACTCTTTGCCTGCAGTTATAGTAGAACATGTGGTCTTCAAATATTGCCAGGCCTTTCTTCATAATTCCACTCGAAAGTTCTTCAAAACAGCTTCCCAAAATGATTTGGAGCATAAAATGCGACGTCTATAATGTCTAAAACCCTATATTTTGCTAAGTTATTTTCTTTAACTTGATCAATTTAACTTAGTGTCTTGTAGGTATATTATGTTCGTGAAAATACTTTAGGAGCTAAATGGAGTCTCAAAGTCTAGAAATGACTAAATGGCGCAAAAATGAAGAGAAATGAAGAAATGGAAGTACTCCCAGTTCGACTGGGAAAAAAAAATCCCAGTTGGAGTAGGCATCAGAAGCTGACTTGGACTTAAACTCTTAAGTCGCAGAAATTAGGAGTTCTACTTGAATCAGGAGTCCCAATTCGAGTCGGATAAGGAAACCTAGTGTCACAAGGAGTCCATGTTAAACAAGGATTTCTCAAGAAAGTTCCGAAAACTTGTAGAAGATTTCAGCCAAGAAATCCTTATTGGACTAGGAAACTGGTTGGCATATGGAATCCTGATGGGACTAGGAGACCTATGGAAGCTAGAAGAAGTTAAGGAAGGATCATGAAGCTTCTAGAAAGTGTGCTAGACATCATACAATCCAAAAAATGGAATAGTTGTGCAACAAGGATTCCGGATTGAACTCTGATTGTTTTTTCCATGAGAATTGGAAGAGTCTAGAAGATCATGTGTTGTGCACACCTCATGGAATACACATGGAATTCGGATTTGGAATCAAGATGAAGACAGGAGTCCGGATTGCATTCTACTTTGAAATTGCTGTGAATTCTAGAGCCTTCTAGGGGGTTCTTGACGTCAACTCTTCATGGAGAAAATATAGGACACGGATTGGACTTGATGATGTAACATTGATGATGTGGATTTAATTTATTGGTCCGAGTATGTGTCAACCAATCAGAAAATTCAAAGAAAAGACTGGATCAATACAAACTAAGAGAGAAGCAAGTGGATACGAAATGGACTTGATGTTTGACGTCTTAATATAAATACACAACATATTTTGATGCCAAACCACACCATTCTCTCCACAATTTCGTATTCTCACTTGTGTTCTCTCTAGTTTCAGGTTTTTCACAATCTTCAAGGAGCTTAGCCGTGCCACCACCTTCCATTGCCGTGATCTCCACCTTGGAGCTGCTTTGGATCATTGGGACGTAATCAAGGGTTGTTATATGCTTTCCATGCATCTTTTTCACTGTTATGTGTAATTGTAGATAGAATTTCTGCTTTGGATTTTCTATGTGTAAACCAAAAATTATGAGTTCATAATTGAGGTATTTAAATCAAGGTCCAATTTGCTACATCAATTTTCATTGTAGTCTAGCCACTTTTTAATTTTCAATTGCGGTTCAATCACTTTTTTCGTTGTCCATTTTGGCCCCTCAAATTAAGTAAAGGAAACAAATCAAAATCTCATAATTTGAGAACTTTGTTTTCAGCTTAAATATTTAAATTTTGAATCTTAAATTCCTCAAATCTACTCAAGGAAAATTATAATAAACAATACGCATTTAAATTCATGTAAACATATCATGTATACCTACATGAAAGGTCAATAAATTCTCAAACAATATAACGTACCTATATCATATAGTCAAAAAACAAAAAAATAAGACAAACTGAGCAGCGTCATTGACACAATAATACTTAAAGATATAGTAATAGACTAGTCCATGGTCGAGTTTGAATATTATTCCTCATTAATGGGTAGGGAAAAAGAAACCAATTGTAACGTCCCGAACCTAAATTTATCCGTTTACTAGTCATTTGGACGGTAAACGACAACTACTTTCACTTTTTACTTTGTTTCTATACTTTTAGTGGCCCTAAAAGTTGACATTTTGTTCGGGTCAAAATTTGCGAAAATTTCCTTCATGAAAGTTTTAGAGGACATTAAACCGAGCGAGTGCATATGTGGTACGTAAAAATCAGAGTTCGTATGCGAAAGTTATAAGCGAAAAATGGAAGTTACTATTTATGGTTATTTATTTATAAATAGCCGAGTTACTGTGGTAAGTTTCCATTTTCGGAAACTTACCGAGCTCTCTCTCTTCTCTCTCCCTGATTCTCTCTTCCTCTCTGACCTCTTCACCATCTTCCAATCATAACTCCTTCATCCGGCGACGGATTTTGACGTATAAGATGTCGTTGGAAAGCTCTCCGCTCACGCCTTCCCGGCAAACCCCGAGATTCCACTCACACCTTCGCGGCACCCCCGAGCTTCCGTTCACGCCTTCCCGGCACCCCTGAGCTTCCCGCTCACGCCTTCCCAGCACCCAGCACCCATCGAGCTTCCCGCTCAGTCCTTCCCGGCAACCCCGAGCTTCCCGCTCACGCCTTCCCGGCACTCCCGAGCTTTCACGCTCTTGCCATCCGGCATTTCCAAGCTTTACACTCACATCCCCTCGACATAATACACATTAATGGAATATTGAATTCTTCTACCATTTGTCGTTTGCAACAAATCGAATTCTTTTCGCATTCCATTAATATGAGCAACAACCAAACAAACACAAACGTTCGCGTATTCATCATTCACGAATTACAAACGCTTGCCTTTGATAAGAGCAGAAAGTGTGACCTTTTTAATATGTATTTTCCCTCATTTGGTTAAGTTATTCTCTTAAAATTAATAATTATAGCATAGTTTCTGTTTTTAGGTACTTCAAGGACAAAAATGGAGAAAAGTGGTGAAAAAGAGCAGAAATGAGCTTAAATTAAGGACAAGTCATTTTAGAAACTTTCCTCCTTCATTTTAGGAATTATTTCCTATTTTGTTTTAGGAAACTTTCTTCATTTGAACTTTTCTATTTCTGATTTTCCTATTTTAATGAGAGTCTATCCCATTGAAAACTCTTGACTGATGAAATCAAGGAAAACTTAAAAGAGAATAAAACTTGCATAAATCAGGAAGAATTTGAGGAGATAAAATGGAGTGTTTTTAATCAATATTTATTCCTAATTATCTTATTTCTTATTGATTATAAACTCTAATTAAATTCTGATTTTTCTTGATTGTAGGAGTTTATTATGTGCACAATTGGAAGAAGAAATTAGTGCAATTCAAAGGAGAGGTATAAGGGATGTATCTGGTCACTATTCAAGGAATATACAATGAGTCATTAAGGGGAAAAGAGATCAGAAAAATCAAGAGTTTGTCAAGAAAAAATCAAGTAATTTTGGAGGAGAAATCACCTCAAGATGATTGGCCATAATTGCATCACAAGAGATGAGAATTCCACTATAAATAGCAGTCATTCTCTACTCCAAAATCATCACTTCTTCATACAAAATTCAGTTCATTAGCTTAGCTCTCTTCTCTCCAAAACCCTCTCCAAATATTCAGAAAAAGCCTCTTGTCGTGAAAGAGCTTTAGGACTTCTCCAAGGCTGTTCATGTTCTTGAAGGCCAAGCCTTGTGTTCTCTTGACGTTCTCCAAGCTTCCTTGAAGATCAAAAAGTGTAATCCATGGCCCTTATTTCTGTTTTCGTACTCTTTAGTATTGAATTTCAGATTTCGTTTATGAACTTTGTTATTGGAATTGGATTTTTGTTAAGAAAGAGTTTATGTTAGTAATTTTCAGATTTGTTTCCTTATGCTCTTGATTTGTTTATGATATCTTTACAATCTGATTTTGTGCCATCCTTTATATCTTTAAGCATATGATTTTGGTTGAATAATAATGTTAATCTGCAGGTTAATAAACCAAATTTGTGTTCTAATTCACCTAATCATTTTGGGGCATAAATTGAAGTGGTAAAGGCTATGTACAATGGTCGAGATTATATGCTACATGTTTGTGCGTTTGTAACTTTTTATGGATGCATACATGTTTGAATTTAGAATTCTAATTGCACTTAATGATTCATATTTAATGTTGACGGATGCTCTTCAGTATTAACGTGATGTTTTATATGAAATATTTTAAGTTATGGACTTTTCCTAACTTAGGAGATTAAAGAAGAATTAAAGTGGTACTCGATCTCTTCAGACTTGTACTTCGATTCATTTTTGATATTTAGTGTTGGCACGATTTTAGGTTGTTTAGATTGAAATAATTTATTGCATGTTGATATGGTTTGGAAATTCTGATTTGAGTGTGAAGAAGTCGATCACATGTAATATTTATCTTTTTGTTTTATTTCGTAGGAACTTAGAAACCAAAAGTTGAATCCCCCCTTTTATCGTTGTTTCTTGTGTAAATTTGTAGATAAATACTTGTTTTACTAATTACTAATTTAAATTGACCTTTTTGTTTAAGTGTACCCTACAATCCCCAGACTGAACGATCCCTGCTTATCTTATACTAACAACTACATTTTGCAGGCTTAAATTGTGAGGCTATTTTAGCCGCATCAGCCTTCATGGCACTCATGCAACTTACACCAAGTGTAACTTCGTCAAACTCGACCTCGTTCATTTCGTTGCGCGCATCACGCATTTATCATATGCAATTCGTTTGCTCACACAACCATATGCGTTCTCGAGTTTCTACGTCATAATCGATCATACTCGGCGCCATTCACATGTATACATCAATATGTATCATGCAACTCATACATTCATATATGCCAATGCATATCAATGCAACTCACATACGTTGCTCAATACAACAAGCATTCCCCAGATGCGTCTTTTTGTCTTTGTTGTGCAAGTTAACGAGTCCCTTCTTGCTTACGGAGTTCGGAGACTTGTAGGGGCTCCAGGCCGCCCGGTTGCTTATGTTTGATGACTTCATGATTATAACTCCCCAACCAAGAAGCTCCTCTTACTTGGAGACTTCGGGGACTTGTAGATACCTCTACTAGCAAGGCTATTTGGTACATCACCAAGCATAAGTAACACCCTCTTTGGGACACCCACAAGCCATGGTGAGGCCCAACCAAGACATGCATCCCGTAGCCTATGTTCAAGCTATGCTACAGTATTTGGAAGTGGAAAATACATCTCCGGGAAGCCACCTTCCCTGCCTTGCAAAGTTGCCTTCACAACATGGCTTCAAGACTAGAATAGTGGGTTCTTGTCCCACATCTAAGAAAATGTAAAGGAGATGGCTTCCTTCACCTATAAAAGAAACTCTCCTCCCACTTAGAAAGACATTCCATATCCAACACTCCATTACACACTTTGTAATCCCAAACACACATACTACAACATTCAAGTGGACGTAATTTCCCGCTAAGGCGGGAAACGAACCACTATACTTCGCTTGTGTTGTTGTCTCTCTCTCTCTTTATTTATCGTTAATTAGACCCCTCGGTCACTAACGTTAACAATATATATTCTTGAAATTCGGCCAAAATCAATTTGTGTCTAATATGGACCCAAAATTTGATTTTTAACCATCTTTTCTTGCCAAAAATGACTCCCAATCTATATCACCTTTGTAGAGGACGTTTTGAGCTTGTTCTTGGGCTCTCCTAGTCCACCCAAGTATCCTATTGTCATCAGGACTCCTCATTTTTTGTCATTTCTCTTCATTTATTCCAATGTACCTAGAAAATAGAAACTAAATTAAAAATGATTAAGTAAAGGAAATAACTAAGCAAAATATGGGAGTTAAACATTAAAATGTCGTATTAAAATTCTCCTATCAAGGTTATTTTTGAAATTCAAAAATTTGAAAGATGACAAGCGGTCCCCCTCTTACATCTTACACTCTACTCTTTACACATTTGTTTCCTATTTATTGCATTGTTTCCTTGCACAATGACCCTTCTACCTTCACTTTATCTCCTTCACAAAAAGATATATGGGCTTTCTAAGTCATTTCTATGTAGAGTCAAAAACTATATCCACATTTTGTGCTTACACATTTGTCAATCACATCTCACCGTTGATTCCTTTTAATCTCTACCCTTGATTTGAATTGTCTTGGCCTTTAAATTATAGCCCATTCTCTCTCACCAAAACCATGCATCTCCTTTACTCTCTCATTTTGGAGCATCAAAAGCTCTCTTTTCTCTAGTTTTAGGTTAGTTTTTCATACCGTGTACATAGTTATTTAAGTTACCGAAGTTACTACACACTCTAAATCAATCACTACACTTGCTTTCACATATCCAAGCCCTTGTTCTTTCTTGTTCTTGAGTTTTGTGGATGTGTATGGTGTTTTAGGTTGTAAAAAACCGAAAATCTCATACCTTGAAGCAATTCTCTTATCATTTGACATCTTTAAGAGCTAGATGGGAGGTTGGGTAGTTCTTATCTTTTCTCTTCCTTCTCTCTTTAATTTGATGTTCATGGCTTGTATTTGTAATAACATGTGTTGTGAGTAGTTGGATTTGAGGCTAGGGCAAGCTCTAGCCAAACTTATGTGCAAATAATGTAAATTTCCATGTGTTTTGATGTTTATGCATGTTTTGAATCTATGGGCTTCTAAACTTTAATGCTTACTAAATGTGTTTGCTAGCATAGTCACCTAGAAAGCATGTTTAGGAAACTAATGAATCAGAAACTTGGACTTGAAAACTTCTTGAATCCATGAGCATGTGTACTCTTTAGGTGGTGGCTTAATGATTCTTACGGGAATTGTTAAGTTGCTTGAATTTCTTACTCTAAACTTAATGCATGTGTCGTGAGTTTAATTACTCTAAGGGGGTGTTAGGCTTGCGGTTCATAGCTCACTTGTCTTTTAATGAAATCTAAATGGGACTAAGGTTGTGTAATTTAAGTTAGCTTCACCAAAGTTTGTTGAATTGCATGATTAGTTAGTTTCTTGGTAGCTTCAACAAAGCACTAAGAGGAAGTTTATCAAAACATGTTATTACATCAAATATGGGTTACATTTTGTGCATGAGTAAGGTTAGATGCGATGCCTAAGTCTCTGTTCTTCTCATTGATTTAGTCCCTACAATTTTATTTGTATATTTTATTTTATGCAACTTAATTTTCTTTATCCAAATAAAATCAACCAAGCCGCTCACTACCACAATTGTTAATACCATCCTCATAATTTTTAGTTTCCAAAGGGCTAAGGTTGTGAACTTGTAAAAATGTAGACTTATATGTGTTTTCTAAGTTTATTTTCATAGGGATCTAGCCAGGGTAGAGTTACTCAATCCATTGGGTACGATACTCTTACTTTTTCCCTTTACTAAAACTTGACCTCCTATACTTGAGAGTAGGGAACATCACACAAATTTACACATATTTTTCATACTCATGATTAGGGATGGCAAAGGGGATTAAATTACCATCAACATACCCGACTTCATTCTCTATCCCCTTACCCGCCCCAATCCCCGTAATAAGATACTGGGGATTCCCCGTCCCCGTCTCCATTGGGGAATACGTTCCCGTACCAGCCCCAATCCCCGTTAACAATAATACTAATTTATTACATAAAAATTTATACAAATAATTATGGATTGTAAAATATGAAGTTAAAATCAAACATCAAAATAAAATAAGTTTCTTATTTCAATCAAGGAAAACTGACATGTTGATAAAGATCTTTTATTAAAAGAATCTTCCTTTTTTTGAACATATTTATTAACATAATATATATATATATATATATTTCAAATAATTCTTATTGGGTGGGTATGGGTATGGGGATCAAAATACCATCCCCGCCCCGTACCCGATTTCATAATTCGAATACTGGGGATCCCCATCCCCGTTACCCGAATTTCTCCCTGTTAGGCTTGAATACCCCATGGTACCCTGCCCGATGGGGATTTTTGCCATCCCTAGTCCCTACTCATGATGCAGCCAACAGAGAAAGAAATGAAGGAAATAAAAACCACAAAGTCATTATGGAAATGAACTTAATGTACGGAATTAACAAGTAACAAAAGGAATAAATAATGAAATAAGGGATAATATAACTGAACAATTAATTGTACTATAATAATGGACATGTTTAAGGATATCTCTATTTGTGTTTGGCCCAAACTCTAGGTTACTTGATCTAGTGGTAATAGGGTTTAATTAGAAGAATCTAGAGATTATCTTTCCTTGTATGATTCTAACTCTATGCATTGTAATCCTCTATATAAAGAGGCCCCTGTTATCAATGAGAATACACAGCGATTATCTCTCAATTTTTGATTCCCTACAACACGTTATCAGCACGAAGCCCTAACCCTGAAACCTAATATTCGTAGCCTTCAAATCCCAGAAACCTCTGCCGCCCTCCTTGAAGCTTCACCTCTAGAAACACATAACCGGCAGGAAACCACCCAAACAGGCCCCCGGAAATACCGAAAGCCTCTCTGCCTGGTTTGAAGCCTCCTCCCTGCCTACTGCTACCATAATCCACCAGTAGCTGCAGCCTGACCCCATATCACCGGAGCCAAAAAATCACCACCGGAACCAGCCTGGAACCACCTGAACCGGCCGCCGGAAGTGACTGCACCACCGAACCTCCCCTTGCATCTCCCTTGCTTCAGTCAACCTTGCTTCGGTCAGCCTCAGCCCAACCCAGAAGTTATCAACCTGGAAGAAACCCTAGGCCCAGAAGCACAAACAGGATCTCGACCCAAAGTCTGAAGCCCAGAGATCCAACAGCCTGAAGCCCACTGACGTCATCTGCCACGTCAGCATCCATGCAGGCATCCAATCAGCCTGCCACGTCAGCAGCTCGGTCAACACCGCTGGTCAACAGTCGGTCAACCTTTTTCCAGCGACTTCATGCCACTTTCAGGCGACTTTTCCGGCGACTTCCTGCTACTTTTCAGGTCACTTTTCCGGCGACATTTTTCCGATCAAGATTTCCTGCAATTTTTCAAGGTAAACTTTTCTAAAAGTTCCCGTTTTTGAAGTTTTTCAATTTCTTCTTCTTTTCTCGGGGACTTCCATCATCCCTTCTCCTACCCCCCTTTCTTCTTCATAGGGGAGACCAATAGCCCAACTGTGGGGGTTAGTGCTCACTCCAAGCTTGGAGCTTGTAGAGTCCTCCAAACTTAGAGTTTGTTGAGAAGAAAACGATCGACCACATACATCGTTGTTTCGATCTAATCCAAAACCCCTCTTGGAATCGGATTTTCTTGGAAGCGACTACGCTCAGAAAATTCCTAATTTCTTGGAAGCGACTACGCCCAGAAATTTAATAGTTTTCGTGGTTGCCTTTTTCGCTCCGAAACTAACCCTAATCTTGTGTTGTTTTTCAGGATGAGTAACCTGAACAAGTTGAACTTCGTTCCACTAGAGACAACTGGCGCAGGATACCATAGGTGGGTCCGAGATGTGCGTCAACATCTTAAGGCTGATGGACTTCTGGAAGCCATCCAAGAGCCTAGTCAGAACGTGCTCTCCATTGAGCAAGCTACTGCTTTTGAAGCAAAACAAGCTAAAGCCATAAGTCTCATGACAAGGCACATGAATGACGCACTCCAAAATGAATACCTCAATGAGGAAGACCCAAGAAAGCTATGGGTAGAACTTGAGCAGCGATTTGGCAACATTCGTGACTCCCTACTTCCTGATTTAGAAGTGTGATGGCATAGCCTCCACTTTTGTGATTTCAAGTCTGTGCTTGATTATAACTCGGAAGCTCTTCGTATCAAGTCTCTGATGGAGTTTTGTGGCCAAGCCATAACTGATACGATGTTGATCGAGAAGACTCTCTCTACCTTCCCCGTCTCTGCACTGATGATTTCAAAGAATTATCGGATTGATGTAAATGCAGGACGTATCACAAGGTTTCATGAGCTCATTGGCCCCATGAACGTAGCTGAAAAGCACGACAATATTCTTGTGAAGAACTATAATGCTAGACCCGTGGGAACTAAGTCTATTCCGGAGTCTAACTATAATCGCGCCCCCAATGGAGGACGCAAGGAGCCAAACCCTAAGAGTAGGGACAATTCTGGACATTTTGGTCCATATGTTCGTCCTAAAGAGGAAGGAAATCACCAAGAGAGGCGTGCACGGAATTGTGGAGGTCAACGTGTGAAGAGAGAGAGAGGCGGAGCCTCCGACCATGGTGGTAACGCCACCAAGAGCATAGGTCGTCCAAATCGCGCCCCAATGGCGCCTCGATCAAGGGAGCCTGACCATAATGATGTTTATTTTCGATGTGGATCAACTAAACATTGGGCCAAAGCATGTACAGCACCCCAGAATGTTGCAAACGCATACAAGATGTATCGTGAAGCAAGGGAAGCAAATTACATGGAACAAGAAGATCAAGATGGCGATCTCGATCTAAGGGTGGAAGACTACAAGGATCATGACCCAGAAACTGGCGATTTTGATTAAGTCTTTTTATTTTCCAGTAGATGTAGGCAATTGCCATATTACTTTTGTAGTAGATGCCAATGATATTAGTCTTTCTTCAAAGTAGGCATACTCAATGTAAGTGTGATGTCTAGGAAGGTTTTGAGATAAGTGGTACTTAAGCGAGCTTTGCTCCACCGACATCTCTCTACTCACCCGGTCACATTTACATTGGATACCGAAAGGAGTTAGACGACTACCATTGTTTTGCATTAACTAGTTTATTGGATTAGATTTTCTTTGATCAAAGAAACAATGATGTACTCCATTGGTTTATGAATAAAATTTCAAGTTCTTTTCATTATGACTCAATTTTGATTCTGAACATATTACTTTGTGACTACGATGGCTAGGCCATCAATATTAATTCAAGGACATGGAATAGCCCAAGTTCCACTTGCCAAATGGTACCTTAATTACTGTCACAGAAACTCTCTACACTCTTAGGGCAAATTGCCCTATGAATAGCCAACAGATTCCATGCGAAAACGCATGTAGAGAACGGAGATGAGTTCCTTTGCAAATACCTCTAACGATTGCGAACAAAGGCGCATCTTAGAGAAGTTTATGTGTCTCTCTAGTGGACTCTATGTCACTATTCGAGCTATTAAATCCAATAAAGTTATGAGAGAAGATCTCTTGGATTTAGACAAATATTGGCTTTGTCACGACAGGATAGGTCATCCTAGTCATGATATAATGATCCATCTACTAAAGACTTCACTCGGACATCCATCCTTTTGAGCAAAACGAAGCAAGAATTTGATGACGCCATAAAAGGCGCCAACCATGAGCATAACGCCATGGTTGTTCCTCCTTGTGGCCATGATGCCATACATGATAATTTCCATGGCTCCAACGCCATGATGGGAGATGTAGTCACACATTTTGCTTCCAATAGCGCTACAAACGCTCAGGCCCAACCAAAATCCTCATTGGTCACTTCGAAGGCCTCTCGCTCATTTTGCAAAGCCAGTTCCTTCGGGAAATTAGGACTGAGACCGTCCTACGCAAAGGATATGAAAATACTCATTCTGTTCTTACATCAAATCCATGGGGATTCTATGGACTGATTCAACCAACTTGCGGACGTTTAAATATCTCATGATGTTGGTTGACACGCAAACACGCTGGTCACGTGTCGTGCCAATGTCCACTTGTAATGCTGCTTATGCTACACTCCTAGCACATATCATATGACAACAGGCTCACTCCCCAAATTATCATATTCAGTCAATTGGATTTGATTATGCTGGAGATTTTACATCGAAGACTTTCGATGGTTATTGCATTGGGACTGATGTTGGACATCATATTCCCATGTACACACCCAATTGGTCTCGCGGAAATGACTACGATGATAGTCTGGACATTGGTAATGCGCACTACTCTCCTTATATCCGCTTGAGGTGATGCAATATCGCATGCAGCTATGCTAATTTGTCTACAACCTACCGCCACTCAATGTACCCCTGCGTTACAGCTAGTGACTGGGTACAAGTATTTTGTACTTACGCACATTTGAGTGAGCCATTTATTTGCCCATTGCGCCGCCACAGCGCACTATGATAGGTCCTTACAGACGAATGGGCAACTCAGTTGGATTTGAGACTCCAACAATAGTCCGCCACTTAATGCCCTTGCAAGGCGATCTCCTTACCGCTAGATTTGCAGATGTCACTTTGATGAAACAGTCTTCCCGTCGTTCGAGGGAGATAAGAACACAGATGTTCAACAGGAACGACATGAATTGTCGTGGTCTGTCCCCACTATGTCTCATCTTGATCCCTATTAAAGTGACGAGATCACACAAATATGCTGCAAACATGCCTGCAAGGAAGGACGTCCCTACGAGAGGACGTAGCGCCACCCTACACAGAGGTAGGCATGGTGCCAATGCCAAAGAGAGTGGCAGTCTAGTGTTATATACCATGGCCCCAGCTAGGATGTGTGGGAGGCCCGTGAGTTCGAAGGATACTTTGGCACATTCTAATGCTTTGATCATCAACACTCAAAATCCGTCTCATGAGTCTCTTCTGGGTTATGGTTATCGTTGGGGGACGCCTCAACGTCAGAATCTATTCCTGAGAATATAGAGCTCTATGAAACTTACACTAGTGTACATGAGACGTTGGATAGAAACTCCATCACAATTGATGATGTAGTTGCGCATTTTGTTGCGCATGAGTTTGTTGAGTCTGATGACATCGAACCACGGTCTATTGATGAATGAATGCCAACGTAGAGAGATTTGGCCTAAATGGATAGATATAATCCAGGTTAAGATGGATTCTCTAACGAAAAGGAAGGTTCTCTGAGCCAGTAATGCCAACACCTCTTGACATAAAACCTATTGACTAATGGGTCTTCGTTAGAAAGCGTGATGAGAAAAAGAGATGGCAATCTCGCCTTATGGCGCAAGGCTTCTCACAAAACGCCCTGGAATCGACTACGATGAGACATATTCTCTCGTAATGGATGTCATTGCACTCCACTACCTTGTCAGTTTGGTAGTTTCCGAATAACTGAACATGCAACTGACAAATGTGGTCACTATATTGATAGGAGCATTTTAATGCGACGTTTTACTTGTTTTTCCCTACATTTTCTGCGTTATTTCCTTAATAAAACCCTGTTTAGGAAAGTTTCCATTCTTTGATTGGGAAAGTTCCTATTTGTAGAAAGTTTCTATTTTTGTAGTTTTCATTTCTCATTTTTGGCAAGTTTCCATTTTTCAGTTTAGGAAAGTTTCTATTTTTCATTTTTAGTAAGTTTCTATTTTCATTTTTTAGAAAGTTTCTATTTTAAGTATAGTTTCTATTTTCAGGACCTCCGAGCTAGAAAGTGGAAATGAACGCACAAATGGAAAGAGGAGCTTGCGAACATCAAGACGAACGAACTTGAGAGAAATTGGCCCACACATTTGAGCAGAAATGAAGAAAGAAGCTTTCCTGGTCCAACCAGGAAACCCTGCGAAAAGGAGGAAAGGCCCACCAATGAAGTTTCCAACGCAACCATGAAAAAGAAATGGAAAAATAATGTGTTTTGCGTTGGAAAATGAGAAGGCTTGAAGATGAAGCAACGAGGCCCAAGAACTCTTTGGATTTTCGGCAAATTGGATAAAGGCCCATCAAAGCCTGTGACATTAGGGTTTGTGACGCAAACCCTAACCCTTTAAGTTGTTGTTGCCGTGAATTTTCAAGAGATAAACAAGGAGGTGGCGTCCAAGAAAATCAGAAATTAAAAGGAGATTTTCTAGGGTTATTTTTATGGAAATAAATCAAGAGATAAAACCCTAGAGACTCCTAGCCGTCCAAGCCAAGAGGAAAACAAGGGGAGGCCGTGCAAAATAAAAGAGAAACCCTAGAGAATTCGGCCAAGGGATAATGAAGAGAGAAACTAGGGTTTTGCCGTGTGGAAAATCAGAAATTCAAGAGATATTTCGTGGAGATTTCTTAGGGAGCTTTTAAAGGAAAAGAATATGTGTTGAACACAAAAAGCTCTCAAAGGAGTCTAGGTTCGTCCCCCTTTATTCTCTAAATATATTGTTGCCGAAATTGGTGAAGGAAATCAGAAAATATCTCTTTATATTTCGGCAAGATTATTTAGGGAATTTATATTGGAATTTTGTGATTGGTTGCACCACCTCATAGGGCTTATGTGGCAAGCAAGCATTGGAGGAAATTATGTGGAGTTATATCATTGTGCCGTGAGTTTCATTAGGGTTACACGGCTTGGAGAACAAAGGAAGCCGTGCTCCTATATATTCATCTCTTCTCTCAACGTCAAGGGTTCCCAAGTTCCACACTTTTACGTTCTACACTTTGAGAAAATAATTCAGAAATCTCTTTAGACTAGCCGTGCTCCTCTCCATCCTCTAGGGCAACCACGAAGTGCAAGCAAGGCCAAGGAAGAAGAAGACAAGCCGTGCATACCATCCACCCTCCACCTTGAAGATTGCTTTCGAAATTCAAGAGACCACATCATCACTTCATTCATCTCATCTTCATCACGGTGTAATCCGATTCTCCTTGTACCTTTGCTTTGTATTTTCGTTGGTTTTGCCTTAGTTGACACATATGTATGAACAAGTATTGTTTTCTGAAATTTTATGATGAATTGTTAATTTTCAGATTCATATATTGCGATTTATGGTTGCTTTTGTGTGAGTGTTTGATTAAATTTGCATGATAGAAATCTTTTGTATGATTATCGTGAATGGTTCGAAACATTTAGGGTTTTTATGTCAATGTTGCTACGAATTTGAGAACATGAATCAACTTTTTGGTTTTGTGTTCTTGAATCGACAAGTAGTAAAGGTTTTGTGCAAAAACCGAATTTAATCAAAGAAGATTGCAATTAGGTGGACTTTTTCACACTAAGTTGCACATTTGAGTTGATAGCCTTTCTAGGTGTTTATTGCGTTAAACATGACATGATTGACTAGCTTTCTAGGGCTTGATTGCATGTTTGATAGAATTAATCTAGGTGCTTTCACTTAGGTTAATTAGCATTGAAAGTAAAATATGGGAAATTGTTTGCTTTTGAACGTTTCACATGATCAACTCCTCTTGCATGACTATGATGAACAATGATGAACTTGAATTAATTTTAATCATGAGTTTCGACTTTGATCTTTGTTCTTGCATCCCATTTATATTTTTATGTTTTTGCATTTTAATTATTTTCTTAACTTAGTTTAATTTTCGAAAACCAAAAATCAAAAATCCCCCTTTTTCGTAAATATGTATATATTTTGTTATATTTTCGTAAATATTATACTTTGTTTTAATTTTAATTGTTTAATTGTTTGACAATGACAGGTGTACCCTCAATCCCCGGAATAGAACGATCCCTATTTACTTTATACTACTAATGACATTTCAGGGTTAAATTGGTCGCTCAACAAAAGCGACATCATATATATCTCTACGGGGATCTAGATACGGAATATACATGAAGGTTCATGGTGAACTTCATTTACCCAAGTCAAGAGGCTCTAGACCACGGAGCGTGTTTACAATAAGATTGAAACGCTCACTAAAGTGACTACTTGATTGGGAAGGGATATGCCCACGCGTTTCTATAACAAGTTTCGGATTCTATCGCGGTTCATGTTGGACATGATCTTCATTAGAAGCCCTTAAAGAGTTAAGGGGAACCGCTGAACACTTGAAATCCAAGTTTGAGATGGAGGATTTTGGGAGAACACGATTATGTCTCGGTTTAGAACTTGAGCATCGTGTCGATAGATGCTTAGGCATTTTGACAAGGTCAAGCCATCAAGCACCCCCATGATCGTCCATAGTCTTGATCCTGAAAAGGATCCTCTTCTTCGAAAGGACGATGACGAAGATGTGATGCGGCTAAAATAGCCTCACAATTAAACCCTGCAAAATGTAGTTGTCAGTATAGGATAAGCAGGGATCGTTCAGTCCAGGGATTGTAGGGTACACCTACACAAAAAGGTCAATTAACAAATAAAAGAATAAAATGGGGGGTTTGATAGGAGCATTTTTATGCGACGTTTTAATAATTATTTCCTCATATTTTACTTAGTTATTTCCTTAAATAAATAAATTTTAATTTAGTTTTTATTTTCTAGGTACAAGGGAGAAAATGGAGAAGAAATGAGCTGAAATGAACAAATTGAGTTTTCCTGTTCCAACTAGGAATCCCAGTCAACGCAGGAATCCTAATGAGGCTAGGAAACCTGAAGGCATTAGGAGACCACATGGCTTGAAGATGACGTGGGAGATATTATGGGAGATTAAATATGATTTTTGCAAGGAGATTACGTTGAGAAAATCTTGGGAGAGTTTCATGGGATTACGTCCAGATTCGTTCCTTAATTCCCTCAAGATATGTTGGCTGAAATTAGAGAATAAAATCTACAATTTTAATGTGAAAATCAAGAAAAAATCAAGGGGAGGATGTTAAGGATAAAGCCATGGAAAGATTTAAGGGAGAAAAGGTCCAAAATGCATCCGGATACATTGTCTAGGTTCATGCCTAGATATTTGGCAACAATATATTAGGGATTGATTTTGGAGCTTTTTGATTGGTTGGATGACATAACAGAGCTGACGTGGCGCTACGTGATTGATCGAAGCTGTGTGGTGCAACCAGAAAATTCTTTGAAAATTAAATTCATGAAGCCTTGCCTTGCCCTATATATAGCCTCCTCACACCAACACAAGACAACACACCTCTTCATTCAGAAAATTCTCTCCATAATGTCAAGCTTTCTCTCCATCCTCTAGTTTCAAGTCTCTGCGTCTTCAAGCAAAGAGAAGAAGAGAAGAAGAAGCCATGAAGCCTCCTAGCCGCCATCATCCACCTTGTGTTGTGAAGCTTTGGAGCCTTGCTTTCAAGATCCAAGACTAACATCTCAAGCTTTCCACCATTCATCCTTCATGGTGTAATTCTATCTTATTCCTTGTAACCTTTTTGGTTTTCTTTGTTTTGATTTCGTATGAACTTGATTTCTAGTTGACATAACGTTAAGGGCAAAGTTTAAAGCCTATTTATATGTTTTGAAATAAAGTTGTGATTTCTATATGTTGCTTATGTGAGATTGCTTTATTGATTTTGGATTATAGAAAACTTTTATATGTATGTGTTCTTTGGTGGCCAACTTAGGATATATGCATGTAATTGGAGCTAGATTTAAGTAGTAAAGGCTTTGGACAAAGGTCGAAATCAATTAAGGAGGATTGCAAATAGGTGAACTTATTCATAACTAGGTTGTGCACTTTGGTTGACATCCTTTCTTTGTTCTTCATGCATTGAATGTGTTCTTGAGTAGCTAGCTTTCTAGACTATGATTGCATGTTCAATAGGATTGATTTAGGTGCTTTCACTTAGATTAATTATTCAAGGAAAGTAAAAAATGAGAAATCGTTTGCTTTCTAACGTTTCACATGGTCAACTTCTTTCTCATGACATAGAAAATCAACTATAGGAATTGTGATTGGATTTCATTCATATGATTGTGGATTTGATCTTTGTTCCTTGCGTTCCACCCTTGTATATGTGTTTTTGTATTTTCTTTATTTTATTTATTTTAAGTTTTGAAATCCTAAGTTTAAAATCCCCCTTTTTGTTATTTGTATATATTTTTGTAAATATTATTCTTTGCATTTATTTTGATTCTTTATTTGTTTTACAATTACTAGTGTACCCTCAATCCCCGGAATAGAACGATTCGTATTTATCATATACTAACGATGACATTTTCAGGGTTAAATTATGCGCTTGCTTTTAAGTGTATTAGGGTTTTCAAATTTGGTTCCTATTCTACTTAAAATAAAAAACGAAACAAATAAAACTATATACAATGATCGACTTCCCTAACCTAGACCAATACCACTCGGAAATTACTAAGTGTAAAAACAGAAAATTCATTTCAACATGCTACAAAAATGTGCCCATCTTTAATGCCTAGATAAGAGCTCAAATGAAAAGCCTCAGCGGATCAATCCACTTATCTGATTCATTCTAATGTAGGCTTGGTTCAGAAGAGTCCTTACCAAGCCTAATACTACTAATTTTCGAAAACACTCAGCGTAATTCTCTTAACTAGTAGTATTATCTAACCCTCGAATCAACTCACACGTATAAATTAACCATTACACATAGAATTTAACACGTAATTTCCAGAATCGTTTAACCATTGAACATAGTTTTTACCACTTTTTAGAACTAATTGCTACTTGTTTAACTCAGCGCCTTAACAAATAACAATTACTCTTGTCAAATTAAGAAAACACACAAGAACTCTCACCGTTATTCTAGCATGCAAACTTATGAACCTAACTCTGAAAATTACCTAAACACGTAAAAGGGCACAAGATTGTAACATGCGTCATAAAAGAATTCTCAAAATTAACTCAATAATAAACTGAAAATCTGTTTCTAAAAATTTAGGTTTCAATAATATTCCGAAAATTTCATGTCTCCAATTACACAACTCGCAAATCCAAACACACAAAACCAAAATAAAAATTGTAAATAGAGTCATAGTTACACTTTGAAGCTTTCCTCAGCGGCTTAGCAACAAGGCGATGAACTCGTCTCTGCTATATGGTGGTGGAGCGTCCTTGACTCAGCGCCTAAGAGCTTTATAGATTGATGGATGGATGGTTGTCACGGTCTTGTAGGAGATGGAGGTTTGAGGAGTGAATTGGGTAGTCTTGGAATGGTTTTTGGCCAGGAAGTGATGTTGGCTGGGAAGTGATGAAAATTCTGTTCTAGACGTAGCCTATTTAAAGGGGAGCATTGGTTGGATTTTGTCGATCATACCCTTCATCATTGGACGGATGGGATTGCATCATAATTCCTTTAATTTTCCAACTGAAACATCTCCTTTATGGCCTTAACTCCTCTCATAATGTGGCAATTCCTTTAATTTCCAAGCTGAAACGTCTCTCTCTTATTTATTTTCCAGTTGAAACATCTTTCTATTTTATTCCTCAACTAAAAACGTCTTTCTCCTTTATTCCCTAACTGAAAACATTTTTCTCCTTTATTTCCCTTCTTCATTGCTTGGTCAAATATCTTAATGCTTTATTTTATGACTCCATCATTGCTGTTTCCAAGAGTTCCACCAGGCAAGGTTTCCTACAACAAGCAGGAGAATATCAGAATTTTCTAGAGAAAATAAAGGGAATTAAAATGTAAAGACCACAAAAACAGTCGACGGTGAGGAATCCTGATCCAGCTAGGATTTTTTATGAGTTTTAGTTTTTCCGCCTATTTCACTCCAAACACTCTACAAGACTCTGAAAACAACTAAATGACTCAAAACACTAAACTAAGGGAGAAACAAGGCTAAAATGGGGCACATATTCAATAACATCGTCACACTTTTTGCTCCTATCAACTACCCCACACTTAGCTTTTGTTAGTCCCTTAGCAAAACAAAAATACAAAACAAAATAAAGACTCAACAAAAAAAACAAGTAAATGACTCTACTTCCCCTAACTGTTGTCTCAGAGACTCCAAACTCATGGGTTTCACGTTAAACAATTAATCAAAATCGCATAGATAATTCCATGGTTAATAAACATGTGACACCCATATGACTAAGTAAGATGTGGAGAACTTAAGTTATATAGTGAATGATAGCACGTTTCAAACAAGTCCAATCCAAACTCACAAGGCATACTCTCGATTCTTCTCTCAGAAATGGCTATGCTTAAAAGCTTCACACTCAAGTATATGCAAGAGAATAAATTGTAAGGCAACAAACAGCTTGCATATTTCATCAATAAACGCATTTTGTGAAGAATTTTTAAAGACCTCATGACATGACTAAGTGCACAAATGGATCTAACCCATAAGCTCGACTGCATAACTGACTCCACTAACCAAAGGCTGCCCATCTCAAGGATCAAGTAAGCACTTAAAACAGGTTGTAATGGGGCTAAGCTAGGGTTTTCGAAATGAAGATTAAGGATACAAAAATCCTAAGGACCTAGCAAAGCATATATGGACCACCTTATATCACCATTTTTGTGGGCCAATTATCATTGTTTTGGGCCTAACCTTCACTCTAACCAATATGGAAATGGACAAATGCCTCCTTTTCAACTTTGAGCGTTCTACAAATTTGAAAGTCCAAAACCACACTTCAACAATTTCCCAAGAGTTTTCTTTTCAATTTGTCTTCTCTTTTGCCGTTTTTCTTTCTTTTTTTTTTCTTTTTTTTTCATTTTCTTTCATTCATTTTTCACGGCAATCTTCTTTCTTTTTCTTGGTTTTTTCCCCACCCCACACTTGTCTTTCATCGTCACCCCTACATACTATGTCTTGCTCTACTAAGTCCCTAAGACAAGGGTAGAGATATCATATACTAAGCTCATGGTAGGGTAGTGAGGGTAATGAAACAAAGGTTTTCAACGTAGGCTCAAAGGGGTTCATTCTAAGGAGTCCCACGACTGGCACAATTGGGGACACATGCTTGTTTGGCTATGGTGGTTACCCTAATGCCTTCTATCCTATCCAGGATCAGGGCATATTATGGCATACAAGTTTTGACAGTCACAACAGTCGAGTTCTAGTACTCTCTAGTCCATTAAAATCTATGGCACATGATCATTGGATTTTCAAAGAATGATGAGGTTTTGCAAATACAGCCTTGAAATTTTGGACTTCAAAATTTCATACCAATAGGTCCTTGCCATCTAAAACCTCTGTTAAGTCGTGGTGAAATGTCTATTATGCCCTCAGTTCTTTTTTTAATTAATTATTATTATTATTTTTTTTTTTGGAAAATGAATTTTTTTATTTTTTCCCTTTCTTTCTTTCTGTTTGTTTCTTCATCATTCCTGGTAGGGGGTGGAGGAGAAGAGATAAAAAGAAAGAAAAAAAAAGAGAAAAAAGAATAAATAATAAAAAAAAAAAGGAATAAATTTATTTTAAAAAAAAAAGAACTGAGGGCATAATAGACATTTCGCTGCGACTTAACTAAGGTTTTAGACAGCAAGGACCTATTGGTCCGAAATTTTGAAGTTGAAGGACTAAACGTGTGAAATTAGAAAGCCAAGGACTGAAGTGTTTTATGGTCAAAAGCTTAAGGACTAAACAGTATTTAGTCATTAATTTTATTTATATTAAATTTTTTGTGTCTACAAATGCCCACATTTCAAGGTGCGCCGTAAACATATCGTCGTCACGTGTTGGAGGTGTGACTTGAAGTTCAGACTTTGACTTCATTACTTTTCCAATTTTTTGCTAGTGCTTTGCTTCACCAAAGCCAACTTCTAAAACTTCAAATATGTAGAGATTTCCAAAATCTTCATTTAAATTTGTAGTGATTCGTCCCCCAAAATCTTGATTTATTTCGTAAATAAATCAGGAACTTTTGTAGTCTACAAATTTTCATTGAGTTTTAGGATGTAGAGCTCTGGTAGTCAATTAATTTATAATTGTTATGCGGGAAAATGGTCCGTACGGTACCTCGCCTTTGGCTCCTTATAACTTTTGGTACCTGACAAAAAAAATATATCAATACGGTACCTGAAGTTCTCTGCCCGACCGAAGATTGATACATATGGTCGTTACCTCCGTTACAGAACTTGCCAACTGGCAAATTTACAAGGTACTTTCGTCCATTCACATATCAATAAATTTTTTTTTTCTCTAAGCATTTTTCCTCTCTCTCTCTCTCTCTCTCTCAGCACTGAAATTCAAGCCCCAAATCCAAACCCAATCGAACCCTAAACGATCTTCCCGATGAAATTCTGATCCAAATCCTCTCTTTGATTCCGACCTTAGAGGCCATCCACAACTCCCTCGTCTCCCGCCAATGGCGATCCCTCTGGTCCCGTCTCCTCTTCCTCGACTTCTCCTACCACCTCTTCTCGGTCAACGACGCCGAACCCCTCCCCGTCACGAGCCACGGCTTCGCCGAGTTCGTCAATCGCGCTCTCATTCTCCCCCCCAATTCTCCGATCAAAACCTTCCGCCTCTCTTTCATCTTCTACCAGTACTACACCTCCCACGTCGACTCTTGGGTGTGCTCCGCCGTCACGCGCTTCTGGGTGCGTGAGCCTGACCTCGACTTCTTCATCGACAAAGAGTACCATCTCTGGAGCGAGGAAGATCGAGCCCCGCGTGACAAGTATGATTTCCCTTTCTCTATGCTGAGAAACGGCTGTGTTGAGAGGCTCACGCGCGTCGATCTAGCGTGAGCTCGGTGAGGTCCATGTTTCTTGAGGATGTGGATTTGACAGACCAGATGTGGGAGCGTTTGATTTTGGGCTACACCCATAGAGCTAGCTTTAGTCAATGGAGAGAGACTTAGAGCCTAGAAGAAGAAGAAGAAGAATCGGCTCAACCTCAAGCAGCCACTCACGCTTGGCCGATCTATCGGCTCCATGGCATTCCCCTGTATTTCTGCATCAGAGAATGATGCTATGGAAAGTTCTTTAGTGTTAGGGATGTCAGAGATTTGTGGGCAGAATTTTGGATTCAGTAATATTTGTTTCTCGGAGTCATGCTCTATGTGGGGTGATGATGTTCAAAAGCTTTCAGACCTGCATTGGGTCCATGATTATTTTCTTTTGAGGATGGAGAAGAGACGAAATGAGGAAGTAGATTTGGTGGTGTTCTGCCACAAAGGATCTGATTCTAAAAAGGAACTAGAAAACCCACATTCAGAGAGTAAAATTTTCTCTGAGATGGTTAGTTTTGTGGATCAGTCTGGGGCAAAATATGCAGTTCTATATGTCTTAGACCCATTAAATCAATCCAATATCCTTCTCATTGAGAGTTTCTCACTGAAAGTGCCTCAGGAAATGCATCAGACACCATTTCTTCTTTTGCATTCACCGTCAAAAAAAAAAAAATTTCTTTTGATTTTTTTTTATTATATGAAGAACAATTAAGAAAAAAAAATAATAATAAAGGGTAAATTGGTCATTTTAAGTTGAAAATTGCCAGCTGGCAAGTTCCGTAACGGAGGTAACGGCCATATATACCAATCTTCGGTCGAGCAAAGAACTTCAGGTACCGTATTGATATTTTTTTTTTGTCCGGTACCAAAAGTTATAAGGAGCCAAAGACGAGGTACCGTACGGACCATTTTCCCTTGTTATGCACATCTCCATTGAATTTAAATCCAAGAGTGAAGAATAATGAGCACTCTAACTCCTTATTCTTTTTCACCCATGGATCTATATCCAATGACAGTTGAGCACACTTAGAACATAACTAACTGACCACCTGAGTGGGATTGTAGGGTATGAATCATACTCTAGTAGTCAATTAATTTGTACTCGGTGGTGCACAAGTCATATTGAATTTAAATCCAATGGTGGAAAATAATAAGCATTTCAACTGTCTTATTTTTGTCACCCTTGGATCTAAATTCATCAACAATTGAGCACAACTGAGTACGAAATCAACTGACCACCTGAGTGGGATTCATAGGATATGAGTTATGTTCTGGTAGCCAATTTATTTGTACTCAATTGTGCACAACTCGCATTGGATTTAAATCCAAGAATGGAGAATAATGAACATTCCAACGACTTTGTTCTTTTTCACCCTTGTATTTAAATAAACCAAAGCACATAAAACAGTCATTGTTTGAATCATATACGTTTAGTTTCTACCGCACGTAATGCTTTATAATAAGATTGTAGGATCAAACCTTTGTAGTTGTTCAAAGTCTCAAATTAGAGAACTTCTGAGATATCAAAATCAATTTAATTACATAATGTGCAGAAGTTAGATAACATGAAACACTAGAAAATCCATGTTTTTGGTATACTCCAAGTTGGAGTGCAAAATCAGACCTGATTGTTCAGTACAAAATTTTAACAAGTTGAACATTAAATAAATTAGATTGTGATTTACAAAGCCTGTATCAACTCTACAGAAGCTGTCATGTAGTAGTATTTTCAAATCAAACCTCAATAAGCAATCCAAATGCTTTGAAGCTTTCAGTGTATCAGTTTCTAATTGCTTTGAATATATTCTGTTTGTAGTATTTCAGTTCCTTGATGCTTTCCCTGATGTCATCCAGGGCTCTGTGTTTATTTTCTTTAGAAGGCGCTTTCTTTTTATCTGCAAAGCAATAGCAAACATTACTATTGTACAATATGATACTCGTATAAAGTATTGAATTTACATATGTAATTGTACAAACACTAATGTGAAATAAACAGAGCAGGACGAAAAAGACCAAATACACTTTCTGGGAAACCACAGAACCAGCTAAAGTGACATCAATATAAGGAGAGTAGATGGCGGAGAAGGAAGGTAAATTATAGCAAAGACCAACTTTAAGCAGACCACATATTCTTGTACAACATTTAAACCACATAGTGTGGCAACTGATGAGGCATTTAAATACTGCTCCAACATCATCTGATCAGGCATTACTCTTGTATTATAGACCGAGTCAATGGAAGTGGTCATTGTTCAGCATGCAACCTTTTCTGACTCTTGTCTAGTTGGAAGTTGCAAGCATATATAATACAGGAATAACTAATAAAAACCATTAAGGAACTGATGTACATTAAAACAATTTAAAGAATTTTACATGCCTCTCGAGTGGTGTAGAAAAAGCAGAGATATTTTACTGTCAGTTTTAGAAGTTTTTACCCCTAGGATACCAGCGAACGCATAGAGCTGTAACACTGCTAACATCAACTACTACATGGGAGAACAGGCTGGCCAAATCTGGCATGTATTTCTGCCAGGAAAGAAAGCCAGTTAACAAATGTGGTGCTGATTAAATTTAACAATTGTAACAAAATGAGTACCAAAAAAAAAAAAAAAAAGGGAGGCAAAGGAATAGCCCAGGCATGAATAGCTCAAGCATATACGTAGAAAGTACAAATACAATGTACGAGGAGTTTTTTTTTTACAAAGAACAATGTACGAGGAGTTGAATTAATACAAAACCCCAAAAAGAATTTAACAAAAAAGTGTCTTTAACATGCTTTCAAAGCTAACACAAAAAGACAATAAAATCCCAGCCCAAATTTAATGCCACTTCCTCCTTGTCCTCAAGTAACCTTTCGGTCCATTTCAACCCAATATAGCAAGAAAAATCCCCCAAAGAGACCCTAAAACCTCTTACGAAATGTAGCCCTCTGTAAACAAACAACAGCTCAGTTACAACAGAAACCAATCCAGACAGCTCCAACAGTCCATGATATGGAGACACTATATATGTAAAACAAGGTTGTATTCTAACACTTTCTCTTGAATTTCTAGGAAACTCCAGGTTCGAAACGAAATTTATCACCAAGTAACTGAAGTTTCCGCAATCGAACAGATGAGTACCCAAACTTAAAATGAACCGTACATTGAGGTACCTCTGTTAAACTCCGTCAAAAAAGGCATGAATAATGACCACATGTCAATACATAGCATTTTAGAAATAATTTCTCCGGTCAAAAACCGAAAAGAGGGTTCATAGGCATATCCCAGAATAGTCTCATCAACCATCCAAGTGCAGCTGCATTCAACCTTAAATTTACCATATCTTGTTCTGGGGAAAGATTTGACTTGGGATAATGCGGACAAGAAACTCTAAGGTTTAAAATATTGGTCATACAAATATATCCGCCACTCAAACTTAAAAAACATGAGTAGAACTAAGTCTCAAGATCCATAAATTTGATTTGACTAGCAGTGGCAAAGATGTTATTTATATAGCTCTTTTGACCTCCCCACTACTCCTTGAATGAAACAGTAATCACAGTTAACCGGTTAAAGTTTTATGATTTGCTGGTTTGTTGGGTATCTACAATTTTTTTTTTTTTTAATTAATCAGGCCTTTTTGCTTTGATTTGTACGAATTAAGAATGAAAAGAATGGATCTGGGCGATATTTTAAGGAACTCCTTCCTTTTCAATCTCATCAAATTTCTGCAGAATCTCATAAATATCTGTAACTCTGGCTATGTGAGTCTGATATATCAGAAGTATCCCCTGGGATCAGCAGATACCAGGATAAGTGGGGGAGGAACAGGGGAAGTTTGGTGCTTTCAGTGGTGAGGAGCAGAGCGATTTGAATTTGTGAAGTGGAGTTCCTTTTATTGCTGTTTGATTTCTTTTTGCGAAAACACTGGTTCAGATTACTAAGGATATGTAGGGATTTCGATCTCAGATGGATTGTACTATTGATTTTATGTGATTACCATATACGTTGGATAATAATATTAAGTTTTCATATCTTTCTGACTGATGGATGACAGTAATATAGTTTTTTACTATTTTATTACTTTATTAATGTAATTCTATGCACAAAACAGTTAATCCTCAACTTGCCATAGACTATGAGGCACACGGAATCAAAAGAGCCTTTTCTATTTAACTCCCCAAACCCTCAACCAAACTCTCCTTCCAGAACTTCTTAAAATTGCATCTCAAACTATAGTATGGGGCTATCGCCAGTGACAAAAGACAAATTTTAGATCTTTAGCAATACAGGATAAGGGGCACTAATAGGTGTGCAAGTAATTTCTACAAATGATGGCATTTGATTGTTTCCAGTCAATTAGTTCAGATGTTGACTAATTGACATACTGGAAGTTTAGATGGAAAAATGTTAAAAGGAAAGACATTATTGTTTCAAAGTCAAAAGCAAACCAAATCTAGAGCTTATTCAACCTCACACCTCTAGTCTTTCATAATCAAAATACTGAAAGTGAAATCAGGAGAAGTCAGCTGCCTTACCTTTAAAAATGCAAAGTCCACATAAACTGAGTTTCCTGCTAAAAGAGGTGTATATGTTCCAATGTTTCTCTTTACAAATTCTATGATCTGCAGGATTCCAGCATATACTGATTATACAAAAAATACAAAGAAAGAAGCATGCAACTAGAATATCAATATAAATGCATGTGTTCAAGTCTGAAATGCAGCTAATGAGCATGGTTGAGTATATGTGTGTGTGTGTGTGTGTGTGTTCTCAGAATTCATCAGAAATAACACAACGAAGTTGCCTCTTTACCAAAAAGAAACTAGAGAAAACCACAATGGGTACCAAAATTTTGTTCTCCACAGGCAAAGTCCAAAGGTTACAGCTTTTTTGTTATTTAGTCTTTAAGGAATTTGAAAGTAGACTTCTTTAAAAGTAATTCCTATAAAAATAAAAATGAAAATAAAAGAGCTTTTACTTCAATCCTATGAGGAGGCTTCCCCCATTAGGGAAGTGAGGAATGGAGGCTACTCATGATTCAGGAACAGGGATGGGGGTGGGGAATGGAGTCCGACCAATCCTATTGTCACCCTTTGTGGAACATAATATCAGATATAGCCATATAGGTCCATCTTCTGCTTTTAAAATTCAGTAGTTAGAGTAAAAGTGAAAAAAATTATAATGGAGGCTATAGTTAGTTCAAAGTCCTAATTTCGAACTGCGGAGCCCATTTGATGCAAACACTTTAATTTAAAGTTCATTTCTAATTCATATTCTACTTCTCGGCATATATATACAAATTAATGAGTTTAACACAGAGAGACAGAGACAGAGAAATGAAAGCTTTAAAGTTTAATCAGGTGCTCTTTCGGTATATATATATATATATATATATATATATATATATATATATATATATATAGAACTTTGCTCAGGTGCGGATATCCGCACCGAAGCAAAAAGGTACGGATTTGCCATTTTTTCCCACTTTCCGATCATATTTTCACATCTTAACCGTTCAATTTTTAGTTCCTAATGTATAGATCATCTCTACAAAATTTCAGCCAGACCGTTAAGGTATCCAAAACTGCAATTTACACGAACGGACCGAATCTGTCGAACCGGAACCGTTCGTATTTATAATGGTAAATTGCAGTTTTGGATGACTTAACGATCACCAAATTGGCTGAAATTTTGCAGAGATGATCTATACATTAGGACCTAAAAACTGAACGGCTAAGATGTGAAAATATGATCTGAAAGTGGAGAAAAACTGGAAATCCGCACCGAAGGAAAAAGTGCCGACGTCCGCACCCAAGAAGGGCTATATATATATATACACAAATTAAGAATTAATGGGTTTAACACAGAGAGAGAGAGAGAGAGAGAGAGAGCTGAAAGCTTTGAAGTTTCATCAGGTGCTCTTTCGGTATATACACATGAACATATATACAAATTAAGAATTAATGAGTTTTAGAGAGAGAGAGAGAGAGAGAGAGAGAGTGGACAGCAAGGTTCCAACATTATGTAATTAATTAGGGAAAAAAAAAGTTACATGTCAGGTCCAATCTTAACCAGTGGTAGTGTATTAATGCATTTATGCCCTTGATCTGGCCCCATAAATATTTGTATCATTTTACTGTCATATGTGTAGTGACATTTCGTATCACTTCTCGTGTCCACACAACAAGGTAGCTATTGGTTATGAGGTCTTGGTATACACAATTAGTGGTAATTAAAGAATTTACAAGAAGGCGCGAGGCTGATTGGAGTTTTTGCATACCTGCTTTTCAGCTTCTCCTTCACTAATTGTACTTTGAAGCACTTTAGTCGTCAACCCTAGTTTAATAAAAATAATCAATCTGTTACCCATAGAATTTTATACAACATGCTGTAAGGGTTGTACATTGACATTGATAGAAACATGTATTGAAACTATGGACGATTACTTTTAGTACTCTACTTACCACTATCTTTATGATGAGTTTGACACCATTCTCCCATCCTATCCAAACACTCCTTACTTTGATGAATAACCAGATCAGGGCCCTGAAAGGGAGATTATTAAAAAAATGAAAATAATAATAATAAAGGAAACAAACGAAAAAAGTAGGGCAAATAGGAAATTACTTGCAAAGGCTAGATATGAATAATTAACATTGAAATTTAGCAAAGATGGTGAAACCACAAATTAATAGAAATATATATTAGGAAAAGGACAACTCATAATATTCCAAAAAAGCAAAAAAATGTATTCACCTGTACAGGTTTCATCACCACTTCCATCTTATTTTGTTCTAATCATCCTCAAGATCCCAGAACTTGAGAAAGCTGAACCTTAAGGAGCCCTGCCCCCTGATGAAAAACGCAAAAGACCGCTAATGTTTATCCACGGCCTCATAAAAAAGATTCTATGGCCTAGCCCTAATTTGGCCTAGCTTTCCTAGATGATGTTAAGCCTACTTGAGACCTTGCTGTATTGGGCTTAAGCAGTCAATTAAAACAATTTCACCACCTTACTAAAATTATTGCTCCTATGCTTTTATTTATTAGTGTGTTCAAATACTTATGTTGGCTCCAACCAAGAAAATGATTCATTTTATATTTCAAAGGCAGATTTCACAATTGAAGAAAAGCTGAAAGCTGTTGCTAATCTCCAGGTTTGTGTGAAGCAACATCACCCTAGGTTTGATGCATAAGGTCCTAGAATCCTACTAGTGATAGGCTAGTAGTTCTTTCCTGTTCTAAATTTTTCTCAATCTTGTTCTAATCATTTACAAGCTACAAATAAAAAATAAAAATAAAATAAAATAAAATAAAAAAAACCTGGTGCTTTTCTTACACCAGTGAGGGAATGACTGAGAACCAGTTAGACGCTATGCTGTTTCTAATTATGAAGCAACTTGATGCGACAAACACTCAAATAGCTGTCATGGAACCTCGAAGGGTTCAACTCCTAACAGAACCAGCCGTCAAGGAGATATTTTGAAAATAGTACTAGCAAGAAGGAAGATAAAGAACCAGCAGTTGAAGTACCACAATGACAAAGGCTGGAAATGGTTAAAGATTTTTTCAAGGTGATAGGGAGTCACATGATCCAACTGGAGATATTACAAAGAAAATAAGAGTAAATGTTCCTTATTTTGAGGAAGACGATAATGGTTTGGAGAAACATGTAGTGAACACTTCTTGAATGTCTATTGTAAGACACATTTTGGCAACTGAAGTTGAGGAGAAAATCGCACGTCTTTGACTTGTTGGTGAAACCGAGCTCAAAAGCTTATATTGATGGTGGTAACTGCAACAATAGTGTTGTCTCCACATACAACATGCTATAGTGAAACCCGTACACATCCTTGCCAAAAAGAGATCCATAGAGAGTCGAGACTTTTGATTAACCGAAAGATGATATTTGGCAGAAGGGTTTATCCAAGGCATTGCAAAAGGGATTCTTGGGCCCAAGCACTAATTTTTCTTTGCTAGATGATATTGTTATTGTATTTGTTGTTGGGTCATCACAACTGGTTGTGGGACATTCGTACGTTAGGATGAGCATAAAGTACTTCACCCAAGATATGGATGACACAGATTTTCTATGTTTCACCATCATCTAACCTTCCAACTGAAAAGCCAGGAACTGTCACCTAACGTCTCTCAACAACTCTAAGGATCAGAATAGGAAGGAACAACGATCAAGCTTAAAGCTTAAAAAATTTCCCCTTCTGCTGGCTGCTTGCCATACTACGACGAGTGTTTCGCCTGATGAAAGGAGCATAACTTTACTATCCCTTATAACTTAAGGAGCAATACCTTTCACCCAAAAGTCTAGTTCCTACGTGTCCATGGCTCGATTACTACCCATTCTGTGGGCATGACAATTGCAATGATCAACAAAGATCCAATATATGGTTGACAAAGTGAAACTATAAAAACCCAATTTGAAACTAGAGGAACCAAAGTATAATTAATATTTCCAAAATTAGATAGACACAAACAAAGCATATAGACAAAATAACCCTAAAATAAATATGAGATACTGTAAAGCACAAAATGCAAATTAATTCAAATTAAGAAATACCTCTATGGATTTGGTTAGTCGGCCATCGGTAACTATGCAAGCAATCTCCAGTATCCGATCAACTTCAACATTCAAACCTATACGCCATATAAGTGAAAGAGAATTGATCTTCATTTCATCAAATACTAAGGCATAACTATAGAAATTACTAATTGGACCAGAAACAGATAACACAAGGAAAAGTCAATTCAAACATACATGTGGTCGCTAGCATCTGAAATATTATACGTCCCTAATCCTTCCAAAAACGATTTTCAATATAAAAAATTACGCACATATTGCACCTAAACGATTTTCCCTCGCTAGAATTTGAGATCAGGTGTTGTAGTTTCTCACTTTAGTTTGAAAATATTTTTATTAGTGTGATTTCAAAGCACACAAACTATCCTGCATGCATGTTGATATTCTATCACTCCTGTACCATTGCATCCAACTAGAACATGATCATCTACAGCTCCTTGCTGCAAGCCCCCGCAATATTCCATGTAACTTGCATTATGTATGGATATGAGAGGGACTAGCAGGACGTAGAGTGCAGCTTAGTCTGGAGATCTAGGTGAAGAAGTCTAGGTTGAGTGAGTAGCCCTCTTTTATATGTTCACTCATTGCATTTTAGTGGATTCTAATCGGGACAAGAAGGCCTTTTGTCTTTGAGAACAGATAATTCAGTTCACAATCCAATATCAAATTGGCAAGTTCTACCATACTTGTGCAGATTTCATAATCATGCCTGATGTCAATACTTGATCATTCAAGTTATGACTGCTGACTGCTGGCTCTTGAGTTTTGATGAGTTGCTAGTTTATTAGGTTCTTTCTAATCTGCAAACATTTATGTTGTAGCCTATTAAAGCATTCCTTGTAGGTTTGACGAAATTAGAGAACTCCATAATAACCAAGTCAAAAACAGACAGCACTCTTGATACCTAATCTACAAGCATTCCCCCGATGTGTCCCAGGGGAGTAAGAATACCCTATCTTTAAATCTTGATATGCCTAAAATATATCGAAACCAAAACAAAACTCCCCAGTAGAGGAACATGATAACAACGGAAAAGACTTGAATCCAGTGAAAAGATATGAGACAGAAAAGGATTTCAAGTACTGATTTGTATTCTCATGATCCTTTAGGGCTACTGTCTCTCTTCCTTTGTATACTGGTTAGTGCTTATTGAGAGAGCAGATTAAAATATACCAAATAGTGATTGATTGTTGCATAGTTAGACATTTTCAGATCATGAGCATACTACATTAACATTACCAGTCATTTCCAAGTCAATCCATACAAGGGGCATCTTGTACTCATGATCTGCCATTTCGACGTTATCAGAGTTGTTGGCTTTGTCCCTCTTGCCTGAAGATATATATATACTTTACAATTGTTAGATATATCATATACATAACCACCCCCAATATCATGAAACGCAATTAGAAAGAAGAGCAATTCTTTGGGTTTCCAAAAATTAGACTTAAACAAGCACAAGAGTCAAGAGCTACAATTGCAAGGGCCATTAGCATAATTTTTTGATTGCGATTTAGGAATAAGGGAACCTGAACCTGAAGTGTCCTCTGTGGCCTTGGAAGTGGAAGGCGCCCCTCGTATTTCATCGTCGTCTTCAACGTCGACGTTGAGCGCAGAGAACGCATTTGCGAGATGCTCCATCAGTGAATGGTTTGCTTGGGGTTTCCGGTCTACTCCTCAAACCTTACAAAATCAGACCAAGGATAGTCTACTCGTTTCAAACCGGAGTCCTCAAGTCTCTAGAACCCTTTATGCGTGGGCTGCTGAACTTTCGGTTCTAGCAAGTTCACTCGTCCGGATCACTCATTATTTACTACTTTTTAATGTTTATTTTCACCCACTGTATTAAGAGAACCCACCCTATTAGCTAAAATTAGTGTGAATTTACGTAAATATCCTTAGACTATAGGTTAATTTAAAATACATTTTAATATATGAGAGGTATTATGGTAAATAGCAAAATATAAATATAAATATAAATTCAAAAAAAAAAAAAAAGGAAATTCATTACTTTCTACAGATATAACTTTCCACATTTTACTAGGGGTGGGCGTGGGTCGGGCTGGCTCTGTTTTGGGCCCAACCCGAGTTCGACCCGCATTGATCGGTTGGGCTAAAATTTGGACCGACAACTGTTTTATAATGGATTGGGCCGACATATTAGGGTTACCTGAATTTTCAGTTCGGCCTGGTGCGGTTTCATTGTTTGTTGGCGACAGTGGTGTTGTGCAGAAATGTAGATCGAAGGCGGGTTGAAGGTCGGCGTTGTGCAGATCGAAGGTCGAAGGCTGAAGGTTGGGCTCCACATTGTGCAAATCGAAGGCTTTGCGCAGAAGTGCAGATCGAAGTCGAAGGTTGGGCTCGACGTTGTGCAGATCGAAGGTCGAAGGTCGAAGGCTGAAGGTTGAGCTCGATGTTGTGCAGATCGAAGGCTCTGCGCAAATGTGCAGATCGAAGTCGAAGGTTGAGCTCGACGTTGTGCAGGTCAGCGGCGTTGGTCTCGTTGGTCGGCAAATGTGAGAGGGTCGTTTGACTCTAGACCCGAGAGAGATGAGAACCAGAGAGAGAGAGAGAGAGAGAGATTAGGGTTTTCTTGAGAAGAATCAGGTACAACAGATTTTATGTGCAACTTGATTGCATCCAATGAGAATTCGACAACTAATTTAAATAAAAACTAATGTTAATTTAAATAACAATTAAATATTTAATTATCGACCGGTTCGGTTTTAATTCGGTCGGTTCAGCGACTGAACCCGGTCCTGAACCGGAAAAAGCCGATCCAGTTCGGAAAACTGACTTTTTCACCGTATTTGGTCCGGTTCGGTCCCCAAGCCGGTTTTCTGGGGCGGTTCAGCCGGTTTTGCACTTCCGGCTCGATTTATGCCCAGCCCTACATTTTACAATTGTAACTTCCTACTTTTTTTTTCCTCCAAAAAATAAAAATAAGAATAAAATTGTTTAACACATGCATTGCATGTGTCAATAAATACTAGTATATTATAAAATAATTAGAAAATCACCATTTTTTATTTTTTAAAAGAAAATGAAAATTATAAACGAAACCCTACTACAACCATAATTAAATTTATCAAAATTAAAAGCAGGAAGAGCTAAAATAGGCAGCTTTTTGATCCCACGCGGTTGGTTTGTTCGCATCATGCCCCAACCTCATAATCGCATCTGCTATAAAATTGGCTTCGCGAGGAGATATTGTCATACTTTGGATGTCCTTGATAAGAGATCGAATCCTACAAGAGGGACCACAAACTTATTGATTGAATCATTGATAAGCTTAGAGTCTCCTTAACGGATATTTTTCGGCATTGATTACACAAGGCACGGAAAAGCGCATCTTGGACAGTGCTACATTCCTCAACAGGCCGGCATTGAGGAATGGCCAATATTCCTGGTTTCAACAATGATGGGGGAACCATTGTGGTCCCTGATGACAAATTTTTTGTTATTAACCATAGAGCCATCAAAGTTTAACTTGATAAACTGGTCTAAAGGGGGAGGCCAACGAATAACATTAGTAGAAACAGAAGGACACAAGGAGGGGGTAGGGTTTTGTCTTCTGTAATTGTCACCAGTGGAGGCAGGAGCATGAACCACTGAACTTGGGAGAGGTTAAATTTGGCTGAAAATTAGGTTGTTTCTTACCTCCCAAATCTTCTAGCAAAGGAATAGAAGATTTTCAGTAGTGCTTTTCTTGAATTCCTTCCTGATCAACCAGAAAGAAACCAGGAGTCATTAAAATTATCGTAATCAGAAACATTAGTCCCAGCAAGGTGCCAACATTCAAAGCTAAAGGGCATGAGAAAAAAAGATGGTTTATATCCTCAACCCTTGAGTTGCACAAAGCACAATTTTAATCAACGTACAGAATTGGAATAATGAGCAATTCGCGCCTTGGTTATCAACCTTCTTCTAGCCAAAAGCCAAGCAAAAATCTTGACTTTTGGAGGAAGATTTAGTCTCCAAATATCATTCATAGTTTCAATATGAATGAGGATTAGTCATATCACATTGAAGCCAAGTTCCAGATTTAATTGAAAATCTACCATTGGTAGCTAGACCCCAAACATATTCATCCTCAACATTAGTAGAAGGAACTGGAATACCAATAATAGAGTTAACAGTATCATGGTCTAGAATAGAAGAAAATTTACTTATGTTTTAATAGCCATTGGCTATATAATCGCTAAAGTTTTCATCCAAATTGATAACATATCTTTGATTTAAAAATGAAAGATTAAATAAAGGAAATGGAAAAGCCTAGTTAAAAGTCCAGAACTTGATATCCTTGCCATTTGCAACAATCCAACACATTCCTTGCAGAATACGATCTCTAGCATCTAGAATACTTTTTCAAGTCATAGAATGATTAGCTTTCTTAATGTCAAAGAAAGAATGTTTTCTTAAGTACTTTCTTCTAACAATATCAACCCACCAATTGTCCTTATTAGAAATAATTTTCCATCCTAACTTTGCCAAAGCTGCTTTATTAAAGAAAGCAGCAGGTAGGGCTATCACTCGGTCGGTTCGAATCGGTTATAGGTATCACTAACTTCAAAACCAAAGCTTTCAGTTTCAAAATTGAGCTACTAATTACCAACCAAATTTTTCGGTTTTTAATCATATCTACCAAATTCAGTATTTCGGTTTTCGGTATTACCAACTTTAGAACAACTAATTCTTTGTAATATAAATTAGAATGAACAAAATTAGGTTTTTCAATTTTATAACTGTAAACTTCGTATTTATCTACTAATCATAGCTTTCTTTTGTATATATGACATCAAATTTTATCTATTTTCAATAAAACTAGGTTATTTAACCATTTTGGACTAGGTTACTTAAAATACATGTACTATTAATTATGTAGTATATTGAGTAATGTTCATACTATTATGAAAACTTTTATGTTTATTTCTTAATATACATGTATGTGTATTGAACATCATTGTATATAAAGCTAATATTTAGATAATCGGTAAATTCGGTATTTACCAAAACCAAACCAACTTTTTCAGTAATTTTCGATTTCAGTTACTAAAAAGTCGGTTTACCAAACCTAAAGTATCGGTTGGTATTCGGTCGGTTTGGTAATTACCAAACCAAGTGGCAGCCCTAGCAGCAGGTCTGTTGCCAAAAAAAAAAAAAAAGCAGCATGTCTTATTCCAATTCCTCCCAAATATTTAGGAACACAAATTTGGTCCCAAGCAATTGGGAGGGGAGTGGTAGTCCTAGTTTTGGAATTTTAAAGCAAAATTACGAAATGTTTGACAAAATTATAGCGGTGCCACTCTAGGGAATTTTATCCCCAGAATGGGTCATCGTCCCCAAAATGGGCACTACTATTAAACCCACAAAACTTTAAGATCATCGAAACTCTATTATTCGAATCTGCATTCGATTCAGCTTGATATTCATCGAAGCAATCAGACAAAAGACTCTTGATATGCTAAAAACAAGTGTACAATTTAATTATGCAAGAACGTATTGTGAGTATAGAATAAGTATGGATCATTTAGCGGCCCTTGATAGCGATCAATTGAAGATAGTGGTAAGATCAAATGATCGATCCAGGATCCAGGTATCAATCTTGTAGATCGTGTGCTTTTGTTTCGTTTTCAATTAATGTTTGACCAATGAAGATAATAACAATAAGAAACTCCATGGAAGGATTTGAGTTAGACTAATTTTTTTATTTATTATTAAATTGACTCTTTCGATTAACCCGGATTCAGAGCTTTCCCAAGATTGTTTTCGCACCAATACTCATTCCTTATCTGGGATTGATCAAAGACACCACCATAAAGCTCAAGGGGAAGACAACGCGGTTCGAATTAGACCAATGGCACGCTGTCAGGTGGCCGAACGACGAAGATATAATTAGGTCGAGCTTTTGAGTCAGGTTGGGTTCAGTGATCGGCTAGAGAGTTTTTTTTTTTTTTTTGGTTTTCTACTTTGGGCCGAATGTGAAAAACGACTTAACCTTTTTTGGAAGTCCTCATATTATACCATTTTCTTATAATAATAACTTTAATTTTCTGACCATAACTTTCATGTACAATAACAAAATTCAAACCGGGCTTATGGGGCCCATCTTAGGTAAAGTTTTGTCGAAAATTCGGCAGAACTTCCCCTAAAAATGAACTACCCAAATTTAGCAAAACCAGGACATGAAACTTAAACTAACATCACAACACCAATTATACATTCCAAATTTTTACATTTCAGGTATATTACATTCCGGATAGTAATTCACCTTAGCACACCCATAACATCTCAATTCTCAAGTATTAAACATCCTTCCAACTTAAGTTTGGTTATCAGAGCAATTCTACGAAACTAAGCCGATATAATACATAAGTAGGTTAAGTGATAACCTACAGTCAAAACGGAAGCGGTGGATCCTAAGCCTTGAATTCCTAAATGCATGGCCTTGGCAATCTGAAATCTGGGCAGTTGAAAAATGTGATGCTCCGAAAATTCGTAATTATTTTCCGAGGATTTTCCGGAATTAATTTTATAACTATTGGACGGTTTCGTGGCTCGTGGATGGAGCGGTAGTGTTTCGGGCGAATACTTAATTGAAGAATATGGTTTTAGGGGAGTTGCCAAAGGTTGACTTTTTATTCGTTGGGATTCTCCAAAAACTTCCTTCACGAAAGTTGTAGAGCGCGTCGATACGAGTTCGTGGACATGTGGAACGCGAGAATCGGAGTTCGTATGAGAAAGTTATGAGCGTTTGAAGTTTTGGGAAAGTTCTATAAATAGGAGTTTCCATTTTCGGAAACTTACTATTTCCATTTTCAGTTTTACCATTCCGGAAAATCAGAATCCTCTGTTCTCTCTCATCCCCCGGGCTCGACCCGACCCGAACCCGGTGATTAGACCCGGTTTTTCCAGCGAGCTCCGGCCATCTCCGGCGACAAGACTTTCCAAATCTGCTCGACTCCTCCGTGCGCTCCTCTCTGTGGTGTCCTCTAGTGCCGATTCTCGGTGGTAGCGGCGGTAGAAGGCGGTGCAGGTTGTTGTTTTCGGACCCGGCCAGCGAGCTCCGGCCATCTCCGGCGACGAGACTTTCCAAATATGCTCGACTCCTCCGTGCGCTCCTCCCTGTGGTGTCCTCTAGTGCCGATTCTCGGTGGTAGCGGCGGTAGAAGGCGGTGCAGGTTGTTGTTTTCGGACCCGGCCGGAAAACACAACTCCGGCGACTTCGTGGCTTCGTGCTTCCTTGGTTGAGTTCAGAATAGGCTTCCTGATCAATCTATGATGTTTGTTTTGATTGGTTTACGTGGAAATCGGTTCAACTCAGTTGGGATTACTGTTCACGACTTGTGAGGTAGTTTTCGATCCCTTATGCTTGTTTTCTGACTTCGAGCTAGTTAGGAAAGTTCACAAGCATGCTTAGATGAAGAACTTTGATGTTAGGAGTTTTGTGAAATAATGAGTTTTGGCTGGCAGGGGTGCGCCTCCGTCTGTGGAGGCGTTCCGGAGGTGTTCCGGCGGTGTTTCGGCCATGTATGGGACTGTTTCTGGTATTATATGTCTTCTACTCGTCGATACGAGAGTTTTGATATATAATATGCAAATTTTGGTGTTCGTATGGAATTGTTATGATTTTTGCAGTTTCATACCGATCGATTTATTCGATCCGTGAGGATTCGAGCGTCCGATCGACTTGTGGTTTGGCCACATAGATCGTGGACGAATTCCGGGGACTTTGGGAGGTCTCAGATGTGGTTTCGCCTCATTTGGCGTCACCTTGGGAATTTTGGTTCGATTTAGGGTTTTGAACGTTATTCCTTGTGATTCGTTGACTGAATCAAAACTGTAATTCCTTAGGTACGTGACGTAGCACTCCTCGGACGGCTATTTTGTGGATTGGCTGCCTTGTTCTGTATTGAAGACGCAGCGGGAGATTCAAGGTGAGTAATCTCACAAGGTTCATTAATGAATGGAATACCTTTATCGTTTGGTGAGTAAATCTCACGATATGTGTTATGAGTAGGATCGATATTTGTTATGAGCAGGATCGATATTTGTTATGAGCAGGATCGATATTTGTTATGAGTAGGATCGATATGTGTTATGAGCAGGATCGATATTTGTTATGAGCAGGATCGATATTTGTTATGAATATGATCGATATTTGTTATGAACATGATTACCCTATTGTCTTGGAGTTATTAGGTTAACTACGACTATAGTTGGTATTAGTGACATTTCTAAGTGGATGACTATGTGTGTCTATATATATATTATGGGATATATATATATACACATATATATTCATGTATTAGTGACTTCGTGGTGAATCTCTGTGATGATTGTTATGTCAAGCTTGTATAGAAATATTTGTGTAGCTTGTGTAGGAATATGAGTGAGATGGTTGAAATCTATGTGATGATCGCTATCTATGTGATGACCAGCGAAATCTATGTGATGATCGCTATCTGTGCGATAATTGGCGATATCTGCGTGAATCTATGTGATGATCCTTGAAATCTAGGTGATGATCAGTGTGATGATTGCTCGGTAGCGGAGCTGAGTTGTTATTAAGTTAACAAAGATCGAGAGGACTGCTGTGATGGTTGGGCTACCTACAGACGTCAGAGTGTGGGACTTCGATGACTACTTTGTCTTGAATTGCTTGACTTAATGTGACTTCCTGAACTAAATTATATGCAGGGGTTACTATGATTCGTTTTGCTTGTTTGATATGTGATTGCCTTGTTTCTTCTTGATTGTATTGATTGATGGTTTGATTTATCTTAAGAGCATAGTGGTGACGAATTGTACTCTGTGTTGAGGATAGGAAGGTGATTCTTTGATTTTCACCTTTGATGTCATGTTGATGACAAAAGCTCCTGGGGGGGGGGGGGGAATGGGAAATGAGAGTGATTTTGGAATTCGATGTAGTGCGTTAGGGTGGCGTCAAACATTGCTTGAGGAAGTCTTGTTTGACCAAAATTTGTGTAATTGAATGCTAGGATTGAGGTTATGAGCAGGAGGCTTTTGTGAAATTTGTGTAATTGGTTTTGAGTTACTCATACGAGCTTCATAAGCTTACCGGGTTTGTTGTGTGGGAACCCGGTGCACTATTCAATGGAATGGTGTAGGGGTTAATCCTGCAGGTCAGGGAAATCGTGGCTGAAGCTGAGGTGGCGCTTTTGCAGCTTTACGGTAGGAAGCCATCTTTGTGACTTTACCGTTGATAAGGACTTCCGTTGTATAGTTACTCTGAGCTGCATTTACGTTATATTTTGTTGTTGACAAATTATTTCGTAAGCATTGTAATATATAACTCTATGGAGCGAGTGTATATTAACTTTGAGGGTTCAGGGCATTAGTATGTACTTGGTTAAAAGGAAAAGATTCCAGGTATTTTGTATTGATGACTGAACGTTCACTCATGTATAATTATGGGATTATATATATCGATTTTCTTGTGTGTAAGCATTGAAAACTGTTAGAGTGAGTGGGCAAAAATAAAGTAATTTACTAAAGAAATTAATGTAAACTGAATGCTTTCCCATTTTCTTCATCTTAAATCCGGCATGCAGCTTAGTAAAATAACCACTCAAATCCATCATCTTAAAATCAAATGTAAAATATTCGATGACTAGAGGGTACTGCCAACTAGTCATCTCATGTTATATGGAGGGTACTGTCGACCAAATGATGTATCGGAGGGTACTACTGACTGGAATCTAAGAGGCGGTGGTTAGAGGGTACTGCCGACTAACCATAGATAGTTAGAGGGTGTTGCCAACTAACTATTTCATGTCATCTGGAGGGTGTTGTCGACCAAATGACGCATCGAATGGTACTGCCAACCGAAATATAGTCTGGAGGGTAGTGCCAACCAGACGATTACTTGGAGGGTACTGCTGACCAGGTAATACATGCATGCGACATATAATAGCCTTCTTATCAAGTTATCTTTTAAAAACACAATTCCTTTCGATAACAATGGAATCGTATTTAATCAAATACTTTTATGTTTTAAATTAAATTCAAAACCGAAAATCAATACTGCATGCATAATTTAGTTAAGATCAAAAGTCCACTCACTGGTAAGCCTCATAGGGCCTTCTTCTTGATGCCTTCTGCTTGCCGGGATCCTCCTTACTCATGGGCTCACTACGTTTTGTACAAATTGGCAGCTTATAAATAATAAAAGGGAAACAATTTAAAATCGACAATTACTTCCGTAAAATATTAATAACTCAATTTACTCATAATTTCTCCAAAACCTAATTTTTCCAATTTAAGATTCTTAATACTCGAAAACCAAGATTCTCAACGATTTACCAATTTTCAAATCCTGTTTTACATTCTCCAGTCCTCTAAAAATAACAACCAAATTCAATTCCACAACAACGAATATAAACATCTAATAATCTCAAAACTACCACTTTCCGAATCAATACGAATTTCTCTACAATAAAGTGTAGCCAATGATTCCAAATCACTAAGTATAATTTATAAACTAAAACAAGGCATTTTAAGCGGCTGCATGCGCCTCCACGCGCCGCCACTGGGCTTCACGTGCTGTCGCACCAACACCCAAAAACGGCCACACCACCTACATCAAATTAATCCTCACAACATACCCAACAACTTTTTGTACCTGCCACAACAACTAATTCAAGACCAATTGGTCAGAAATCGGCCTGAAAGCAAAATTCGGCAAACCCACTGTACAGTTTCAATTCTTCCTCCTCCAACCGAGTTGAGCTGCTAGATGGGTAGTAAAACGATCAATGCCTCCCTAGCATCAAAACCCACCAAGACTTCCAGCCTGAAACTGTCGAAAATCGGAAAGGGAAAACCTTCATTTCGATTAGTTCAATATAGGGCCTCTCAAATTAAAATACTTACATGGATTGAAAGAGAAGGAAGAGAGAATCAATTTGTGACCAGTGACGAGCTTAGCGGCGGTCCAACAGTGAAGAAATCGCCAGATTCAGTTTCCAGGTCCTAAAACGAGTCGGGTCACATGTTTGAGTCTCGGCTAGGGCAAAACTAAAAACTTTCTCTCATTTTCGAAAATAGAAACCCCTCTATTTATATACAAAGGCCCGAAATAGTAACTTAGGTTTTGCTCATAACATTTCCATACGAACTCCGATTTGAGCAAACTACGTGTCTACGAACTCGGTTTAACGTATTCTACGACTTCCAGAAAAAATTCTCCTAAATTATCAGGTCAAAGAAAAAGTCAACTTTTCATCCCCTAAACAATAAAACAGAATTCCAAGAAGTAAAATTGTCTTTTACCAACTGTAAATAGTAATAAGTTAAAGATTTTGGTACGGAGTATAACATACGAACTCCAATTTGGGAGTGCCACGTGGCCATGGCCTCGGCTTTGCGTCCTTTACGTCTTTCAAGAAGAAAATTTCTCTAAATTGTCATCCTATAAAATGTCCCCTAATTGTTAAAACCGAAATTGAAGAAAGTAAAACTTAAAGTAAATGACTCGAACAGTATGGAGGTGAACTAGATACGGGGCATATCACCACCCATTGCCCTTAGCGCCACTGATTTACCAAGATTGATGGAGAAATCAAATGATGGGTTGAAACCCAGCCATGAAGATTGGAGGACATAAGCCTTGCACCACTCGGAGCCTCGTTGCCATACTCTTAGGCAGTAGAACGCCACTGCAAAATTCCACCACCACCACTTCCCTCATGACCAAAATATAAAAAAATTCAGACCTTGAACCACACATGCAAGACCAGAAGAGTTAGGAAATCATGATTCGCCACCGCCAACCTAAGCTCTCTTTTAAAAGTAAAATCTCTCGCACCCACCAAATCATTTTTTTTGTTTTTCTCATGAAATATCTATACAACCATACCGTATTTGTGTTTATTTTTTTTCTTCGTAAATCTAGAGTCTTTCTAAATGTACCCAGCAAATTTTTATGTAGACTCAACATATCAATTTTGCATAAAAAGACAGTTATATCCTTGTATGAAATGACAGTAATGGTCATGGCCGGTAAATAAAGATAATAACAAAATAAACCATAAAGTCTGAAACTCTTTTTTGTATTTGTGCCCAGTAGTTCACTGTGTTCACGTTGTTATGTTGTTTCTTTCATCAAAACCTTAAACCCAAATTTCACTTTCCTTTGTAATTGCTTCAAGGGTTTAATACACATGATCGACAAAGTTGTGACTGCAATTATGATTTTGGAGGTGTCAAATAAGGTTTGTTCATTTTGTTTATCGGAATATAAAAAAATTTGTTACAGTTTATCGCACTTCGATTGGTCAATAAACACCGAAAATAATTAGAATATTCGGTAGTTTACCACCGAATGAAATAGGTACATTCAGCAGTCAACCATTGAAAATAACTATATTATTCGGACGACAACCACCGAATTTTACTGCTCTGTTCCGGCCATAAACACCGAATATTGGTAGAATTTCAGCAGACAACCACCGAATGTTACTACTTGTCGAATTCATTTACTATTTTCAATCCCTTTTATCTGAAACTCACATCGAGTCGATCCTCTTTAATGAAGCTCCGGACTAGTTCCTCAGTTAGGGAATGAACTTGGCGCAACGCATCATAAGTAACTCAACCAAGGGAAATAATTGGGGTTTTGGAGGGTGTGAATTTTGCTGGATGTGAGTTTTGGGCGTGAGTTTGGTTGGGTTTAATTAATAATAAGGGTAGTATTGGAAAAATTGCTGAGTGTAAATAGAAATTCTATCATTTTGTTAGGTGTAAAAAACTTGCTAAGTACATTTAAAAAGACCCTAAATCTATTAGCAGTATTAAATTATGTGAGGATAAAACTATCAATTTTGAAGTCAAACAAGAAGTGGCAAATGGGCCGATAGGCCCGATCACAGCACGAGGCTGACATGTTTAAAAACGACCCGGTACAGCCCATTCTTGCGTGTTGGACTAAACCGAGGTATATCACCACGGTCAAACTATAAAAGTTGGTTGTGGTGCATTTAGCTAACAGATAACCGGTCGCTTTACACACGTGGCTGCTTTTTGGAAGAACCCAAACTAGATCATCGACTGAAAGAGGGGAAGGGTATTACAGATCATTATCATAAACTTCTTCCCCAATAATGAAGGGAAGTGAGCATTCCATTAACCAGAAAAACTCGAACAAACAACGTCATAAGCATGATGACATGATCAAACATCAGAACACTTGACAAAACAAGTGTGAGATTAAAGGAAGCAAGTTCTTTACAGAGGCAAGTTAATGGCGTGGTAGATTTACCTTTTAAGTGATTTATATAGGACAACAGTCACATATTTAGACTCAAACCTGTGAGTCAGTCCCAGGGAAACCATAGATTGTGAGGCCCATCCTTTTTCTATAAAAAGGTGGTTAAGTACAACATGTCGAGGCTTTGGAGAATCCTCATTTGAATCCTCCATGCCAAGGACAGTCAGTTGCAGCTGTGGTGGGATAACCACTGGTTCCTTTGTAAGATCTTCCTCAGCTGGAAATGCTTGATCATAGCTGGATTCTGGGGAAGCCGGAGCCTCAAACTCAGCCACACTGTCCAAATTTTCTGGCACATAGTCCTGTTAAGACACAAAATGTCAGACAGAAGGTAAGAATATCATACAAACAAAAAGGTTGCATAGAAAATGATGGCTCACCCAAGCAGCTGCACATGGTTCAGTCATTTTTCTAATTACTTTTTATGGGGTTTTTACTGGGAGCACACATAACAGCAACTTCAATGATGTACTGTATTTGTGAATATGTTTTTGACTTTGTGCTTATGTGCAAGTGTCATTTCCACTTCAGGAATCTGGATCATGTGAGTTTCGTTTATGACTGCAAGATATTCTTATCTCACACGGTGAAACTACATGAATTCTCTCTATCTCTCACCATTCTTCCAATTTCCTATACATCTACTATGTGACACCACACCAAGACATTGTCATTGTACAGTACATCTACTCTGTAAAATGTAAAGGAAATAAAACCAAAGAGATCAGTTACAAGATGCATACATGAACATCAAGAAGATTACAAACATGGCCCATTTCATCAGCTATGAATGGAAGATCTGGGATATATCTCGGTTCACCATCAACGATGAACTTGTACCGGTATATGCCTGATGGCAAGACCAAAAGAACTGAATGATCCTTACCAGATCTCTGTAGTGATTTCCTGCAGACAGAGATAACTAAATGTAACATATGTTGACCATTTATTCGAGTTTCTATACATAGAAAATTTGAGTTCATATATATCCCTGATAACAAAATGACAAATACTTGCCTAGATTTCCAATTGTCCCAAGAACCCTCCACAGCCAAATTGTTCCCACCATAATTCCATGTAATCATGGTGGGAATTCCTTGTTCAGGAGGATGATGAACACCTTGAATTTCAGTTGTCAACATTTGAGGAAATTCAGGAATGCCCTCACCCCTTTGAAGCGGAGCTACAGGAACCTGCACATGCACAGACAGCAGCCAATAAATCATCCAGAAAGCCATTAATGGAGACATAACCCCTCATACTACTATTATCAAGGCTATACTGATTCTAGCATCTCATCTTCAGTGTTATACAACAAAAAATGTAAGGGTGCCTGCATGGATAAGCATACTACAGCTACTTACACTTCCCATTAAAAATGTACAATAGCAAGCATGACATTTGTAATTGCACTACCATGGATAGTGGGTGTTAAAACAGCCAAAAGCTAGCTAATCCAATAATCACTAATCAGAAGTTCCCTGGAAGGAAATGGTGTTTGGGAAGATGTGCTATGATGGCTATATTTTGGGTCAACTGGATGGAAAGAAATAGAACAACTTTTGAGGTGGGAGGGGGAGACGCTGGGGTCATATCAACTGCAAATCCCCAGCCACACAACCCTCTCAAAATCCTGCGTCAACAGAGAATTTCACTTTAAGTCATACTAAGTTAGGGATATGCTACTTTATGATATTTACAAGTAAACTTGATGCATTATTTAATGACAAAGTTTTACTCAAATATCATCAATTTGAAAATTATTTCTGTAAATTTTACAAGAACATAAATTCTGTGAACTGACAGATGTGTGCAAACTCAGATCAAACTGCGAATGTAAACATAGCAACAACATAATTTTGTTCCTCTGAGCGTCTTTCCTTTGGAACCAGTAAGGACTCAACCCAACCTTTTTATGCTTCTCTTTGGTCACCCTTTCCATCAGAAAAGCTAGGAAATAGAGCCGGCTGTAATTACACTGTCAGGGTGGCCTTCTTCCTTCCCTAATGATGTGCAGCTGTCCTTATCCACTAAAGAGAAATAACAAAACTGATCCTGACAAGCTTCTACTGGCATTTTCCAGTGACTCCCCACCCTCTATGACAAACTAAGATCCTTCTTCTTCTCTTTTTCCCAAGTTTTCTTTGACATACTAGGACTGAGCACTTGAGGTCAGTCCTGACTCCTGAGTGGTATAGGCTCAGTTCTGACACTCCCTCGTTTCTTTCATCAAAAGAATAAATAGTTTTACGTTAATGTCTTTCCTCATTTGTTTGGCATTTTCTAATCTGTGGCTAGCATTCCAGACTTAGCTCTGAGTATTGAGATGGTCAAGAGTAATACAGTGCAAACACCTAGAGATAGTTTCGTATTGCACCGCACATAAAAACCCAAAAAAAAAAAGAAACACAAAGGAGTTTAATTTGTTGACTTCAAATTATCTCAAGTAGGTTACTATCCTACTCCTCGGACAGCTTCAACTTGTTATCTCTAAATTCATTTAACAGTAATACACATAAAAGGTGTGGTTGGATTAATTATTAACCACAGTTATTCATACGGCAAACAAACGATGGATGATTACAAGTATTAGTAAAAGAAACAAGAGAGAGAGAGAGAGAGAGAGAGAGAGAGATAGCTCCATTGTTCCACCAAAGTACATTTCCTACAATTTTAAACAGCAAGTAGAGTGCTTACTTTGAAGGATTGCTGCAAACCAAGAATTGAAAACTTACAAAATTAATCTCAAGGTCGGGTCACGGCATATTCCCAGATACAGTTACAATTTAGTGGCCATGATTGATGCAAAAGACAAAAGAAGAAGAAGCAGCAAGATTGAACCTGGGGAGAGAACAAGGGTTCCATGGATTCCATCCCAATATCTAGTTGGCCATTGACGACGACCTCATCTTGGATCTCCTCCTCTTCTCTGCCGTTAGCATTTCCCATTCACCACGATCGCTTCTCTTTCTTCCCCTTTCCCTTTCCCTTTCCCTTTCCAATCCACAATCACAAATCCAGCTCCAGCTCCAGCTAATCTAATATATCCATCACAAGTCTTCCTGGTATATAATCTATTCTACGCCAACTTAGCTCATTGGATTACGCCCCCCTCCTTTCTCCGCTAAACCACCGTCGAGAATTGTTTATTGTCTCCCTCTATGTACGTTTAAATATTGAAAAATATTAATTAGTCATTTTTCTTTATTTCAATAAAATCCATATAATTTGTTATTTAATATATACTGAGGTCATTAGCTGGGAAGCGTTAGACTCATACCAGAAAGAGCCTATTTACTATAAGTTACACTAGTATATGACCTAATTCAATGATTTCAACCGTTGATCCTTAAGATTTATATGCAAAAATTGTGTCTCCAAAAAATCAACGATATCCATAATCATTTGGTCATTCAAAAGTGTGTAAATAAATGTAGTATGTTAGATAATATTAAATTAAGGGAGCTTCTATTCATACCTCCAAAATTAATATTTGGCCTTTTTTTTTTTTTTTTTCAAGTGACAGTTGATTTTGTCAACTCATGTCAAATTATCAATAAGAACATAAAAGAGGGGACAAAAAGAGTCTTGGGGCTTCAACATATCGAGCAAAAGGTTTTGATCATTGAAATTCAGAGAAACGTGGATCCATGGTTTATGAAATTCACAAAACTGAAGGAAACCCAAATCGATCTAGGTGAAATTAATTAAGAGAAAATTGATGCAAGTTGGGTTGAAGAGTTACCTGAGAGAGACAAACTAAACCCTAATCCTACCTAATAGAACAAAGGGCCCTAGAACAAACTTCATGGTTCCAACAATATGCCTCTGTCAGACAAAAACAGAAAGGTAATAATAGCTTTGCTTTTATGATTGTTATTTCTCTACTCCAGAAGTCTATTTACATCTGAGGGGTGACTTGAGAGTTGAGAACTATGGCTATTTAATTTAGAAGTGGTGCTAGAGACACCAAAATATTATACCAAATTTCAATCTCAAATGATGTACCATTGCCACCTCATTCATAGTACAACATGTAATTATGTCAATTAATTTTCATTTATATAGTTTCCATTATATATGCAATTACTTAATATTATATTAAATGAGAAAAATAATGTTTCCCTGCAATCCCAAAAATTGATCTTCAAATACTAGGGATATTCTCATATACCACTTGTCATCATCATCCTCATCTCATGCTGCACCAAAATTTGGAACTCAAGGGACGAAAAATCATCTAGGATTTGAATAAATAAAAGGTCTTGTGTATGAAAATCTAAAATAAAGAAGATGATTATGAATATAGCAACCACAAGGCATAAATTGGCTTTGTAAATCATAATCACAAGGGATTATGATGAAAAACTATGAGTTAGCTCTTAATAAAAGATTAAGAAAGATACAAATCAATACAGAAGTTAATTTAACCAACTTGTTTTGAAATTTGAATCCACTGGATTGGTTCAAGAAATTAAAAGAGAGAACAACAAATTTACTTCTTCTTCTTCTTCTTCTTCTTCTTCTTTTTTAACAGTAGAACAAAGAATTTACTGGTTGTGGATAGATGGCTGCGATATATGGAGGATGAGTTTTGCATTTTTTAGGGTTTATCAAGACATGAGTTTGCGTGCTTGTTGGATTGATTAACTTCACCGCATTTTCTTCTTCCGTTTTTTAATATCTTAGAGATAAATAAACTAATTTAAATACATATTCTTAATATATATAAAAAAAATGATAGCTTGAATATTTTGAGGTTCATTAGGGCTGATGTGGTCAATGCCATGTCATTTGGGATGTTTTTTTTTTTATAGAATTTTGGGATCCAAAGCATTTTCCTTTAATTTAGGGGAAATGATCATTTACCCAATTTTGGGGTTAATTAACCTATTTACCCAAACACTCTAAGAGATTGCCCACTTACACAACAATTTTTATTTTTAAACCCCACTTACCCAAAACTCTAAGAGTTGGACCTGTTTTCTTCATATTTTTGGACTGTTTTGCCCTGATCAATGATAGGAGCAAAAAAGTGTGACGATATTATTAATTATGTGCCTCATTTTAGCCTTATTTCTCCCTTAGTTTAGTGTTTTGAGTCATTAAGTCATTTTGAAAGTCTTGTTGAGTGTTTGGAGTGAAATAGGCGGAAAAAGTAAAATTCATGAAAAATCCTAGCTGGATCAGGATTCCTAACTGTCAACTATTTTTGCGGTCTTTACATTTTAATTTCCCTTTATTTTCTCTAGAAAATTCTGATATTCTCCTGCTTGTTGTAGGAAACGTTGCCTGGTTGAACTCTTGGAAACAGCAATGATGGAGTCATAAAATAAAGCATTAAGATATTTGACCAAGCAATGAAGAAGGGAAATAAAGGAGAAAAGATGTTTTCAGTTGAGGAATAAAAGAAAAAGATGTTTCAGCTGGAAAATAAATAAGAGAAAGACGTTTTCAGTTGGGGAATAAAGGAGAAAAGACGTTTTCAGTTGAGGAATAAAAGAAAAAGATGTTTCAGCTGGAAAAATAAATAAGAGAAAGATGTTTCAGCTTGGAAATTAAAGGAATTGCCCCATTATGAGAGGAGTTAAGGCCATAAAGAAGACGTTTCAGTTGGGAAAGCCAACCAATGCTCCCCTATAAATAGGCAACGTCCAGAACTGAATTTGCATCACTTCCCAGCCAAGATCACTTCCCAGCCAAGATCACTTCCTGGCCAAAAACCATTCCAAGACTGCCCAATTCACTCCTTAAACTTCCATCACCTACAAGACCGTGACACCATCCATCCATCAATCTACAAAGCTCTAAGGCGCTGAGTCAAGGACGCTCCACCACCATCGCAGAGACGAGTTCATCACCGTGTTGCTAAGCCGCTGAGGAAAGCTTCAAAGTGTAACTATGACTCTACTTATAATTTTTGTTTCGGTTTTGTGTGTTTCAATTTGTGAGTTGTGTAATTGGAGACATGAAATTTTCAGAATATTTTTATTAATATTTTTGAGATTTTCAGTTTATTATTGAGTTAATTTTGAGAATTCTTTTATGATGCATGTTACAATCTTGTGCCCTTTTACGTGTTTAGGTAATTTTCAGAGTTAGGTTCATAAGTTTACATGCTAGAATAACGGTGAGAGTTCTTGTGTGTTTTCTTAATTTGCCAAGAGTAATTGTTATTTGTTAAGACGCTGAGTTAAACAAGTAGCAATTAGTTCTAAAAAGTGGTAAAAACTATGTTCAATGGTTAAACGATTCTGGAAATTACGTGTTAAATTCTATGTCTAATGGTTAATTTGCACATGTGAGTTGATTCGAGGGTTAGATAATACTACTAGTTAAGAGAATTACGCTGAGTGTTTTTGAAAATTAGTAGTATTAGGCTTGGTAAGGACTTTTCCGATCCAAGCCTACATTAGAATGAATCAGATAAGTGGATTGATCCGCTGAGGCTTTTCATTTAGGCTCTTATCTAGGCATTTAAGATGGGCACATTTTTGTAGCATGTTGAAATGGATTTTCTGTTTTTACACTTAGTAATTTCTTAGTGGTATTGGTCAAGGTTAGGGAAGTCGATCATTGTAGATAATTTTATTTGTTTTGTTTTTATTTTAAGTAGATTAGAAACCAAATTCAAAAACCCCCCATTTTATTCGTTTATTTGTTAATTGACCTTTTTGTGTAGGTGTACCCTACAATCCCCGGACTGAACGATCCCTGCTTATCCTATACTGACAACTACATTTTGCAGGGTTAAATTGTGAGGCTATTTCAGCCGCATCAATCAATCTCTCTCCTCTCAGTCTCTCTCTCTCCCCCTCACTGATTTCTCTCTCCTCCCCCCCAACCGATTTCTCTATCTATCTTTCTATCTATCTATCTATCTATCTATCTCTCTCTCTCTCTCTCTCTCTCTCTCTCTCTCTCTCTCTCTCTCTCTCTCTCTCTCTCTCTCTCCAGACGACGTCGGATCTCTCTCTCCCTCCCTCCAGCAGGTCGCCCACGACGCCGGCTTTCGCCATCGCCGCCCCGAAACTCGTCGTCGTGCTCTCCGCGGCCAGGCTCGACGCCAAGCCGACTCTCTCTCTCTCTCCAGATGACGTCGGATTTCTCTCTCCCTCCCTCCCTCCAGCAAGTCGCCCACGACGCCGGCTCTCGCCATCGCCGCTCCGAAACTAGTCGTCGTGCTATCCGCGGCCACGCTCGACTCCAAGCCGACGGTCCTCGTCGCTGAGAAGCTCGGCGAAGCCGGGTTGGACCTTCTGAAGGAATAGACGACTGCCAGTAGAATCGAGTACGTCTTTGATTTACTTCTATCTCTCTTGTCGGCGACTGATCATCACAGAAATCGCAACTTGATTGTATCTCTGGTCCCGGGTTGCAACCGGAGTCGTTGCAATCGGAGTCAAATCAGTGTGAAGGCAAATGGTCAACTGGAATTGCTGCAAAATGACTGGAATTATGGGCAAAATCGTCAACCGGAGTCAAGATTATTGGGGGGGGGGGGGCAATAATCTTCCTATTGGGGGGAGATAATGTGTCTTAATTGTTATAAAGTCTCTATAATTGTGTTCAGTGATATTTTCCTTTGTGTTTAAAGACTACTTCTAATGTGTTTTGGTATTTCTGATATATTATTGGGGGGCAATAATCTGTTTATTGCGGGCAATAATATATTTGTTTTGTTATGTTTTGCAGGAATATGGGTGATCCTTTTGTTGTTAGGTGCATTTATTCTTGTTAAGAGGCCTCCCGGGAGGGCTATGGTGAAGCAGTTCAAGTCAAGTGGAGAGTGTGAAAAAAAAGCCAATTCGTTGTGGTCGTTGTGGCAAAATGGGCGCCCATAACCTGATTATTTGGGGACTTAAATTCACTAAATATTGAATTTGAATACATGTACTTTCGTAAACTAATTTAAAACCAAACTGAGTTACTTCTGACCATCTATAAAAAAATTATTGGGGGGCAATAAAAATTTTATGACCCCCCAATAAACCTAATTATTTTGGTTAATGAATCTAGCAGCATTTTGTTGAAATGACCTGTAATAAATGAACCACAGTTAAGACATTATTGCAGGGCAATAATCTGTCTATTGCCTCCCAATAGACCCCCCCCCCCCCCCCCCAAAAAAAAATCACCAGTTTCTATCATTGACAGATTATTGTACTTTAATAAACTCAAAATAACATAGGACTTATCAAAACTCTAATTTCAGTGATGAATTAACCACAGTTAAGAAATTATTGGGGGGCAATAATCCATCTATTGCCCCCCAATAGAGCACAGTTTTGAAGTCGTTCGAGACCTGTAAGCAAAGCCCAGACCCTATTTCGACATGGAGCTTCGGAGCTTCCCGGACTTTTGACAAACAAAACCGGTGAAGCCCAGACCCGATTTAGGCTTGGAAAGCTTCTCGGACATCTGACGAACAAAATCGGCGAAGCCTAGAGGGGTTGGGATCGTGGAGTTGGATGGCGTCATCCTTTGGTGGTCCGACGGTGGGACAGAGCGGCGGTGGTGGAGGCTGACATGGACAGTGGAGTGGTGGGCGTGGTGGCTTAGAGAGAGAGAGAGAGAGAGAGAGAGAGAGAGAGAGAGAGAGAAATCGATGAGGGGGAGGAGAGAGAGATATGAGTGTAATTTGTTAATTAAAATGAGGGCAATACTGTCAAACACTGTTAGATTGGGTAAATGAGGTTAAAAAACTCTTGGTGGAGTAAGTGGGCAATTTTTGGGCTAAAATTGGGTAAGTGGTCACGGCCCCTAATTATTAGCAGCTTACTGCAGAATAATACTTGCTGCACAAGATCGATGTAGTTATTTCCAATTAATTTTAATTGCAATACTTTATTGATACACCTAGGTAATATTCACATTATTATGAATTCCTATTTCTAAGAATGTTGGATATAAATCAATTTGATCACCCTTATATCTCCAGAAACTGAGAAAGCAAGGTTTCCCACCAAGATGACTACAACTTCTTCAAGATATAACTGGTGCATTTAGACTTGGAATTCCTCACAGCTTTGATGGGAGTTAGTGGAGCTGGAAAAACGAGACTGATGGATGTTCTTTTAGAAAGAAAAACTGGAAGAATTATTGAAAAAGACATTAGAATTTGAGAGTACCCAAAAGTCCAAGAAACATATGTCAGATCGGGGTATTGTGACTTTGAGAGCAAGGTGACATACAATATTCTCCACAGCTAACAGTGGAAGATGCAGTAGCATATATACTCAGTTTGGTTACGCTTGCCATCCAGATTGCTAGAATTACTAGAGCTGTAAGTCCCTTTAAATTCATAGCATGTAGCATGAATGTCAAACATCATAATTCAAATTACGACCCATACTTGGTGCTAGTTTTGTTAGACTTAATAATCCTAATGGAATATATGTATCAATATTTTAGACTTCAGAATTAAAAGGTTGGCATCACAACAATATAATATAGTTTCCAGGAACTGAATCTGATGTTATATTTAGAATATATGCATAATTTTTTATTATTATTGATTTTAATGGAAAAGGGGCATTTTGGGAAATTAAGGAGGTGTAGATAGCATATTGGTTATATGCAAAAGTAAGTTGGAAATCTATTAAGCGGAGAGGTCCAAATGCTAATTTTAGAGGTATGAATAGAAGCTCCCTTAAATTAAACATTGTGCTAATTAATAGTTAAACGTTTTCTGATTTGACTAATTTTTTTGCAGAATTCATGTGTGTATGTAACTTGTTAATGTTAGAAACCGAAGGCTCTAATTAACGTTAAACAGAGAGAGATAAAGAGAGAGAGAGAGCCTTAGCGGGAGACTATGTCCACTTAAATATTTAATTATGTGTGTTGGGTCTTGCGGCTCAAGGGTATTACATAAGGATGTAATAGGATGTGGAATAAGTGGAAAAGAATCTCCTTTTATAGGGAAGGGAGGCTCCTTCCTTTACATGGTTTTCAATGTGGGACACAAAGTCCATTTCAAGTCTAGAAAGCTTGTTGTGAAGGCATATTGGCAAGGCGGGGAAGGTTGCTTCCCAGCGAGGTCTTGACAGCTTCCGACTACCACAGGGTAGGTTGTATGTCGGGCTACGGTATGCAATTCATGGTTGGGCCTTACCATGGCTTGTGGGCCCCCTAAGAGGGTGTTACTTATGCTTGGTGATATAGCGAATTAGTCATGCTAGTGAGAGGTATCTACATAACTAGAGAATGAATTATTTAGGTTATTAAACTACAAGCTAAAAATAAAAACATCCTCACATTTCAAGTTTAAGAAGGTTCTCTCTAGATCCTCTATAATCAGAGGTGGTCATCCGCGAAAGAAGAAAAATGCGAATGTCCAATTATCAGCCAACGCATGTCCTTAGAGAATGAGACCTGCAATTGTGAGTGTGAGAGTGAGACGCCGAATGAAAATGAAGACAATTTTGTCCTCTAAGACCATGGAAATCCAGGACGACATCATTTATGATCAATCACCATCGGCCTACCTCTTCGCTAAAACTAGAGGCAAAACCTCCTCGTTGCAACCACCAGTCAGCCATCGATCACATCGTCAAATACTCACTATGATCAGCCATCGATCACGCCAACTCCAACACCAGACCAGTTTCGGGTTGGATCCGCCACCCTCAATTTTTTTTTTCTGCCATGAAGGTCGAGATACTCAACGGCGTGACCATCTCACGATCAGAGAAGGTGAAGAATGAGTTGGTTTTTGACGGTAATGACATCGAATTGGTTTCAAGGTGGGCCGCTAATCAAATGTGAAGAATGAGGACATAAGAACTGTCACTAACCATTGAAGTTCATTTAAACGCATCCGACGGCTGATAATTGGATGTAAGCATTTTTGCCTTTTTCAGGAACAATTGCCTCTGATCCCGCCTGTGTGTGTGTGCACGCGCGCGCGCTTGAGGAAAAGAACAAACAGAAAGAAAACTAGATAGCTTCACTTCCTCATCAGTTGTACTTTCAAGGAAGACAAGAGGAAGATGCAAAAAGGTGTGTGTGTGTGTTTGCTTGAGGAAAAGAACAAACAGAAAGAAAACTAGATAGCTTCACTTCCTCATCAGTTGTACTTTCAAGGAAGACAAGAGGAAGATGCAAAAAGGCAAAACATCATAAGCGAAACTATTCTATAATTTTTTTTTATATTGTTTATTAAAAAAAATCATTAACCAAATTCTCATTCCAAATAATCCAAAAACCACCGGAAAAGCCAATAGTATCAACAACATAATGACTAGAAAAGCCCAACTTCTTAAGAACATACAAAGCTTGACGGGTCTGGACTTTGGGCGCTCCGGAAACCACTAAAAGTTCAAAGTGATAAATACTCTTCAAATCATCCATGCAAATGGGTCGCCTCTGAGCGAGAAAGAATTTCCACGATTTTCTTCATTGTAATTGTAGAAGCCCCAGGAGTAGGGTTGCCACTTGGTTTGGAAGTTACCAAACCAACTGAATACCAACTGATGTTTTAGATTTGGTATACCGACTTTTTGGTAACCAAGACCGATAAAACCAAAATAAAAAAATTACCGAAAAAGTTGGTTTGGTTTCAGTAAATACCGAATCTACGGATTATCTAAATATTAACTTTATATATTATAGTTTTCAATACACATACATGAATATTAAGAAATAAACATAAAAAATTTCATAATCGTATGAAAATTACTACATAAACTACATTAATAGTACATGCATTTTAAGTAACCTGGTCAAAGATGGTTAAAACCTAGTTTTATTGAAAATGACTAAAACTTGATGTCATACGTACAAAAGAAAGCTATAATAAGTTGATGAAATGAATATAAAGTTTATGAATATAAAATTAAAAAACCTAGTATTGTTCATTCTAATTTATATTACAAAGAAATAGTTGTTTTAAAGTTGGTAATACTGAAAACTAAAATACCGAATTTGGTAGATATAATTAAAAACCAAAGATTTTGGTTGGTAATTGATAGCTCAATTTTGAAATTGAAAGCTTTGGTTTTGAAGTTGGTAATACTTATAACCGATTCGAACTGACCGGGTGATAGCCCTATCCGAAACTCTCAGGCTAAGGCTAGAGAGTTTCCTTTGCGAGATTGGCATTTATATATATATATATATATATATATATATATATATTCTTTTTCTGGTCAAAAGCTAAATAAAATATATAAGGAATTTGTTTACACGTTGAGGTTGTATGTCGATTGTCGACAAGCTTTGTAGAGTCCCAGCTAACAGAACCATTCGGAAACTATTACGGGTTGCTCAACTTGTCAATAATTTCTGAGGAAATGATATATCCAGCACCTCCTACCACAAGCGAAAGAGTGAGCCTTCCTCCTGGAACCAACTGCGGCAATTTCACAGCTGTGGATGAACTTGAGTACCTATCGGACCAAGACATTGCAGCTGGAACTATTCCGAACAGCACCAACACTACCAAGGACATGAAATGGAAGAACCTTAGCCATCATAAAAACTTGAGATGACGACATGAATGTTAGAAAAGGGAAATGGAAAAGAAAAAATAAAATAAAAAATAAAAACATCCAAATTGAAAATGTTTTAGCAAAAACTAAGTTCCGGAAAAATGAAAAATGGCCACACCTCCATAAGTTCCAGCAAAGTCCAAGGCTTTAAAGAATATATCTGGGTCTAGCAATGACAGCACAACTGGTGGAATCAACGTTAAAAGGTATGGCAGCACAGGCCTGCTCTGACCAGCCGGGAGTTTCAGCACTGGATACAGAGAAATTAACCACAACTGTGAAATGAGAATATACATACTGAAATAACACACAAATTGTACAGCTAATTGCCTTGATATATTACAATCAAAAAGGAAATTGACAACTGATGACAAAATTTAAACAAAACCAAACATCGATTATGCCTACGTAGAAAGTTCATTTCCAAAAAAAAAACAAAGAAGAACAGGGAGAATAGGTCAAAAGATGCTTATGTAGAATGGATAATGAAAAATCCAAATGGATTCTCATCAACAAAATTGGCCACTCCCTAGAATGCAGTACCAAGTTCATATTCCTCCTGTAGACTGGATAGCAAATATGTTATGGGATAACATTCCAGCCCATAAGTGATTTATAACGCCATTAGTTTGCTTGTCTTAAAATAGACGAAGCATGTGTAGTAAATATGCACCTTTTACCCAGAACCTTGTTTCTCTTTATAGGCTTATGACTGTGCAAACAATAATAGGATGATGATGCAAAATATCACAGCAGAAAACCACAGCACACGAACACAGAATTTTATAGAGGTTCGACAAAAACTTTGTCTACTTCCTCTGTGTGATCTCTCTTGAGAATCACTAGCACTATGGAGAATAACAACTTGATTACAAGTACTTATTGAAATCCCTATGCTAATCCCCAACCTCTTTGCTAGATCTCTCTATCACCCTTGGCTCTCCCTGCCCCTGTGTTTGTATGTTAACTGAGAACTCTCTGAGATCTCTCTTTGATCTCTTCTCTGATCTGAGGACACATTATGTGACCTCCCTGCAGCCCTATTTATAGAGTATAGGTGCTGGTTACAAACATGTCACATTAGGATTCCTAAAACTATTAGAACAAGGAAAGAGAGCTAGCTTTCCTATTCCTAACTAGAATAGAACTTACTTTCCAGGTCTAAATCAATAGGAATAACTCTTCCTATTCCAAAACCCATTAGGATACTAGAAGAATCCCTGTGCGCACTAATCTTCACTTACCCATCTGGTTTTGCCTTGAATCCTAATCAATTTAGGCATATCAACGAGCCAAATTCACAACAGCATGTTACCAATAGAATTTGGATTCCTATTGATGGTTGTTGTGCCAATAAGGAATAAAATATTCCTACTCCTAATTGATATAAGTTTACCTGCAATCTTGTTGGTTACAGAGAACGGGAAGTCATAATTGCCTAAAAGGAATTAATTTCCTGATTTGGTCAAGATTTGATACCTTATGTTCTGAGTAACGAGAGGTTCTGCTCTTGTTTATGCACAGAGACACATAGATGAAGAGAACTAAAAAGAAGTTATTATTCTGTTAAATTCATTTTACCACCCTAAACTTTACACCTAATGTTTACGACTTCTAACTTTATCACATACCTAGATAAAAGTCATTATTTATCTTCATGCTCTAATGCTCTAGGGATACTGCGTCCACTCATTCATTTTTAATTTCTCTCTTTCTAAGAGTCATATTTCCTGCAAAAAGCCCAAGAGTACATATACAAATTCGTATAAAATGAAGTTGAAGATTAGACAGAAAAGAAAAAAGGCACTTACGATCAGAAAGGAAATCACAAAGACCCAAAACAAATCCAATATATGACGTTGCGATAGCAAAAATTGAGAACACCTCAACTATAGGCTGAAAGAAATTCAAAGAGGAACAGTAAGACAAGAAAGGGAAAATAGATTTGGTCAAAGCATTCTGTAATCCTTTCAGTTACTTTAAAGAATTTAAGATTTGGTACTATAAACTTACTCCAACAGCAGCATTTGTTGATTGCAATAGTTGTAATGGATCCATGATTTTACCAGAGCCCATTTCAACATCTGTGATGGTTCCTAGAATCACAGCATTCCAGACTAGAAATAAAATAAGTGGTATACTTGTGCCTAGAACAATCGAAGTCCTGCAAAACAACAAATTATTGCATAACGTACAATGTCAGCTATGCATGACAGCAACTAAGACCTATAAGAGGAAATCAGTATATGGGGAATGAAACAAAATGTCAAATTCTAGGCAGTCACAAAGGTACTTCCTGTCAGTGCAATCACATGTGTATCAACAGCAACCTACATAATGTAAGCCAAATTATGGCCAATTTTTGGGGTGTACAGACATGCCAAGTGTTAAGGACCATATAAGAGGACTTGGCCTTCACCCCGGCAACATACATATGGAGAAGAAACAAAGCTGCACCAACAAGGTAAAATGACCTTGTCTTAAAGGATATACTGAGTCAGATACCTAGAGTCTATAGTTTGAAAAGAAATGCAACATCCAAACATGCATCATTGTATGTATGTTTGGAAGTGTAGGAATAGGAATTTCTGAAGCCCAAGCTCATCTGAGCTCAAGACAACTGAAATTTATTTCATTTAAGAGTTAAGACGATCCAAGCCCTTGATATCAAGATTCAGTAAACTTAATTGGCCAGATGAGTGACTTCATCCCTGGTTTGAAGGGGAAAAGTCCCGCATCACGTAGCTTTTGTAAGGGTAAGTCTATCCCTGTGTGTGACAGTTTTAGCATGGTCATCTGTGTTAGTATCTAATCGTTTGCCAAATCCTAACATCTTTGGTTTTAAGAATAGTGGTAAATGTACAAGTTTATAAAGGTATCAGAACAGGAGATTCGAAGTTCAAATCTCTGCAATTGCATCTACCAAATAAAATTGAATTCCACATTTTGTGAGAGATACAAATGGCACATATGAGGAGTGCTACCTAAGAAACGGCCTGGAATTTTGAACAAGTGGTAAACCAAGAAATTTATCAATCTATATATACAGTTAGCTGGGATATAATCTTTCAACAAAACTGTGTTATCTATTTCAACAAAACCTAACCGACTATTCTTTTATATTATTTTGCCATAAAACTGTGTTACCTATAGATGAGCTGCAAGTTCAGGTAAATGATCAGTAGTTATCATTATACACTATTTTATCTCCAGGTACTTACAGATTTTATATGCAATAAATTTAGTACCAGCGACCTGTAGTGTCTTTTGGTTAAGATGTTAACTTTTAAAGACTTTTTGTGAGAGGATAATCACATTTACATATACAAAGATATTGATGCATCAGCAAGTATAAGTGTTTAATTTATCACCTTACTTTTGATAGGTCTCCTTCAAGATCTGTACAAAGAACAGGCACTACATTCTGGAAAAAGCATGTACAAATTGTTAAATCAATTCAGCATTGAATAATTACAATATGGTAATGTTACCTGGTATACAAATGACAAAACAATTATCGGTATGCTCATGGGAACAGCTTGGAAGTTGGCTTTCAAAAGTGCACTCAATTGTAGGTATTCACTTGCAACTGCCTATGAAAGAAATACTAATGCATAAGAAAGACTAGCTCCTGTCCACGTTTAATAACACCAGGAACAAGTATACTGTTATATGATAATACATTGGAGAAATACAAGGGTTTTACATTTTCCAATCACAAGACTGTAGAATCCTAGTTAGGTAGTATGACTTTCTTTCCTCTTTCAAAATCACAATTTGTATCAAATATATCCTTGTCCATATTCTGGATTCTGAACATGTTCTATTGATGTTGCAATAAATATATTGAGTGCAGTGTTTACATATTTAGAGTCTTCATTATTACCTCAAACACAAACATGAGTACGAAAGTGTAAGGGCCATTTTGTTCCTCATTCTAGAAAGATTTTTCTACATCTACAGAACATGAAAAATACATGAATGAATGAATTTTCAAAAATCATTAAAACATCCATTTGACCAGTTTGAAAGGGTAATATTGTTCACAGGTTCATTGTGATGTAGCAAAACCTAGGGTTAATATGTTAACGTCTTAGAAGGGTGGAGCTTGGGATTATAATCTGTGGGGATGGGTGTTGGGGTTAAGGATCTGAAAGGAAGGGAGAAATCACACCAGAAGCGTTCTTAGAATCGATAAAGAATTCTCACCAGCCACTCGAGATATATTGTTAGACTGGAACTGAAAAGCTGCAGTATCTTGATTTGGTGTTGGATAGTGTAGTCTTGTATTCTCTGTCTTCTTTTAGTGCTGGACTACCTATCAACTCTAATTTTCAGTTTCCTGATTAATGAAGAATTCTCACCAGCTAGTCGAGATATATTGTTAGACTGGAACTGAAAAGCTGCAGTATCTTGATTTGGTGTTGGATACTGGATAGTGTATTCTATATCCTCCGTCTTCTTTTAGTGCTGGACTTCCTATCAACTCTAATGTTTAGTTTCCTGATAAATGTGTTTTGTGTTTTCTTCTCCAAAAAAATAAACAATAAAAAATACATGTAAATCATTGAGAGAGAGAGAGAGAGAGAGAGAGACTTACCACAAGAGCAGCAAAAGATATGATGATTCCAATTACCAGAACCCCATTAACCGCACCAATGAACCGCGGACTGCATGTAATGGGACAAGTTTATGGTCAAGTCTCAAATAAAAGAAACAGAGATACAAAATCACATCATATTTGAAATTCCTTTTGGAGAATTAGCATGCAACTGTTGCTTGCTTGAACATTCCATCAACTTGCAGCTTAAGCTTCAGGATCTAGTAGCAATTTAAATTGATAACAGAACTTTGGGTCTAGGAGGTCCCACATTTAAAACCTCTCCCATTCCTCATAAATTTTCCAGGTCACCAATTTCAGGGTGAGATGGCTTCTATACTTTTTTCTATTGCACCCTAGAGCATTTTTGATGAAGAATACAAAGCAGAATATTTTAAGTCAAGATTTGGAAAGTAGTTCAAATAAATCTAGGGTTTTATTATTAGGATTCTTATAATTATTAGGATTATTTCTTTAGGATTCTTTAAGGATATTCCTAGTTATTCTAGAATTATCTTAGCCTCCCTATATGTAGAGGCCTTTGTAGTCTTTTATTGGCAGATTTGAGTTGCTTTTGCTTCTCTCCAGGTTTGTGTGATGCAAACTAACCTTAGGTGTGATGCCTGAGTCCTCTGGGTGTGATGCCCAGAAACCCTACTGGTGTGATGCTAGTAGCCTTATCCTAGAAACTTACTGGTGTTATGCTGGTAGTTCTATCCTTTCCTTCTTAACTTCTTATTCTAAATCCCTTTTCTCCTAAAAAAAACAAGAGCACAGCAACCAAATCCAAGAGTACTCAGACATACCCTAGTTCTACAGTTCTTTTGCTACTTGTCCTGCATCAATTTTGTGAGAGGGCAGCAGGGAGGTTTGCTTAATATAGGTGTTGCCTCATCCCTCAACAGCTTAAACTTGCAGGGCGCAATGGTTGTCTAGCAAAACAATAAAAGAAAAGGAAAAAAAAAAATGCATTCTCAAATATCCTCTGCAAATCAGGTAAATTTCTATAATGATACTAGCAAAGGATTCCCTCTCTTTGATAATTAAACCGCCAACTAGTGATAAAAACTTCAACGTGAACTAAGACAACCATGTCAAATATGTTTCAAAGGCACATCTTTACTCATGTGATCATACGAACATGTGGAGACATAAACACTCAAAACTAACCTTTATAATGTGACTATAAGCTTGTTCAACTTCAAGCATGTTTCCTAAGAAATACAGCATAGGTTTCTATGTTCTTCCTTTTTTCAAAAATGATCAGTGTTTTTGACTAGCGGTGATACCTAACAACAGTGGTCTATGATTCATTCAATATATATTCTACAGGCATTTAAAGTTCAGAATTTTATTACTACAAGAATGGCGATATATTATCTTGTACATAGTCTACTATATAAAACCACATAACCCTGTGAGGGGTTAGTAGGAAGTTCAGGCCCATGGTTTTGCTCCCATGTGGTCTGAAATTCAAATCCCATCACAGTACTTATGTAGCCAATTGCTAGAATTTCCTGTCTTGTAAGGACTAGAGGTGAAGCCCCTGGTTGTGGCAGGAGGCCCAGTTTCAAGCCTCGGTCCACGAAGTGGGTTTCAGGGACTTCTAGGGTATAAAAGTTAAATAGAAAGTAAAATAATACTCCAAGATTCAAGAAGTCTAACAAACCTTCCAAAGTAGCAAATGCCTCCGAAAACCAATGAAAACAATGTTGCACTTTCCCATCTGCAACCATAGTGTTGCCATCAACACCTAACAAGCGTAGAAATGTACTTTAAAATATAAAATGTACGCCTACTAAACTGAAAATACAGATATGAGAGAGCATCATGACATTTTGTCAAATAGAAAGTGCTACAGATTTTGGTCCTTACAAGGGAATGCCAACAAAATTTGTCAAAATTTCTGAAGAACGAGCAACATAGGCAACAAGAAGTGCGTAATGTATAAAAATGTACGTCCAACTGCAGGATAATGCACGTTACTATCAGAAACTGAAAGAACATAGTGCAAATAGAAATGTACTAAGCCAAAATGGTAAAATATGCTTATAAGAGCCAACTAAGTAAACTATCTAGCACCCAGACTATGAAGAAATATATATATATATATATATATATATATATATATATAATAAACAATTAAAAGAGCATTATCATCTGAAAATTAACCACAAAATTTGAAAAAAGGCGGTCATCCTCTCCCCAGACACCAAAGAATGCACGAAATACAATTCAATATTCAGAATGGCATTATCATTTACATCCTTATCAAGGATTATCTCTAATCTGCGCAATAGGAAAATATTTGGTCATTTGAACTGTGTCGGTAAATACATCAGATGGAGAGCTAAATATTCGATAACGGCCACTATAATTTCATATATAGATATATTCCAGGGATCACCTTAAAGGAGGACCTAAAGAATGGATGACTTCGACCATTGGACAGCAAGTCTCTATGGTTAATAGCACTTTTCTCATTTGCGGTTATTCACACTGGAGCAACTTATTATCTGTATGTGTGTGTGTGTGTATTGTTAATGAAAGAGTGGGCTTACAACATGATTGGAAAAAATAATCTTGCATTATGTTATATTATATCAAAGAATATAAATAAATAAAAATTAAAATGAAACAAATTAAACTAAATTAGTTAATTAAAATAACAACAGCAGCAGCAGCAGCAACAATAGCTATGTAAGTAATCTTTTCTCAAAGGAAACGCCAAAAATGCATGTTGATGTTCAACAATAACAAATGTTTCAAAAATCTAGTAAGAATGTTAACCTACCAAACAATTTGAACTCCCACTTTACCAACAGTCCTCATAGCCATGGATACCTGAAGTCAGTCACAAGACAACTATATTAGGTTCCAAATGTTATGGAGTTGTCAGCCTAATAATTGTTCTTGGTAAGAGACAATTGTAAACAATACAATATATAGAGAATGATTATAACATTTTGAATCTAAGCTGTTAGGACTAGATGTATATGCAATATTAAGGAGGTAATAAAATTTAAACATGACGGAGGGGTTATCAATTGGAAGAGATAGAAGGAATATGGCTTTTTCCTTTCTGGACACAACATGTGTGTGATATATTGAAAGTGGTGAGAGCTTTTTCTTTTCTTCTGGTTTTACATGATGGAAAATATGTAAGCCCAAGTGTCATCTACTTGAATACTTTCAAAAGATAGGGAAATTGAAGAGCTAGCTTCATCGATCCCAGTTATGAAAGAGACTGAGATAATAAGAAAGCTTGTCTCACAAGGGGAGGCTTCTCACTCTACTTCTATGATCTATCTACCTTCAGTAGTCTATTAATCTACTTCTATCTATGTTCAGTAGTCTATTAATTTACTATCTTACTTCTGTGGAATCCCATGTATATGAGAGATACAGATGAGGATATTATAGTGAGACGGTGTTGACAAAGGGAAAAAGAAAACAGCTATTTCCCAACTTTTCCTATCAGGTCTAGATGGCATAGAAATAGCCTGTAGAATCCAAAATATAATGTATAGATAGGGAGTAGCATATGCACTGGTGCAAACTGAAGACAGTACAGTAGTGGAGTAAAGAAGAGAGAGAATTAAGTACCAGTGATACACTGCCAGAACCGAGTTGAGACATAGTATTCACATTAACTTCGGCTACTAGCAGACCTGTTACAACCTGCAGTAGTTACAAAACAAGAAAGTGATCAGTGAATATGAATGAACAAGTGACTGAAGTGTTTAATTAGTCATGCTTACCATGTATGCCCAACAAAAAATGCAGGTTATTGCAGAGGCCAGAAATCCAGATTCTTGGGTCACTGCAGGTATTGCGAGGATACCAGCACCCACCTGCATGGAATTCAATCTATATATGAAACAGAGGAGAGGAAAAGAAAAGAAGAAAGCGAGAGAGAAGGGTTTGATAGATAGATAGATACGGTAGTCCCTGCAACTAGGAAAACAGCGCTGGATAGACTTGGGGGTTCTCTCTTCAATGTGGCTTGGTTGAGGTTGGAAAACAGCCTTTCCAACTCAGCCTCTTCGGATTGTTTCTTCTGCGACAGGCATTTCGCAAATTTTCTTGGTTTTGGAGTTGGGAGATAAAGTGGTTTATGATCAAGTTGGAGTGGGAGTGCGAGTGGAAGAGCGTGAATTTGCTTTTGCACCAATCTTGAAGAACCAACGCAACAACAAGGAGGAGGAGGAGCCAGAAATGCCATTGCCTTTTCTCTCTCTCTCACCACTCATAAAGCAGATATTATAATACGTGAGGTTACCCACAGTCACCCGTCTTTATTCCTAAATTTCCTTTTGTCTGTTTTTTTTTTTTTTCTTTTGTGAATGGCCTCTCATCTTTTTTCTTTTTTTTGGTCAAAATGACGTGTCATCTATGATATATCCATCTTTATTTTTTGGGAAAGGTCTCCTGTGCTGTGTGTATCAATTGTGCATGTCTTTTTTCTTTTTCTTTGTTTTCGAAAGCACTCCCTCTGAGACAACCAAAATTCAAGGTATCATGAAGCAAAGCTTGTGTAGCAAACCTGGGAAGAGGCTGAGACCATCTTTGAGCTGGGGCATGGTGTCCGGCTTTCGCCATGGCATCGGCGAGGAGTTTGGAATTGTGCATGTTTGGAATTGCTTCTCAAATAATTATAATATAAAAAAATTTGAAAAAAAAATATATAGAATGTGTCTTGAGATTGAGTTGTAGAAGCACATGAAAATGATAAATATAACAAAAATTATAAAGTGATTGTTGATTTTGAGAGGTGAGAATTCTACGGAGCTAGGCTTCGTTTCTTTTCTTCATCTCAGCACTACAGTCGTCATGAAACGATGGTCAAGGAGGTCTGAACGTGGTTTACTGCCGCTCTTGCTATCTCAGATAATGGATGAGTGTCCTTCAGCGCCACTAGGACGGAGCCATGTTGTTTAAAGTAAGGATGGGCTAAAATGTAAAAATTTCAATTTGTTCAAGTAAATCTCTATTTTGTGTCTGACCCACTATGCTAAAAAGGCCTTCAGACGACATAACATAATTTTTTTTTTTTTCTGTCTTCAGAATATAGACTAAAACCATACTGGTTTAATTTGGAAAAATGGTGAGCAGACAACACATTTATGTAGTTGTAGAAGGTGGTGATTTCCTATCTCAAATTTGGAGGGATATCCAAAAGTTGATTGAGTCTTTTCCCCTCTCAAATAGCCACGCCCTAGTTGACTGGAAAATGTTGTGACATTCAGACAACATTTAAATGTTGTCTGAATGTGGGGGTTGTTTTAAAATTTCCAAAGTTATTTTGACTTGTGCTTTTGACATAGAGACCTCGATACTAAAGACTCAAACACGACTAAACACTCAAACACCACCCTCGCGCTCTCTCCTTCTCACTCAGCTCTCTCAGCTCGACCTAGAACCCTAAAACTGGAAAACTCAAACACCAGCCTCTCTCCTTCTCACTGAGCTCTATCAGATCTCGATTTTCACTTTCTCCTTCATCTTCTCACTCTCTCGATTCTTCTTTGTAGTCTCTCCTTCTTCTTCTTAGTCTCTACTTCATCTTTCATGTTCGGATTAATGGTGCTCTCCAGTAAGAGCTGTTTTCAAATCGGATATTGGTAAGTAATTTAGGGTTTCAATCGTTTTGTAGTTTAGGGTTTCGACTGGGTTCAATTTTCGATCGATTTTAGGGTTTTTTTTTCTGCAAATGATTTGTGTTTTGGGGTTTTGAGTTTAGGTATAGTTCTTCTATTTTGTAACACATTTCTTCTGTTTTGTTGGTCTTGTTAGGGAAACTTGGTGCTACAAAAGGATTTGCTGGGAAGGCTCACTACTCGTAGTGTAGTGGAGAAAAACAGAAGGCTTGTTTGTCTAAATTTCTGGGGAGTCTTTTTCCCCAATCAATTTATGGGTCTTGTTTAATCGAGTTCTGAGATTTGTCCAATCGAATTATGTGACCTTAATTCCTATACCACTCAGTCATTTGAACAAATTTAAAAGTTCAACCACTGTACCGAGTTGGGGCCTCCATCATTCGCAAACACATAAGTAGAAGAACCTTACTGTTTAAAGCTCACAATCAAGATTGGTCAGAGGAGAAACAACAGAGCCTCAAGATCGACAATGGGATCAGTCACCCTTTTGCTTTCTGCTACGAGACTTTTGTGCCGGAGGCGGTCACTCTCTCTTACCAGGCGCTGGCGGTTTTGCTGGGGTCTGCCGATTTCTCGACTCCGAAGGACATTTGGGTCGTCAGCTGCATCTTCGGTACTTCCGATTTCAATTCATGCTTTCTTGATTCAATTGAGATGCTCGATTAGTTGATTGAATGTTTTGTGAATTCTAAAATTGAATTGTAGCTGAGATGGTGACTGGGGATGTACTGTTTGTCGGAATAGGTGATGATCCTAATCAAGCTGATAAGCAGCAATTGCGAGAGATTTTCAGGTTCATTTCTTTTCTTTGAAACATTTCCAAGTGTTAGGTTTGACAGGGATTCAAGTCATTTTACATTTAGATGTTTCTTTTTCTGGAACTTTCGAGAAATGAAAAGGAAAAAGAACATGTACAGGACTCACTTCGTTGCCGGCTTGGGAGACCTACCAAGAATGGGAAGGGGAAAAGATGAAAGCTCGGTTCTATTTGGCAGAAGATTTGCCATCGGATCTGCTGGTAGCTACAGTTTATTTGGAACAAGATGGAGCTGAACTTCTATTGGTAAGTGTTCCTTAACGTGTTGTAATCTGTAATTAAATTTTTTGCTTTACTCATTTAGGACACTTGTATTTTTGCATCATAACTCACACAACAGAAACAAGATTGAAAATGTGTGGATGCATCATTTAACGTAGTTATTCTTACCAAAACTTATGAGGGATTTTGCATGATGATCGATTTACCTGTCAATAAATGTATCCAGTTCGCATTTTTGTTTTGACTGTAATTCATCTAATATGTTCTATGCTATACCCAATCTCTCCTTTGTTTAAGTAAATGATGCTCATCCCTCAATTTTAGTTAGAACTGTTCGAGCTTGAACCACTGGTAGTTGTTTTGTGTCCTCCAGATGCTTAGCGAGTGTTAACTAGACCTTCTATGACTAAATGATTGGATGTATGGACCGCATCATATATACCATATCTTATATTTCTCATTTTTCATTCATCAAAGTTAATATTTCTATAGAGGCAAATTTCTAGTTGGAATCTCAAATTTATTATATACTAATTAACAAACACTATCTTGTTTACCAAAACAATGCGGCTGAACCAACACAACCAATTTATTTTTGAAGCCTGACTACTGGTCCAATGTACAAAGTCTCATTATCAAGGGGGTTATAGCTCATAGGCAGTCATAGCTTTGGTTCATTTTACCTTGGAAGGCTTCCAGCTCACAATAGCTGGCTCTGATAAGTGTGGTTTGATAATGTCTTACTTGGCTTGGCCTCTTTCGTTAATAATTTCACTTCTTATATCATTAGATGTTACTATGAAAATTTTGTATGTCCTACTTTGAGTTGTACTTTAGAGTGTTGATCACTGTAGGATTTGTCTATGCAAAAATAGGTTCTATATATTACTGAACTTCACATTCATAGTTTCTCCTTTGTTTTTTCCTTTTCATTACAAGATTGTATGATTGATTTGCTAATTGTTGTTACCTTCTCTTGCATATGATGATAAAGAACACATATAATCTGCATATGATCAACTGCTTCTGGTTAACCTTATACGGTAGATTCTAGGGATTATCCCAATCGCAAATGAAGCTTTTGGGTGTACATGGGTTGGGGTTAGGGATCTACTTAAGGGAAAGGGGAATTGTTTTTATAAAGAAGATGAAGTTCCTCAAGAATAAATTTGAGACTTCTACAATAAAAATTATAATGGAATAATGTCTAGAAAGCTGGAGTGCAAAAGTTGCCTCTTATTTTATGCTGGAATCAAAAGTAACATAATTAGGGGTTAGCATATTTTAAGTGCCCTGCAAATACCCCTTAACAAAATTGAACATTTTGATACTAAAAGTTCATTACTTGGATACTTTTAAGTTCAGTATTTGATATTTGACTGTTAAGTTCGTTGCTAAAGCTTTCTTTTTTAAAAAGGTGTTGGCTTTGGTGAATATTTCCAGGATTTATGTGACCGGGTTTTCGTTCGATTTGGTTTTTATTGGATTTTTGATGCTTTTCTTGCGAGCTTGGGTTGTTGGGATATTGAAGACAAAATAAAAGAGAAGAAAATGAAATGGGCTCTGTTTGATTGTTGGTTTGATCTTATTGGAACTTCTGAATTTGTTTCTTTCGTTCAAATTTTGAAGACCGTAAAGAGTTAATTAAGACAGGGCTTGGCAATTGGATCCATTATATAGATTCCAAACTACTTTTATTTTCCCTTCATCTTCTGTTTTGAGGTCTTTGTTGTTTGGTTTTTAAAATATTGGACAGCCATTTTGATTGAGTTCTTGTTGTTCGATAGTTTCTTTTGATTCCTCGTGCAGTTCGCATATGTTTTGTTACTTTTTCTAGAGCTATGAATTAAGTATATGTGATTTTGTTTTCTACTAATTATGTGGGCATTATTGTCACGCCCCTGATTTTACACACATGAAAATCGATATATATAACCCCATAATTATATATGCGTGAACGTCCAGTCATCAATACAAAATACCTGGAATCTTTTTCCCTTTAACTTACACAGATATTGATGCCCTGAACCCTCAAAGTTAATATAAACTCGCTCCATAGAGTTATATATTACAATGCTTACGAATTAAATTGTCAATAACAAAATAAAACGTAAATGCAGCTCAGAGTAACTATACAACGGAAGTCCTTATCAACGGTAAAGTCACAAAGATAGCTTCCTACCATAAAGCTGCACAGGCGTCACCTCAGCTTCAGCCACGATCTCCTCGACCTGCAGGATTAACCCCTACACCATTCCATTGAATAGTACACCGGGTTCCACACAACAAACCCGGTAAGCTTATGAAGCTCGTATGAGTAACTCAAAACCAATTACACAAATTTCACAAAAGCCTCCTGCTCATAACCTCAATCCTAGCATCCAATTACACAAATTCCGGTCAAACAAGACTTCCTCAAGCAATGTTTGACGCCATCCTAACGCACTACGGCGAATTCATAATCACACTCGTTTCCCATTTCCCCCCCTAGGAGCTTTTGTCATCAACATGACATCAAAGGTGAAAATCAAAGAGTCACCTTCCTATCCTCAACACAGAGTACAATTCGTCACCACTATGCTCTTAAGATAAATCAAACCATCAATCAATACAATCAAGAAGAAGCAAGGCAATCACATATCAAAACAAGCCAAACAAATCATAGTAACCCCTGCATATAATTTAGTTCAGGAGGTCACATTAAGTCAAGCAATTCAAATCAAAGTAGTCATCGAAGTCCCACACTCTGACGTCTGTAGGTAGCCCCAACCATCACAGCAGTCCTCTCGATCTTTGTTAACTTAATAACAATTCAGCTCCGCTACCGAGCAATCATCACAGTGATCATCACCTAGATTTCCACCGATCATCACCCAGATATTCATCGTCCAACTGATCATCACCTAGATTTCCACCGATCATCACCCAGATATTCATCGTCCAACTGATCATCACCTAGATTTCAAGGATCATCACATAGATTCACAAAGATATCGCCAATCATCACACAGATAGCGATCATCACAGAGATTCTGCCGGTCATCACATAGATAGCGATCATCACATAGATTTCGCTAGTCATCACATAGATAGCGATCATCACAGAGATTTCGCTGGTCATCACATAGATAGCGATCATCACAGAGATTTCGCTGGTCATCACATAGATAGCGATCATCACAGAGATTTCGCTGGTCATCACATAGATAGCGATCATCACAGAGATTTACAACGAAGCCACTAATACATGAATATATATGTATATATATACATCCCATAATATATATATACACACACATAGTCATCCATCCACACAGAAAACCACTAATACCAACTATAGTCATAGTTAACCTAATAACTCCAAGACGATAGGGTAATCATGCTCATAACAAATATCAACCATATTCATAACAATTATCGATCCTACTCATAACAAATATCGATCCTGATCATAACAAATATCGATCCTGCTCATAACAAATATCGTGAGATTTACTCACCAAACGATAAAGGTATTCCATTCATTATTGAACCTTGTGAGATTACTCACCTCGAAACTCCCGCTGCGTCTTCAATTCAGGACAAGGCAGCCAATCCACAAAATAGCCGTCCAAGGAGTACTACGTCACGTACCTAAGGAATTACAGCTCTCATTCAGTCAACGAATCACAAGGGGTTCGAAACCCTAAATCGAACCAAAATTCCCAAGGTGACGCCAAATGAGGCGAAACCACATCCAAGGCCTCCCAAAGTCCCCGGAATACGTCCACGATCGATGTGACCAAACCACAAGTCGACCGGACGCTCGAATCCTCAAGGATCGAATAAATCGATCGGTATGAAACTGCAAAAATCATAACAATTCCATACGAACTCCAAAATTTGCATATTATATATCGAAACGCTCGTATCAACGAGTAGAACATATATAATACCAAAACCAATTCCTTAAGTGGCCGGAACACCGCCGGAACGCCACCACAGACGGTGGTGCACCGCCGCCGGCCAAAAACACATTATTTCACAAAACTCCCAACATCAAAGTTCTTCATCTAAGCATGCTTGTGAATTCTCATAACTAGCTCGAAGTCAGAAAACAAGCATAAGGGGTCGAAAACTACCTCACAAGCCGTGAACAGTAATCCAAACTGAGTTGATCGAAGTTTCACGTGAATCGATCCAAACAACCACCAAGGATCGATCGGCGAGCTTGTTCTGAACTCAACTAAGGAAACTCAAAGCCTTGCCGACGTCGGACTTGTGTTTTCCGGCCGGGTACGAAAACGCTAACTGTACAGCCTCGCAGCGCCGTACACGGTGGATCTCGTCGCTAGAGAACACCACAGGGACCACCAGACGGCGGAGACGATCCCGTCTGGAAAGTTTCGTCGCCGGAGATGGCCGGAGCTCGCCGGAAAAGTCGGGTCGGAATGCCGGGTTCGGGTCGGGTCAGTCGAAATTCTTCGACTCAGAAGGCGCGGACGAGAGAGAAGAGAGAGAGGAAAATATCTTCCGGAAATGGAAATGAGGAAAATGAATATATTTTTCTGATTTTTCCTATATATACTAAAATGGAAACTTCTTTCCATAGCCATAACTTCCTCATACGAACTCCGATTCTCGCGTTCCGCATGTCCACGAACTCGTATCGACGCGCTCTACGACTTTCGTGAAGGAAGTTTTCGGAGAATCTCAACGTATCAAAAGTCAACCTTGAAACCCCCCCTAATTCCACGCTTTACGAATAAAAATTCGTCCAAAACACTTCCGCTCCGTCCACGAGCCACGAAAACGTCCGATACCCACAATTTAAATTCCGGAAAATCCTCGGAAAGTAAATACGAATTTCTGGGGCATCACATTCTACCCCCCTTAAAGAAATTTCGTCCCGAAATTTAAACGTACCACTCCCACAGTACGTATAAATCATCCCCACATCCAATTCTCATTCCTCAACAACCTGTTCTCACCTCGCTGTACAATACCCTAGCTCAATAATGGATACAGGTACCCCACCTAGTATCACAACACTAGGAATCTTTACCACACCGCTCGGTGGCAACCCAATCATTTCATGGATCTCATCCTCGTACACTATCCAACAAAGACTCTGTGACTGCAGCACTACACACAGATCACACAAGAGTCCAGAATCCTGTTATCACAACAGTATCTGCATCATATCATCAATAATGCAAACCTTGCATTACAAGAATTGAAAATGAAACCTTCATTTCAACTCACCTCGAACCTATGCATCACAACTTAATAAGTGTCTACCCAACCTGGGAACACAAAATCAAGCTAAGGTCTGGCCCCACCTGACCCGCACACACATCATCACCTGTCATTGTAATTACAATCAAAGTGGTATAGACCTTCTACTACCACAACAATGAAGGATGCATCACATCACATGCCACACTCAAAAGTCTAGCTATAGACAACAGACAAAACTCAACACAACACAACACATGGAAAGAAGTACACAACTATCACACATTATTCTAGCACACAAGCAGAATTAGATAAGGTACTTTCTTATCCGCACACACATCAGCTTGAGGAAACCATGCAACCATGATTCCATCTAGCACTCCATAACCTTTCCATCTAAAGGAAAACATAAATCACCGCTGTGACAATGTTCTATTTGCTAACTTAACCATCAAGAAGCAAATCAAGTCTCATCTAGACAATAAAGGAAGAATACTCTCGGAATTCTCCTATAATTACATACTTATGAGTCTCCAGCAACCTCGACCGTTACTCCCATAAACTATCCTGGCAGACAGACAAGAACTCTGACTGACATCGTAACCACTCGTCCGGCCAAGGACGTGATTACCTATTTCCTGCCTTGATCACCGTCTGCGATCAGTCACCGTCTATGACTCAATATATATCACCATCTGTGATCAGTCACCTTCTGTGACTCAATATCTATCACCATCTGTGATCAGTCACCATCTGTGACTCAATATATATCACCATCTGTGATCAGTCACCTTCTGTGACTCAATATCTATCACCATCTGTGATCAGTCACCATCTGTGACCTCAATATATCACCATCTGTGATCAGTCACCATCTGTGACCTCAATATATCACCATCTGTGATCAGTCACCATCTGTGACCTCAATATATCACCATCTGTGATCAGTCACCATCTGTGACGCAATATCGATCACCATCTGTGATCAGTCACCATCTGTGACTCAATATATATCACCATCTGTGATCAGTCACCTTCTGTGACTCAATATCTATCACCATCTGTGATCAGTCACCATCTGTGACTCAATATATATCACCATCTGTGATCAGTCACCTTCTGTGACTCAATATCTATCACCATCTGTGATCAGTCACCATCTGTGACCTCAATATATCACCATCTGTGATCAGTCACCATCTGTGACCTCAATATATCACCATCTGTGATCAGTCACCATCTGTGACGCAATATCGATCACCATCTGTGATCAGTCACCATCTGTGACTCAATATATATCACCATCTGTGATCAGTCACCATCTGTGACTCAATATATCACCATCTGTGATCAGTCACCATCTGTGACGCAATATATCACCATCTGTGATCAGTCACCATCTGTGACGCAATATCGATCACCATCTGTGATCAGTCACCATCTGTGACTCAATATATATCACCATCTGTGATCAGTCACCATCTGTGACTCAATATATCACCATCTGTGATCAGTCACCATCTGTGACGCAATATATCACCATCTGTGATCAGTCACCATCTGTGACGCAATATCGATCACCATCTGTGATCAGTCACCATCTGTGACTCAATATATATCACCATCTGTGATCAGTCACCATCTGTGACTCAATATATCACCATCTGTGATCAGTCACCATCTGTGACGCAATATATCACCATCTGTGATCAGTCACCATCTGTGACGTAATATCGATCACCATCTGTGATCAGTCACCATCTGTGACTCAATATATCACCATCTGTGATCAGTCACCATAACTTAGACACGATATACACATAGCTCACACTTACGGTCATCAATTCCCTAATCTTCCATATCGTGCCTACATAAGTCAACTGGTGACTACATCCTCATGCTTAGATTCTCAACTAGCGTTCCATTACACAAATTAAACCAACAATCAATCAAATCAACCACACACTACGTCAGAAGATACAATTCTATCCCCTACGTAAACAAGAGTTAAATCTAAAGGTCCTCATTCCTCAAAAGACTATAACTCCTAGAAGCTACCTTAAGCTCCTACAACTTATTCACTGAGCCAACACTACCCTGAAGACTCACATTCCAACACTCATTGCATACCCAATGACTATATCAATACCGAAGAGCATCAGATGGGGATCCGCTGCAGACGGGCCATCACTCGAGGAGTATTGATTGTCACCAAATATGCACCTTACGCTCTGATACCAAACTGTCACGCCCCTGATTTTACACACATGAAAATCGATATATATAACCCCATAATTATATATGCGTGAACGTCTAGTCATCAATACAAAATACCTGGAATCTTTTTCCCTTTAACTTACACAGATATTGATGCCCTGAACCTTCAAAGTTAATATAAACTCGCTCCATAGAGTTATATATTACAATGCTTACGAATTAAATTGTCAATAACAAAATAAAACGTAAATGCAGCTCAGAGTAACTATACAACGGAAGTCCTTATCAACGGTAAAGTCACAAAGATAGCTTCCTACCATAAAGCTGCACAGGCGTCACCTCAGCTTCAGCCACGATCTCCTCGACCTGCAGGATTAACCCCTACACCATTCCATTGAATAGTACACCGGGTTCCACACAACAAACCCGGTAAGCTTATGAAGCTCGTATGAGTAACTCAAAACCAATTACACAAATTTCACAAAAGCCTCCTGCTCATAACCTCAATCCTAGCATCCAATTACACAAATTCCGGTCAAACAAGACTTCCTCAAGCAATGTTTGACGCCATCCTAACGCACTACGGCGAATTCATAATCACACTCGTTTCCCATTTCCCCCCCTAGGAGCTTTTGTCATCAACATGACATCAAAGGTGAAAATCAAAGAGTCACCTTCCTATCCTCAACACAGAGTACAATTCGTCACCACTATGCTCTTAAGATAAATCAAACCATCAATCAATACAATCAAGAAGAAGCAAGGCAATCACATATCAAAACAAGCCAAACAAATCATAGTAACCCCTGCATATAATTTAGTTCAGGAGGTCACATTAAGTCAAGCAATTCAAATCAAAGTAGTCATCGAAGTCCCACACTCTGACGTCTGTAGGTAGCCCCAACCATCACAGCAGTCCTCTCGATCTTTGTTAACTTAATAACAATTCAGCTCCGCTACCGAGCAATCATCACAGTGATCATCACCTAGATTTCCACCGATCATCACCCAGATATTCATCGTCCAACTGATCATCACCTAGATTTCCACCGATCATCACCCAGATATTCATCGTCCAACTGATCATCACCTAGATTTCAAGGATCATCACATAGATTCACAAAGATATCGCCAATCATCACACAGATAGCGATCATCACAGAGATTCTGCCGGTCATCACATAGATAGCGATCATCACATAGATTTCGCTGGTCATCACATAGATAGCGATCATCACAGAGATTTCGCTGGTCATCACATAGATAGCGATCATCACAGAGATTTCGCTGGTCATCACATAGATAGCGATCATCACAGAGATTTCGCTGGTCATCACATAGATAGCGATCATCACAGAGATTTACAACGAAGCCACTAATACATGAATATATATGTATATATATACATCCCATAATATATATATACACACACATAGTCATCCATCCACACAGAAAACCACTAATACCAACTATAGTCATAGTTAACCTAATAACTCCAAGACGATAGGGTAATCATGCTCATAACAAATATCAACCATATTCATAACAATTATCAATCCTACTCATAACAAATATCGATCCTGATCATAACAAATATCGATCCTGCTCATAACAAATATCGTGAGATTTACTCACCAAACGATAAAGGTATTCCATTCATTATTGAACCTTGTGAGATTACTCACCTCGAAACTCCCGCTGCGTCTTCAATTCAGGACAAGGCAGCCAATCCACAAAATAGCCGTCCAAGGAGTACTACGTCACGTACCTAAGGAATTACAGCTCTCATTCAGTCAACGAATCACAAGGGGTTCGAAACCCTAAATCGAACCAAAATTCCCAAGGTGACGCCAAATGAGGCGAAACCACATCCAAGGCCTCCCAAAGTCCCCGGAATACGTCCACGATCGATGTGACCAAACCACAAGTCGACCGGACGCTCGAATCCTCAAGGATCGAATAAATCGATCGGTATGAAACTGCAAAAATCATAACAATTCCATACGAACTCCAAAATTTGCATATTATATATCGAAACGCTCGTATCAACGAGTAGAACATATATAATACCAAAACCAATTCCTTAAGTGGCCGGAACACCGCCGGAACGCCACCACAGACGGTGGTGCACCGCCGCCGGCCAAAAACACATTATTTCACAAAACTCCCAACATCAAAGTTCTTCATCTAAGCATGCTTGTGAATTCTCATAACTAGCTCGAAGTCAGAAAACAAGCATAAGGGGTCGAAAACTACCTCACAAGCCGTGAACAGTAATCCAAACTGAGTTGATCGAAGTTTCACGTGAATCGATCCACACAACCACCAAGGATCGATCGGCGAGCTTGTTCTGAACTCAACTAAGGAAACTCAAAGCCTTGCCGACGTCGGAGTTGTGTTTTCCGGCCGGGTACGAAAACGCTAACTGTACAGCCTCGCAGCGCCGTACACGGTGGATCTCGTCGCTAGAGAACACCACAGGGACCACCAGACGGCGGAGACGATCCCGTCTGGAAAGTTTCGTCGCCGGAGATGGCCGGAGCTCGCCGGAAAAGTCGGGTCGGAATGCCGGGTTCGGGTCGGGTCAGTCGAAATTCTTCGACTCAGAAGGCGCGGACGAGAGAGAAGAGAGAGAGGAAAATATCTTCCGGAAATGGAAATGAGGAAAATGAATATATTTTTCTGATTTTTCCTATATATACTAAAATGGAAACTTCTTTCCATAGCCATAACTTCCTCATACGAACTCCGATTCTCGCGTTCCGCATGTCCACGAACTCGTATCGACGCGCTCTACGACTTTCGTGAAGGAAGTTTTTGGAGAATCTCAACGTATCAAAATTCAACCTTGAAACCCCCCCTAATTCCACGCTTTACGAATAAAAATTCGTCCAAAACACTTCCGCTCCGTCCACGAGCCACGAAAACGTCCGATACCCACAATTTAAATTCCAGAAAATCCTCGGAAAGTAAATACGAATTTCTGGGGCATCACAATTATGCTATTTGAATTTGAGTTTCTGGAATTATATATGAGAATGGGGTAAATTTTGAAGAGTTTCAAAGAGGCTATGGGCTACTGAGCTAGAGTGGAATATAGGGCAGCGGAGAACCTTAATTCTCACTGTGTTGTCAGCTGGGAACGCTATGCATGTCTTTGTCAATGACCAGCTCTCAGGTATATATGTAAATTGTTTATATATTTGTGTTGTTAGAAATTACACCAGCTACTTTTGATTTAGAAGGTAAATGGTCACCTAGGTCTACCTAAGAAAACTATGCCCCTTTATCTAAATGTCAGTTATGTTCTGTAACGATAGGATCAACTTATGGGACTCTGCAAGACCAGAGATTCACTTTTACAGGAGATATAAACATGCATGTTGGTGTGAATAAATTTTTGCTTCTAAGTGTAGCTGTAGGATTACCGGTTTGTTCTTTGATTTGCATTTTTCACTAACTTTCAATATTTGATATACCAATACAAATTTCGTGTTGACAACTTGATATTATACTGCAGGTCCCTATAATTTGACTTGGTTAATTTGGTAAAGTTTGTGTTTGAGTAAATTACATGAGTTAAAAATAAGAACTTTCAATATTTGATATATCAATACAAATTGTGTGTTGATAACTTGATATTATACTGCAGGTCCCTATAATTTCATTAATTTGACTTGGTTAATTTGGTATAGTTTGTATTTGGACGAGGGTGTCTATAAGGACACAGAATCAACAGCCACTAACTTTGTATAAGGTATGAAATCAGAACTACAAATATTGATTGCTGCTAAACATTTTCATTCTTGTTCCTTTAGTAGCATCGAGCAATTTTGGATAACGATGCTTCTTGAACCCATAGGCCAATTTTGATGCACCTGAAGGGGACGAGCCTTTGGCTTTGGACATGGGGAGCATGGGGAAGGGTGAAGTACGGATAACATTGGAAGATACTGGACTGTTCATGCTAATGGTAACTGCAGCGCGTGCTGTTATTTTGGTACATTCAGGATTAACAAGTGCCAATTTGGTTGTCTCCAACCAACTCAACAATGGTATGTATAAACTTGTTTACCACTGGATCCGAAAAAAGCATTAAGAACCTATTTACTAATTTCCTATATTCTATCTATGTTTCAGGTATCATGTTCCTCGGTCTTGGGTCAAGCCACCCCAAAATATGTTGGTGGTATATGAGGAGGTTGATTGATATTCTGAAAGTTACCCATGTGTTGAGAAATGGCAGACCAAGAATCAAGGCAAACTGAAAGAGCAAAAGAAGCCTAAACTTAGCCTAGAGTGTACAAACAGGTAGTCCATTTCTACTATTAAATTTTCAAGCTTCGGTACTCCACCTGGAAGCTATGGAAACTATAACCATGGTACTTGTTGTGATGCCCCGGAAATTCGTATTTATTTTCCGAGGATTTTCCGGAATCTAAATTATGGTTATTAGACGGTTTCGTGGCTCGTGGATGGAGCGGAAGTGTTTCAGACGAATTTCTATTTGGAAGTATGACTTTAGGGGGGCTCAAGGTTGACTTTTTATACATTGGGATTCTCTAAAAACTTCCATCACGAAAGTTGTAGAGCGCGTCGATACAAGTTCGTGGACATGTGGAACGCGAGAATCGGAGTTCGTATGAGAAAGTTATGGCCATTGGAAGGAATTTCCATTTTGGTATAAATAGAAGTTTCCCAAGTTGGAAACTTACTATTTTCATTACTTCCATTTCCGGAAGCTCACTTTCTCTCTCTCTTCTCTCTCGGCTGCACCTTTAGAATCGAAGTAATCCGACCGACCCGACCCTAACCCAGACGATCCGGCCTGACTTTTCCGGTGAACTTCGGCGGTCTCCGGCGACGAAACTTTCCAGATAGCAACATCTCCTCCGTCTGGTCGTCCCTCTGGTGTCCTCTAGTGCCAATTCTCCTCCACGGCGGCGCTGCAAGGCGGTGCAGTTTGTGGATTTCGGACCCGGTCAAAAATCCTTGTTCCGACGTCGGCAAGGCTTCAAGTCTTCTTGGTTGAGCTCAGAGCAGCCTCGTCGATCGATCCTTGGTGGTTGTTTGGATCGATTCACGTGAAACCTTGTTCAACTCAGTTTGGATTACTATTCACGGCTTGTGAGGTAGTTTTCGACCCCTTATGCTTGTTTTCTGACTTCGAGCTAGTTATGAAAGTTCACAAGCATGCTTAGATGAAGAACTTTGATGTTGGGAGTTTTGTGAAATATTGAGTTTTGGCTGGCGGCGATGCACCACTGTCTGTGGTGGCGTTCCAGCTGTGTTCCGGCCACTTAAGGAACTGTTTTTGGTATTATATATGTTCTACTCGTTGATACGAGCTTTTTGATATATAATATGCAAATTTTGGAGTTCGTATGGAATTGTTATGATTTTTACAGTTTCATACCGATCGATTTATTCGATCCGTGAGGATTCGAGCGTCCGATCGACTTGTGATTTGGTCACATCGATCGTGGATGAATTCCGGGGACTTTGGGAGGTCTCGGATGTGGTTTCGCCTCATTTGGCGTCACCTTGGGAATTTTGGTTCGATTTAGGGTTTCGAACGTTATTCCATGTGATTCGTTGACTGAATGAAGGCTGTAATTCCTTAGGTACGTGACGAGTTATTCTTTGGACAGCTATTTTGGGTGGTTTGGTTGCTTTGTTCTGTATTGAAGACGCAGCGGGAGTTTCGAGGTGAGTAATCTCACAAGGTTCATTAGTGAACGAATTACCTTTATCGTTTGTTAAGTAAATCTCATGATATTTGTTATGAGTATGATCGACATGTGTTATGAGCAGGATCGATATTTGTCATGAGTAGGATCAATATTTGTTATGAATATGGTCGATATTTGTTATGAGCATGATTCCCTATTGTCTTGGAGTTATTAGGTTAACTACGACTATAGTTGCTATTGTGGCATTCTGAGTGGATGACTATATGTGTCTATATATATATATATATATATTATGGGATATATATATATACACACACACACATATGTATTCATGTATTAGTGGTTTTGTGGTGAATCTTTGTGATAATTGTCATGTAAAGCTTGTGTAGGAATATTTGTGTAATGAATCGATGACATCAGTATGGTGAATCTTTGTGATGATTGTCATGTAAAGCTTGTGTAGGAATGTTAATAGGATGGTTGATATCAGTGTGATGACTTGCCATGAATTTAGGTGATGATCGCTATCTGTGTGATGACTGGCGATATTTGCGTGAATCTATGTGATGATCGCTATCTATGTGATGACCAGCGATATCTATGTGATGATTAGTAGGATGATCGCTATCTATGTGATGACCAACGATATCTATGTGATGATTAGTAAGATGATCGCTATCTATGTGATGACCAGCAAAATCTGTGTGATGATCAGCTGGACAATTGAAATCTATGTGATGATCCTTGAAATCTATGTGATGATCAGTGTGATGACTGCTCGGTAACGGAGCTGAATTGTTATTAAGTTAACAATAAATCGAGAGGACTGCTGTGATGGTTGGAGCTACCTACAGACGTCAGAGTGTGGGACTTCGATGACTACCTTGATTTGAATTGCTTGACTTAATGTGACCTCTCGAACTAAATCATATGCAGGGGTTACTATGAATTGTTTGGCTTGTTTTGATATGTGATTTCCTTGTTTCTTTTTTATTGTATTGATTGATGGTTTGATTTTTCTTAAGAGCCACAGTGGTGACGAATTGTACTCTGTGTTGAGGATAGGAAGGTGATTCATTGATTTTCGCCTTTGATGTCACATTGATGACAAAAGCTCCTAGGGGGGAAGGGAATGAGTGTGATGTTGGAATTAGCCGTAGCGCTTTAGGATGGCGTCAAACATTGCTTGAAGAAGTCTTGTTTGACCGCAATTTGTGTAATTGGATGCTAGGATTGAGGTTCTGAGCATGAAGCTTTAGTCACCAGTTGACTAATGTAAGCACATTATGGAAGGATATGGAATTGATGGCCGTAGGTGTGAACTGTGTGTTTATCGTGTTTAGGTTGAGGTGATTTAAGAAATGTGTTTTGCTTTGTGGTTTTGAGTTACTCATACGAGCTTCATAAGCTTACCGGGTTTGTTGTGTGGCAACCCGGTGCACTATTCAATGGAATGGTGTAGGGGTTACTCCTGCAGGTCAGGGAAATCGTGGCTGAAGCTGAGATAGCGCCTTTGCAGCTTTACGGTAGGAAGCTATCTTTATGACTTTACCTTTGATAAGGACTTCCGTTGTATAGTTATTCTGAGCAACCTTTACGTTTTATTTTGTTGTTGACAATTTAATTCGCAAGCTTGTGTAATATATAACTCTTTGGAGCGAGTGTATATTAATTTTGTGGGTTCAGGGCATCAGTATGTACTTGGTTTAAAAGGAAAAAGATTCCAGGTATTTTGTATTGATGACTGAACGTTCACGCATGTATAATTATGGGATTATATATATATCGATTTTCTTGTGTGTAAAATCAGGGGTGTGACATTTGTCACGCTCCAAACTATACCCATGTGCTAGATAAGGTACCCTCACAATAGGGTCATGCTGCTACTGTTTTGCTTCAGTTCAGGGTCAAAGTTTTTCCATTAACCCAAGTTCAATATCAATCAAACCTTGGGGTCAAATTTGCAGTATTGCTAGCTATTTTGCTATGTTGTTTACTTGGTTGCCCAGATTGTGTAGTGCTACTAGTTTATTAGCTTGCAGTACTGCATGCATATATTTTGCTGGCTGCCCAGATTAGTAGATATGGGCCATTTTGGACTGATGCTCATGATTAGTTTTGTGTACATGAGACAATGATAGATTAATGGAAATTACAATGAATGATTTTGGATATGGATTTTATGGTTTCATGAATGGACAATTTTAATTTCCAAATGCATGCATACCAATTGCAATAGGGGACTATTGATATGTGTTATCTCAAATGGCAAGCTACAACAAAAGCACACCAAAATGTGTGGTTGCAGCTGCACAAAAACAACACAAACACCAATTAGAAGTTTATTGTTTTTTGACATTGGGACAACAGAAAATTGTAGTCTAAATAGAAAAACGACAACATAAATTAGATGAAAGTATTGGCTAAAGTGTATAACAACAAATAAGTGTGGTTGGACTTGATCACAGACAATATAAAAGACCTATTTGTGGTCATTTTTATATTCAGACAACAAATGTTTGTCGTGTTAATAATCTCAAACGACAGTAAATTGTTGTTGTAATGAAACTAACATAACAGAAAGAATATGATATCTATTGTCTTAACCATTTACCAACAACACATATGTACAGCTTCAAAACTTTTCACACAACACTAAAATGTCATATAAATGTACCCTAAACCGACACTTAATTGTAGTTTGAAACAGTTTACGACCATAGATATGTGTCTTGCAAATATTCTTCACACAATAGAATTTACAAAAGGCTGTGGTTGTTTTGTTTCTCAGACAACACAAAACTGTTGTGTCAGCTACAGATCACATTGGTCCCGAAATGAAAAACTCATCAGACGACACAAGATTTTTATTTGTTTCTGTCGTCTGAAATATCAGACGTCAAAAGTGTTCTGTCGTCTGATACCCCCAAAACACGACACCGTACTAGACAACATATTTTGGTTCATTCAGACGACAGAACTATTCTGTCGTCTGAAGGCCTTTTTGGCATGGTGGCCCAAACTCTAGGTTACTTGACCTAGTGGTAATATGGTTTTATTAGATAATCTCGGAGAATCTTAGAGATTCCTATTCAATGTATGATTACATTTCCTTGTACAATTTAGATTCTATGCCTTATAATACTCTATATAAAGAGGCCCCTATTATCAATGAGAGAATACACAACTATTTTCTCTCAATTCCCGTTTCTCTAAAACACGTTATCAACACGAAGCCCTAACCCTGAAACCCTAATTTGTAGCCCTCAAATCCCAGCATCCATCGCCTCACATATCGAAGCCCAAGCCTCAAGTAGCCTAGAACCGGTGGCGGAATCCACCTGAACCGGCCATCAGAATTTTCGAACCGGCCCCTGCCCTGTGCCTGCCCTCCGCAGATCAGCCGAGATCTGCTGAGTCCTGCCGAGTCCCTACCGAGAAGCTGCCGAGAGCCCTGCACACGCCTGCCTAGCACCTGCTGGCATCTACGCCCCTAAGCGCGCCCCTACACCTGCTGCCGAGACCCCTGCACCTGCTACCGACATCTGCCGAGACCCCTGCAGCACCTGCACGAGCCCTGCACAGCCTCTGCACATGTCTCGCCTACAGTCACCGTCAACCAATCTCTGGCCACAACTGACCACCGCCGGTGACCAGTTTCCGGCCACTTTTCAGGTGACCTCGGGCGACCGTTTTCTGGCCACCTTCAGCAACTTTTTCCGGTCAAGATTTCCTGTAACTTTTCAAGGTAAATTTTTCTAAAAGTTCCCGTTTTTGAAGTTTTTTTCTTTTCTCTTCTTTTTCTCAGAGACTTGCAACCTCCCTTCTTCTACCCCCCTTTCTTCTTCATAGGGGAGACCAAAAGCTGAATTGTGGGGGTTCGTGCTCACTCCAAGCTTGGAGCTTGTAGAGTCCTCCAAACTTAGAGTTTGTTGAGAAGAAAACGATCGACCGCATACATCGTTGTTTCGATCTAATCCAAACCCCTCTTGGAATCGGATTTTCTTGGAAGCGACTACGCACAGAAATCCCTAATTTCTTGGAAGCGACTATGCTCAGAAATTTTATTGATTTTGTGGTAGCCTTTTTCGCTTCGAAACTAACCCTAATCTTTTGTTGTTTTTCAGGATGAGTAACCTGAACAAGTTGAACTTTGTTCCACTAGAGACAATAGGAGCAAGATACCATAGGTGGGTCCGCGATGTGCGCCAACATCTTAAGGCTGATAGACTTCTGGAAACCATCCAAGAGCCAAGTCAGAACATACTCACTGTTGAGCAAGCTACCACTTTTGAAGCGAATCAAGCTAAAGCCATAATTCTCATGACAAGGCACATGAGTGATGGGCTCCAAAGTGAATACCTCAATGAAGAGGACCCCAGAAAACTATGGGTGGAACTTGAGCAGCGTTTTGGCAACATTCGTGACTCCCTGCTTCCTGATTTAGAAGTGAGATGGCATAGCCTCCACTTCTGTGATTTTAAGTCTGTACTTGACTATAACTCGGAAGCCCTTCGTATCAAGTCCTTGATGGAATTTTGTGGAAAGACCATTACTGATACGATGTTGATCGAGAAGACTCTCTCTACCTTCCCCGTCTCTGCCCTGATGATTTCTAAGAATTATCGGATTGATGTGAATGCAAGACGTATCTCAAGGTTTCATGAGCTTATTGGTGCCATGAACGTAGCTAAAAAGAAAGACAATATCCTTGTGAAGAACTATAACGCTAGACCCGTGGGAACCAAGTCTATTCCGGAGTCTAACTATAGTCATGCCCCCCAGGGAGGACACAAGGAACGAAACCCTAAGAGTAGGGATAATTCTGGACGTTCTGGTCCATATACTCACCCTAAAGAGGAAGGAAACCGCCAAGAAAGGCGTGCATGGAACTGTGGTGGTCAACGTGTGAAGAGAGAGAGACGGAGCCTCCGGCCATGGTGGTGATGCCACCAAGAGCAATGGTCACCCAAATCGCGCCCTAAAGGCATCTCGATCAAGGGAGCCTGACCATAATGATGTTTGTCTTCGATGTGGATCAACCGGATATTGGGCCAAAGAATGTAGAGTATCCCAGAATGTTGCAGACGCATACAAGGCGTATCGTGAAGCAAGGGAGGCACACTACATGGAGCAGGAGGATTAAGAGGATGATCTTGCTCTTAGGGTGGATGACTTCAAGGGCCAAGAAACTGGCAATTTTGATTAAGTCCTTTTATTTTCCAAGAGATGTAGGAAATTGCCATATTATTTTTGTTGTAAATGCCAATGGTTTAGTCTTTCTTCACAGTAGGTGTACTCAATGTAAAAGTGATGGCTAGGAAGGTTTTGAGATTAGTGGTACTTAAGTGAGCCTCACTCCACCGACATCTCTTTACTCACCTGGTCACATTTGCGTTGGAATTACCGAAAGAAGTTAAACAAATGTCATTGTTTTGCATTAGCTAGTTTATTGGATTAGATTTTCTTTGGTTAAAGAAACAATGATGTAATTCCATTTGGCTTATTAATAAAGTTGAGTTCTTTTCTTTATGACTCCTTTTTAATCACAAGTTTTTCTTTTAGGAATGGATTCTGGAGAACTACAATGTCTTGCAGATAGTGCGACTACGCACACCATTCTACGTCATAGGCAATTATTCTTAGAGATGTTGCCTACATATTCCTCTGTGACTATAATGGCTGGGCCATCAGGTTTAGTTCAAGGACACGGGATGGCCCAATTCCTATTGCCAAATGGCACCTTGATTAAAGTCGCAAAAGCTCTCTACGCTCATAAGGCAAATCGAACCTTATTGAGCTTTAAAGATATAAGAGCCAACGAATTCCATACGGAAACACATACTAAGAATGGAAAAGAGTTCCTTTGCATTACCTCTAATGATTGCGGACGGAAGCGCATCTTAGAGAAGCTTATGTGTCAATCTAGTGGACTTTACGTCACTACAATTCGACCAATTGAATCCAATAATGTGATAAGAGAAGATCTCTTGGATTAGGACACATACTGGCTTTGGCATGACCGACTAGGACATCCTGGTCGTGATATGATGATCCGTATACTAAAGACTTCACAAGGACATCCATTCTTTAGAATGAGATGAAGCAAGAATTGAAAATTGATTCCCGGACTTAGTGTGACTGCCGCCACCGCCATCCTTAGCCCCTATAGGGCCGCACATGTCCCTCATGACAACGCCATAAATGGCGCCAACCATGAGCATGACACCATGGATGTTCCTCCCCATGGCCATGACGCCATGGATGCTACTTCCCATGCCCCTACACCATGATGGGTGATGTAGGCACACATTTTGCTTCTAATAGTGCTACAGAAGCTCAAGCCCAACCAAAATCCTCATTGGTTGCTTCTTAGGCACCTCGGTCATTTTGCAAAGCCTGTTCCTAAGAGAAATTAGGACCGAGACCATCCTACGCAAAAAATCCCAAAATACTCATTCCGTTCTTACAGAGAATCCAAGGGGATATATGTAGACCAATTCAACCATCATGCGGACCTTTTAAATACTTTATGGGATTGGTTGATGCGTCGACACGCTGGTCACATGTTGCGCTATTGTCCACTCAAAATGCTGCTTATGCTAAACTCCTCGCCTAGATTATCCGTCTACGGGCTCACTACCTTGACCATCCAATTAAGTCAATTCGACTTGATAATGCTGGGGAGTTTACATCGAAAACGTTCGATGACTATTGCATGTCACTGGGGATTGATGTAGAGCATCCAGTTCCTCATTTTCATACCCAAAATGGTCTCACGGAAGCCGCTATCAAATGACTACAGATGATAGCACGGACATTGGTTATGCGCACCAATCTCTTTGTTTCTGCTTGGGGATATGCAATATTGCATGCAGCGACGCTAATTTATCTACAACCCACTGCAACCGAATCTTATTCTGCATTACAGCTAGTGACTAGGTACCAGCCTGATATCTTGCACTTACGCATTTTTGGGTGTGCCACTTATGTGCCTATTACTCCGCCACAGCGTACTAAGATGGGTCTACAAAGACGAATATGCATCTATGTTGGATATGAATCTCCACCTATCGTCCGCTATCTTGAACCCTTGACAGGCGATCTCTTTACCGCTAAATTTGAAGATTGTCACTTTGATGAGACAGTCTTCCAATCATTAGGGGGAGATAAGAACACAAATGTTCAACAGGAACGACAAGAATTGTTGTGGTCTATCCCTACTATGTCTCATCTCGATCCCCTTACCGCATAGTCCGAACTTGAAATGCGACCAATTATCAAGCTCCAAAAAGTAGCAGACACTCTGCCTGATGCATTTTCTGATTTTGCTAAAGTGACGAGATCACTCATACCTACTGCAAACGTGCCTCCAAGGATTGACGTCCCAAATACTGGACGTAACGCCTCT